>NC_134545.1:2742500-3080000 GCF_050624435.1 Tenrec ecaudatus | reverse complement strand
TGTATTCTCAGAAACAAAAAGAAGTTTCAAGGAGTGAGATCAGGTAAGGAGCATGGAGCAAGAGAGGCATGCAGTACCTTGCCAAAAACTGGTGTACTGAGATGGCTGAGTGAATAGATGCATTGTTGTGGTGGCAAAACCAGACCCCGCCCGCCTGCCCGCCCTGCCACAAATCAGGCCTTTTTTCTTGCACACCATTATACAGTCTTTTCAGAACCTCTAAATAGAAAGCTTGATTAACAGTCTGACTTGGAGGAATGAACTCCAAATGCAACTGGACTGATGTTTGTTTTCAGGGTTGTAAGAATAGCACCATGTAATGACCTTGGAGAAGAAGTCTGGGTCGCTTCAGAGCTGTTCTTTCAAAGCATGGCATGCTTCCTTCCACTCGATGCTCTTTTTCCTGGTCAGTCAGAACCCGAGAACAAAAATTTCTCAGCATCCCTTCTCATTCCAAAACCTTCTATTAAAATCCACTGAACTGAGCTCCAAGAATAGTTCAGGTAACTTCCCCATATTTTCAATGGTCCCTCGTCAGAGAAGTGCACACATTTTTTCAACATTCCATCATTTCAGGAAGTTAATGATGCTGGTCCAGAATTGGAATCAATTGACATTTCCCCTTTTTCTAAAATGAGAAAACATACTCTTACACTTGAGTCTTTCCCATAGTGCCGTCCTGGTAAGTTGTGCTCAATCTAACAGCAGTTTCTTTGGCCTTTTTTTTCTGAGCAGAAAACAAAATTTCACAGCCACATACTGTCTTCTTAAATTGGCCATCACAAAAAAAATGAGGTTCAAGTGAAACTGCTATTAGGAAAAATTTCACTGGGACCAGAGAAAACCTTCTCAGGGGACGCCACTGAGTGCACTTACTCAGAGTCAATTGCTTGATGCTTGCCTAGCAGGAAAACTGCTTATGACTAAAGACCCACCCAGTGCCGATTTTGGCCATTTTGGGGGGGTACCCCTTATACACTGTTGTCTTGAGGGTTTCAATGCATAGGCTGACCCTAGTGGGGACCAGCATTATGGTCATTAATGACGTAAAGTTAAGGGTACAGTTACTCACAGGGGGGGACTCTTTAGTTAGCATAACATGAATAGCTAGATTGGACATTTTCATTCTTGTTCCTCATACCCACACTATCTATTAGCCTGCAGAAATGAATTCCTGAAAACTGAAATAGCATATTCCTAGATCCCAGAAATTCTATCAGTCGAGGAAAATAATGAATGCTAATATTGTAGAAATTTCCTTTCTTGCGCCCCAATATTCCCTGGTTAAAAGATCGTGAGCAGTATGGCAGATTAAGCATTGGCCTGCTATTCAAAAGTCATAACTGCTATTGGCAGTTCTGACATACCAGCTATTCCATAAAAGAAAGATGAAGCAGTCGGCTTCCATAAATATTTGTACTTTAGAGATCCTAAAGAAAAGGACAACTTACAAATGCAAGTCCAGCATCCCCTATCCCTGTCCTCCCTGAGAAGCTTCACAGGGAGCGACAGCTCAGCAGAGGGTCCAGAGGTCTCTAAAGACTGGGAGGCAGAATTGGAGCTCTGAGCCACAATCAGCCTTTGAGGAAGCACGGTCCCAGGGAGAAGGGACATATAGGGCACGCATCAAGGACTAAACCTCTGTTTCCCTTCAGGCCACTGAGCAACTCTGGAGTCACCCAGAGGGAGATGCTGAGAAGCCACGTGGAATCAAGCATCCTCCGAGATGCGGAGAAGCTAAACCTAGATTTGAGGCAAAGCATGGCCAATAGCTGGTGTTTGGGGACCAACATGAAGCTGACCTCCAGTGAAAAATTCTAATTCTAAGACATATGGATAACTGTAAACTAGAGTTAAGAAAATCAAAACCAAACCAAACTCACCACCATTGAGTCTATGCCCATGCCTAGCAACCCTATGGCAGGGTAGGAGTGCCTTTGTGGGTTTCTGAGACTGTAGCTCCTGATGGGAATAGACAGCCCTTTCATTGTCCCCAGAGTTAAGGACTCGCTGTCATTGGATCGATGCTCTCCTAGCAACCTCCCCTGAGTTCCTGGGACTGTCACTAAAAAGCCCAGTCCTGAGGAGCTGCTGGTGGTTTCACACTGACGACCATGTAGCTCACAGCCAAACCACAGCGACCACACCACCAGGGCCTCTTTAGAGTGAAGGGTGAGGCCCAAATAACCAAACTCAACCACTCCGACTCAACAGTGGCCCTATAGGAAGGAGTAGACGTGCCCCATCGGGTGCCAAGGCGGTCATCTTTACGGAAGTGGACAGCTTCATCTTTCTACAGGGCCGTGGCTGGTGGGGTGGAGGTGCTGACCTTTCAGTTCACACACGATGGTGCCACCAGGGCTCCTTGCTTGGAGCATTCATAGAGAAGGAGTTTTATCGTCGTTGTTGGCTGCCTTCCAGTTGGCCCCCTGACTCACGGTGATCCCATGGCCAATGATAAACACTGTGTGATCCTGAGACATCCTTATGGTTTGTTGTAGATCAGTCACACTGGTGTGAACCATAGGGTTTTCATTGGCTGGCTTGTGGAAGTTGCCAGGCCTTTGTTCCTCGTTCATCTTCCTCTGGACACTCTGAGATAGCCTGTCCGTTGCTAGTGATAGACACGCCTCCACTGACAGATGCGTGGGACCTGTGCTAGGCATCAAGCAGCATTTCCCTGCCTGGAAGAGGAGAATTCTTCTACTAATGAACCATTACCGCCCACCCTTGCAAACCAGGAGATGTTTATTCAAAGCGCTGACCAGCCTCTCCGCCTTTTAATATCACACTGTGCAGACTTTCAGGTCTAACTCCTCCCTATTTATGAATCAGGATATTCCTGGAAGATGAAGCAAAGAATGCTGGGCTCATGGGAGAGGGCTCATTGTTCCTCTAGGTCCTTAGTCCCGGAGGCCCTGGCTGCCCAGCCTTTGGGAAATTAAGATGCCAAAGAGAAGGGACATTGGAGGGTCCACACAAGAGGTTCCAATTCACACCGGCACTGGTGAAATCCAAACAGAGCATGCTTGATGCTTTAAAAGGTTGGTTTGGGGCTGTTTATTTACTTGCTTGACTTCTTTCCAGAGGACGCTTGATCTTCTGTAAGTTGATACTTAACATTTTTATTTCATTTGTTTTTACTGCGAACTGGGTGAAGGTTTACAGAACACATCAGTTTTCCATCTAATGATTCGTGCGCAGTTTGTTTCACATCATTAATTGCAATCTCTCCACAATGGAACATCATGTCTCCCACCTCTTCCCTGGGTGTCCTGTCTCCATCCCTCCTTTCTTAACTCTTCTGGGCTTTGTCCTTGGGCAAATACTGCTCAATACTGCTCTTTGGGTCTCAAATGGTTGGTATTTCCAATTTTTAAAGCTGCACTCAAAGAAACTGGCCTCCTGAAAGACATATCATTATTTTATTATTATTTTGCCTAATTGTGTTCCTTTGGGGGAGAATAAAGACCAAATAAATGTCATTAAAAATTCAATTAAAAAATTTGATCTACTGAACCCAATGTCACTGACTGGCTCTGACTCATAGTGACCCCGTGTGTGACAGGGTAGAAGTAGCGTATAAGATTTTCCTCCCTTACACTGGGGCTAAATGGGATAAGAAAGAAGAGTGTATAATAAAAAACAAGCAAATGAGGAAAATGCTACAAGAAGTTGTTGTTGGTGGTGGTGGTTGTGGTGGTGTGTGTGTGTGTGTGTGTGTGTGTTAATTCCACTTTGGGTAGAAGAGTAAATCATAAGCTTATAAGACATGCATGCTTTCATAGGAACATCGTAAACAAAGAGTGTCATCATCACAACACTGTACTGTGGAACTTATCACAACACAGTGATAGAATCTGGTCAAGTTTGTCATTTTGAAACATCCTCTGTGCGTTCTCTGTACATTTCACTGCCTGCCTTTCACAGCGTTTTCCTGAGATGTGGTCGAACAGAGTGAAAACATGGCTCAGGTGGTAGGGCACGTTGACACGGATCAAACACTCCGGGAACGCTGGTGGAGATGCTGGTGGATGTGTCTCTTGGGATGGAAAAGAAGTGTGCCTGAACCACACCGTGATACTTCCAATGCCTTCCAGTGCATTCACAGATGGACAATAAATAAGGAAGACTGCAGAAAGAATGACAGACTTGAATGATGGTGTGGGTGAAGAATATCCTGTATAGGAGCAGATTGCCTGGTCATTCAAACCAGCCACCTTTCACTCAGCAGGGGAGCATCGACTGCTAATTAATGAACAAATCTGTCGTGGAAAAAGTTAAAACCAAAATAAAATCTCAAACCTCCTGCCACCTAGTCAATTCTGACTCATAGAGTACAGCAGGGATCATCCTTGGAAGTGAGGATGGTAGATTTTGTCCCACACACTCTACACATGTTGTCAGGAGAGACTACCAGGCTTGGTAAATGAGACCAACCAAACCAAACTCAGCGCCATCAAGCACATGCAGACTCATGGCGACCCTACAGGACAGGGTGGAACTGCCCCTGTGAGTTTCTGAGAAGTTATCTCTTTATGGACAAAGAAAATCTCGTCTTTCTCCCATGTAGCTGGCTGGTGGTTTCGAACCGCTGACCTTTTGATTAGCAGCACCATGCATAACCACTACCCCCACTGACACAGTGGCTGCAGCAATGAATGAGCTCAAACTCAGGGATCATGAAAGGGTGCTTGACCGGGTCATGTCTCATCCTGCTGTAATCGGGCAGCTACAAGTTGTCAGAAACTCCACAGCACCTAACAACGGAAACAGCAGCAGCCGAGTCATGAAGGGGCCTTAGTGGCCCAGGATCAAATGCTCCCCTGCTGAGCGAAAGGTGGCTGAATGACCAGGCAGTCTGCTCCCATACAGGTTTTCGCCTAGAAAGTCCGATAGGGTAGTTCTCTTCTAGGACACATGGAGTCTCTCTGAATCCCCATGGACCCCATGGCACCTAACAACAACAAGAACATCCTGCCTAAGGGATTGGGGTCCCAGCCCCCGGCAGCACCTCACAACAATTGCCTAGGGACCTGTTTCCATGAAGATGATGGCCAATCAAATCCCTCTGGAGCGGCTGTACTCCAACACCAGGGTTGCCAAGAGTTGCCACTCATTTGATGGCCTTGGGTTGGGAAGTTAGTTTGCCTCTGGGCAGTCACAGCCCTGTTTGTTTACAAGGAGGCTGAGCTGGTGTCTGGATAGTGATTTGCAAGGATGTAAACCAATGGAATAGTGCATGGCATTGCGATTTTCCTTTGTCACCCTTCCTCTGGGATGTACCACACGGATCCCACTGCTACATGAACTAAAAGGGTAGACCTCTTCCACAGTATTGGGTTCAACCTAATTGCCCCTCCTGCTCTAGATGCTGTAAATTGTTTTTGGATGGTGGGAGCAAGTCTTTGTGTTTGTGTGCGTGTGTGTGTGTGTGTGTGTGTGTGTACGCATGTGTGGCTTGGTTAAAAGTTGACAGAACACAGTCTTTTGAAAAAAAGCGGACCTGATGCAGAGAGCTTAAGTGGAGAGCAAATGTGTTGAGAATGATGAGGGCAATGAATGTATAGATGTGCTTTACACAATTGATGTATGTATGGATTGTGATAAGAATTGTATGAGCCCTAATGAAACGTTTAAAATAAAATATCACTGGAGAAAAAAAAGAGCACAGTCTTTCACTCAACAATCCATACGTATCTTGTTTTGTGACATTAGTCGCAGTCCCCTCAATGTAACAGCACTCTTGACATCTTCTTCCTGGGG
This sequence comes from Tenrec ecaudatus, assembly GCF_050624435.1. NCBI lineage: Eukaryota > Metazoa > Chordata > Mammalia > Afrosoricida > Tenrecidae > Tenrec > Tenrec ecaudatus. The sequence goes on along the minus strand of NC_134545.1, from coordinate 3,074,234 downwards.
TCCCAATTTCCATGTCTCCTTCTTCCCTGCCCTTTCTGCCTTTGTCTTGGAAAAATTGGTGCCCTTTGGGTCTTGAATGGTTCATTGTTTTGAGAAGAACATTCCTGACGCATGTCTACTGTTTTTCTGGAAGAAAGAGATGCAGAATGAGAAATCCCTTGGAGCACATCTACTCTGCGTGTATGGTGACCCTGAGTCAGACTGGATCTATGGGCAGTGTGGGGTGGAGGTGGAGGTTGGTTTTGTGGTTACTTTTGGCTGAATGCTGATCCCAAGTGGAGAGTTCAGTTCCAGGCTGGATGAGCTCCTGAGGACCACAGCCTTGAGGGTCTTACCAATCTCTATGAGATCAGTTGGCCTCATCATTTTTTAAATGCCTTTGGACTTTGTCATACATTTGTGAATGTTTGAAATGAGAGGAGAACCCAGTTGTCTCAGCACATGTGAAGATAAAGAATAAATCAGCTGGTGTTCCTGCCGGTAACTCGCTCTGTGGGCACGAGGGGGCTGTCAGGATTGAAAGGCAGTCGTCACCTACCCAAGACCTTTCTATAAACTGGAGGGCTCTGAGCGCCTGCCAGAGATGCAGCCAAGCAGCGCCCCCGGCCCCTCTGCCCTCCCAGTCGGAAGGCATGTGCAGTCTCAGCTGAGCCCAGATTGCTCAGAGCCAGGCGGGGTCATGGGGAATGTGGTGGAGGCCAGCGTGGCCCTGCTGCCTCAGTGCTGGGGTGACTCACTCAGAGCGAGTACCCCTTCCCTGTGGTTCTTCCTGCATCCACCAAGAAACATCATTCACTTTATTTTGTAAACGATGTATTTTATTTCCCCTGAAAGTCTACAGAGTGAAGCATGAGCTTGTCCATCAATTTCTTTCAGTCCAGTGACATTGATTACTTTCTTCACTCCGAGTTCCACAGCCTTGCTGTTTCCCCGCCATGGATACAGATGCAACACAAGGCCCACATCTTCTCACCGATGCTTTGGGGCTAGTGCTTTCCATGTGGTCTCCTAGAAATACCATTCCTTAAAGGGAGCCACCCACCTGCACCTGGATCATCACAGCATCACAATAAGTGGACATATGATCGACGTTGTCAAGGATCTCATTTGCTTAGATCCCCAGTCCACACACACACAACCATCGGTTGGGAAATTCAGTGGCATTATTGCCTCGAGTCAATCATTGGCCCGAAACCTCTTTAAAGTGTTGAGGGTCAAAGATGTCCCTGTGAGGACAAAGGTGGCCCTTCCTCAAGCCAGGATCTAGAAATGGCCCCCTCTGCCCATGGGGCAACGAATAAGGAGGATTGCAGGAAAAGGGATGGGTTTGCATGGGGGCGTTGGTGGAGAATGGTGCTATGCCACAGACTGCCGGGAGAATGAACAACCCTGTCTTGGAAGAAGGACACCAGAATGCACCTCAGAGACAAGAATGGTGACACTTAACCCTGTAGACTTTCGACATCTTACCAGGAGGGACGTTTTCCTGGAGAAGGACGTCATGCTTGGTAGAGTAGAGGGGCAGAAGAAAAGAGAAACCCCTGAAGGAGTCAGAGTGACCCAGCGGCCACGACCTCAGGCTTGTGCTTAGCAATTATGCAGACAGCTCAGGGCCAGGCGGTGTTTCCTTTTGTGGTCACTGTCCGTTGGAGCTGACCTCATAGCACCTAATCGCAGCACCTCTGGAAAGGCAGGGCGTCTTCTAAGACACCACCATTCAAATGGTGCCGAGAGATAGCATGTCCACCTGCTCTTCCCTCACACGTGCTAAGCACTAGTGCTTGGATCTTTAGGTCATAACCGATGGACTTAAACTGCGCCCAGACCACCATCTTCTCATGAGAATACCACATGCTCTCCCTTTATATGATCAACTTCCTCTAGAGTTTAGAGGAAGACACGGAGACTCCAGGGTCTGTGACTTGTCCCTGGTCCCCCAGGAAGCACATGGCAGAGCTCAGTGGGAATGAGTCCAGACGTGTCGGACCCTGGAGTCTACACGGTTTCTCTCCCGTGCATGTCTCCGGACAGTCCTGGTGGCTCCTCAGCCTATGACATGGTGTGGGCTCCAGCCCCTGGACGTGGGAGTCACCCTCGTTTCTGAAGGCGCAATGCCCCTTCCATTGACTTCTCATTGCTCCTGTGGTGGATGTCCTGGACTCACTGTGACCCAGTGCACCATGGTGAGAAAGGGTGCCGGGTCCTGGGCTGTCCCCAGGCTTGGTTGCTGATACCACCATTTTCAATGGCTGATTTTTGGATGGAGATTGTCAGGCCTTTTTACCTAGTATGCCTTCCCCCGGAACCTGCTCAGCTCAATCAACTCTTAAGCCTCCATGCACATGAGGAGCTTTAACTAAAACCAAACCAAATGGAGTAGTACCATCGAGTCGATGCTAACTCACAGAGATCCTGCAGCAGGGTTACCAGGGGAACCAGCATGCTCACAGGAGTGGACGGCCTCATCTTTTTTCCTGAGTACCACTGATAAGTTCACCTGGCTGACCTTTTGGCCAGCATCTGATACTTAGCCATTGTACTGACCTTCTACTTCACAAAGCACCACGTCCTTCTTCAGGAACTGGTCACTCTCTGGCTGGGAGCAGCTCCCCATAGGGTTCCCTATGAGAGTGCAGGTTGTGCTGTAACAGTGGGGTTGAAATACGTTTTATTATACAGCGTGCAACACACACTGTCCGCTGTTTACTTGGATATAATGGAAGTTATGAGGCAAGTCACAGAGGCAGGCTGGTGCCCCAGGTAGCCATAGCAACTATTTACAGGGATGCAGTGTCCTTGCTGTGCTCAATATTGTAACTCGGTCTCAAACCTGAACATCTTTGGTACTAGCTCATAAGAAGCAGGCAGCATCAACAAGACTTCTGAAAGTGAGTGATATTGGGGTGAGAAGCACAAGCCAGGGAGATGGAAGGGCGTGAGGCAGCAGAAGGCATAAAGGCTGTGGGCTCTTGGACCCAGCTTAGATAACTAATTAAAAACTGAGCCCATCCCCAAAAAGCCTTGTATGCGAATGTCTGGCCAGGGGTACTGGACCGAAGTTAAATTGATATTATGGGAAAGTGTTGAGGGGCATGCTCTTCACCTTCTTGGTACTAAACCCCAAATAAAATACAAACAAAACCCAAGCCCACTGTCAGGGAGTGGATCCGGACTCGTAGGAATGAGTGGAAGGCCTCAATTGGCTCTGAGACTGCACATGTTTACAGAAGCAGACTGCCTCAGCTTTCTCCTACAGAGCGGCTGGGGAGTTTGAACAGCCAGCCGTTGGGTTAGCAGTGACTCCCTGCACCACCAGACGACCTCAGTGGAAGTCAACTCTTGTATCTTGGGCATTTCTGTACAGAATCCTGTAGTTGAGGGGCAGCGCCATTGGGAGCTGAGGAGCTGAAGGAAGGAATGTGTGTGAACAATCGTCCGTACTGGAGCTGGGAGCCAAGAGGAACGATCCAGACCACGTGCTGTGCACTTGGTCCTGTTTTGTTTCATTGCTGTTTTGCTGAAAGAGCATGCTGAGCTCTGGGTTTAATGACAGATAGATATTTGGGTCCATTATGCTCCACGAGGACGCGCTTCCTGGATCCTCCGGTGAGCATCTCAGACCCCGGAAAAAAACTGCCTTCCTGACCCCATGTCCAGGACGAAGATCCCACGGTTAGGAAAAATAAATAACCCCTCTCCTTGCCAGGTCACACACTCGGACAGGGAGTTGGGGAGGGAACTGGACATGGTGTGGCCAAGCCCGTGAGGTTTTTTTGGTAACACTTTATTTTGAATGGGGTGAAGATGGGCAGAGGAGATCTGTTTTCCTTTGAATAATTCATACATGTGGCGTCTTACGGTGCTGCTTGCAAGCCCTTCAGTGAAACATCCCACATCCCACTTCCTGTTTCCATTCCCCTTGCTTTCCCAGCCCTGTGGCCTTCTGACCTTTGCCCTTGGGTAAAGGGTGCCCTTTGGATATCTAGTGATTGGCTATTCTAAGTCTTATGTCCCTCATTCATGTTACTGCTCACTTCTTAGACTTATAGTTTGAAAACTGAACCATGGGTGGGGTGTGTGGGAGCGAGTTCAGTTCCAGATCTGAAAGGGTTCAAGGTCATAGTCTTGGGGTTCCAGCATTCTCTATCAGACAAGTATGTCCCATCTCTTTTAAGTATGCTCCATCTCTTTTATGATTTTGAGTTTTGCTCCACATTCTCTCCCACTCTATCCAGAACCTTCTACTGTGTCCCCTTTCATAGCAGTCAGGAGTGATTTCTGGGTACCACCTAGTTCTTCTTGCCTCAGGGTCACAAGGCCATGCTTTCCTGCTCCAACTATGATTGTGCCTGAATTTCAGGAGTATAAAGCTGTGTCGCCATCTACAGCAGCGATTCTCAACCTGTGGGTCGTGACCCCCTTAGGGGTCAAATGACCCTTTCCAAGGGGTCTCCTAAGACCATCAGGAAACACATGTTTCCCTTGGGGGCCACCACCACATGAGGAGCTGTATTAAAGGGTCACGGCATGAGGAAGGTTGAGAACTGCTGCTGTACAGGGGCATAGAAGGTGACAGGGCTGGGACAGGAGTGTCCTTTCTTCCCCCACCAGTCATATTGCTGTGGAGAAGTGACCCTTGAGAGAGAAATCTCAAAACTGCTGAGGTGGCCACGCCATTTTCTACTCACTGCAATGGAGGAAAAAGTTACTATGGGGCTGAATAGAAACATGCAGCCCTGTGTTCAAGGCTCTTCATCAGCCTTCTGACACTGGAAGGTAGGAATTTGGGATGAGGAGGGTGAATGCATTTTACATTGTCCCAGTATCATGACTCAATCCGAGGAAGACTTACCCGGACGCTACCTGCTGCAGTCCCGATCATCACACAGGAGAGGAGCTCCAGGGACCAAGCACCATAGGAGGAAAGTCAAAAGGCCTGGACCAACCTCAGTCTCACAGTGGCCAGGCCAGGGGACACTGTGTGGTAGCCCGAGTTGATATATTACAAAGTCACAACAGATTTGCTGGAATTCCTGGAAAGGAGAATGCATCAATGTGATTCAGCCATAGTACTAATTAACCTCTTTCTCTCTCTAAATGAAAACAAAGGTGGAGGGCATTTTGGTTTCAAATATCTTTCCTTGGGGAAAGTGCTACATTGTGAACAGTATAATTTATAGTCTTTCTTCATAGAGGAAGTAAATTGCAATGTTGGCGTTGGATTGTAGGAACCTTATTAAGACGCCATCTTTCCCTATGACTCACTGGGACCAAAATACCATCTCTCCCTATGACTCATTGGGACCCCATTTTCTGGAAGACGCAATGCACGCAGGTGGGTTTCTGGATTGGGGGATGCACATTAACGAGTGCCTTCAGAAGGCTGCCATCCAGTTTTCCAGCTGCTAGTTAATTTCCTTTTATGTGACACACAGGAAATTATGACATGCCCCAAAAGAGCTCCTCTTATTTTTAAAGTGAATTCATTATCGCAGTAAGTCGATTTAACTCTACTATACCACACTTAAGTATTAGTGAATTATGTCTGTCCTCAGGGACAATAAAATAGGGATATCATTAACACTGTGTAAAATCAAGGGTCCACCTTTTGTTTGCATGCACCGTTAGGGAGAGGAGGGGCAGATCATTAAGGCGTGGAAAGGTCAGGGAAAGGCGGGGAGGTTGTTTCCAGTGGACCCCAGAAGGAAAGATGAGCTGTTGTTGTGTGCCTTGAGTTGACCCTGACACGTAGTGACTCTCTGCTGAAGGGCACTTGCATTAAAGAGGAAAATAGAACACAATGGTCCTATCTCAAGTCAGAAATGTTCCTCATTGGCATCACGGATGCATTTTGACTGTGTTCCAGACCAGTGATACAAATCCTCAAACAAAATGTTATCACCTTTTTTTAAGGTAATATGCCCACCTAAATCAGGAACATTTACATATAACACAAACAATGCACAGGAAACTCATAGATCAGGGCTTGCACGGTTTGTCAAAATTGCATAGCACATTGTTTGTATGAAATACAGTAACCTCCATATGCTTTTTTGGGGGGTGATTGCATAGTATATGTTCATTGTAGGAATTTTAAAAAAATAAAATAGGAAATAAAAATAAAACACCAATCCAAACAGACCAAGAATAACCAATGTTGTCATTTGATTTCTGTCTTTGTAATATTTTTGAGGTGCATGCAACTGTGTATAGTACACGGTGGCCTGCTGTTTTCATTTAAAGGTAAACCACCAACATGTCCTATGTCATAAGTATGGACTCCTCGCAGCATCGATTTTAATGCCTTATCGATTTTCGGCTCATCATACCAATTGCTTCTATTCATGGTTAGTGTACCTAAGTTCCCCATGTTGAATCGTGACTATTTCCTATGATGTAGATATTTATTTGGTGGTCTCATGGCTGATAACATGCCTGCACACATGTCGTATTCTTGCCTAGGTGGGTTTTAGAAATGGAATTGATGGGTACTGCACACAGGCAGCATCAGAGTAGACCGTTTTTCCAGACCCACGGATAGGAACCTAAGCAGGAGTTTCCCACCTGCACCCATCTCCATCAACCCCAGGCTCGCTTCCTCAGACCAGGTCTTCAGACCAATCCAGTTCCGTCATGGCCAATGCTGCAGTGAACTCCAGACAGGGCGGAGATCATACTATGTGGGGTGGGGGGGAGAACGTTTCACCAGAATGGAAAATATCGCAGTGCGCAGCTCTGGCACGGGCACCCTGCATGGGGTTTAATGAGCCTGTGCAGGAGCCCCAGGGAAGAGGACTGCTGAGAGTGACATGTGCTTGCAATGCGGTCATGGGATTCCACCTTGAGTTGTGTATCGCAATCTCTGACTCGGTCAATCAATAGAAAATTGGAAGTCATCAAAAATGAGCATGAGAGTGGGGCAGGAGGAAAGTCAAGGGAAACAGAGGAAAGAGCTAGGAGGCAAAGGGCATTTATGGAGGTCTAGACAAAGACATGTACATGCAAATATATATGTGGATGGGGAAATAGATCTATGTTTCTATATTTATAGGTTTAGTATTAAGGTGGTGGAAGGACCTTGGGCCTCAACTCAAGTACTCCCTCAATGCATGAATACTTTCTTCTATTAAATTGGCATTCTATGATGCTCACCCTCCCGACACAACTGCTGAAGCCACAAAGCAGGTGAACAAGTAAATGTGGTGAAGAAAGCTGATGGTGCCCGGCTATCAAAAGAGATAGTGTCTGGGGTCTTAAAGGCTTGAAAGTGAACAAGTGGCCATCTAGCTCAGAAGCAACAAAGCCCACATGGAAGAAGCACACCAGCCTGTGTAATCACGAGGTGTCAAATGGATCAGGTATAAGGCATCATCAAAAAAAAAAATCTTACCATAGTGAATGAAGGGGGAAGTATAGAGTGGAGACCCAAAGCCCATTTGTCGGCCACTGGAGATCCCCTCACAGAGGGGTCTAGGGGAGGAGATGAGTCAGTCAGGGTACGATGTAGCACCGATGCAGACTACAGCTTTCCCCCAGTTCCTAAATGCTTCCTCCCCACAAACTACCATGATCTGAATTCTACCTTGCAAGTCTGGATAGAGCAGAGGTTGTACACTGGTGCATATAGGAGCTTAAGGTACAGGGAATCCAGGGTGGATGATACCTTCAGGACCAGGGATGTGAGAGGCGATACTGGGAGAGTAGAGGGTGAGTGGGTTGGAAAGGGGGAACCGATTACAAGGATCTACATGTGACCTCCTCCCTGGGGGACGGACAACAGAAAAGGGGGTGAAGGGAGATGCCGGATAGGGCAAGATATGACAAAAGAATAATTTATAAATTATCAAGGGGTCATGAAGGAGGGGGGAACAGGGAGGGAGGGGAAAAAAGACGACCTGATGCAAAGGGCTTAAATGGAGAGCAAATGCTTTGAAAATGATTAGCACAAAGAATGTACGGATGTGCTTTATACAATTGATGTATGTATATGTATGGATTGTACTGAGAGTTGTATGAGCCCCTAATAAAATGTTTTTTAAAAAATGAAATGAACTCTTAAAAGATTGATATCCTAGGCCTTAGTGAGCTGAGATGGATGGGTACTGGCCATTCTGAATAAGAAAATCAGATGGTTTACTATGCCAGGAATAACACAAGCAAGAGGAATGACACGGAAGTCGTTGTCAGAAAGGACATTCCTAGACATGCAGATGATGCAACCTTGCTGACAATGAGGACTTGAGGCCCATGATGATGAAGATCGAAAAATGCAACCTTTAGTATGGATTACAACGTAGCATAAATAAAACCCAAATCCTCTCAGCTAGACCAATCGTCAACATCATAATAAATGGAGAAAACGCTGATGTTGTCAATGATATATCTTGCTTGGATCCACAACCAATGCTCATGGAAGCAGCCATCAAGAGATCTAAAGGAAAATTACGTTATGTAAATCTGCTTCACAAGACCTTCTTTTTGTATCAAAAAGCAAAGATGTTACTCTGAGAACTAAGGTGTGCCTGACTCAAGCCTTGGCATTTTCAATTGCATGTGAAAGCTAGACATTGAATAGGTCAGATTGAAGAAGAGTCGATGCGTTCAAATCATGGTGCTGGAGAATGCTGAAGGTGCCATGGACTACTGAAAGTACAAACATCTGTCTTGGACGAAGTCCAGCCAGAGTGCTCCTTAGAGGCAAAAATGGTAAGACTTCTTACGCACTGAAGACACATTGTTAGGAGAGACCAGTCCCTTGAGAAGGACATCATGTTTGGTAAAGAGGACAGTGAAAAAGTGGAAGGCCCTCAAGGAGTTGGGTGGATTGACACAATGGCTGCAACAATGGGTTCAAGCCCGGGAACAAGTGTGTGGATGACACAGGACCAGGCAGTGAGTCATTCCACTGTGCACAAAGTCAGATGGGTCAGAACGGACTTGATGGCTCCTATCACAACCACAAATCTTTATATGAGCTGACAGCCTCATATTTCTCCTGAGAAGGGTCTAGCACCTCCTTTAGCCCCCAAAGCAAACAGACAGACAAAAAAATTTGGTGTTCAAATAAATGCATTGTTTTATTAGCATAACCACAATAGTTGTACATAGGATGAACAAATTTACCCACTAAACAAATAACCAGAGTTGTAATACTGTGCCTGGTATTTCCTAATAATAGTTCATTCGCTAGCTTGAGGTATGCCTGGAATTAGACTCAATATACCTAAGAGAGGAATACAAAAAAGCCACTGGTGCTATCCAATTGGCTCTAATTCAAACTGTATATATAGTGTTTAAGAGACTGAAAATCTTTATAGGAGCAGACAGCCTCATCTTTCTCCTCCTGAGTGGCTGGCGGGTTTGAGCTACTGACATTAAAATTAAAAACCCAATACTATGGTTTGAATACCCATCAACCCAGGGTTTTCCAAAAACCAAAACCAAACTCACTGCCATTGAGTCAATGCTGACTCATATGGATCCCCTGTGAGTATCCAAGACTGTCAGTGTTTACAGGAGTAGAAAGCCCAGTCTTTATCCCACAAAACTGCTGGTAGTTTTGAACTGCCAACCATGTGGATTACAGTCATATACATATATTAATATGTATACATATACCATAAAAGAAAATTAATATGCATACCAACTTTTATATGCACAATTATGTGATTTTTCTTTACTTTTTTTCTTTTAATAATTTCCTGAGATAATTGATTTTGGAGCATATGCAACACCAAACTTGGACATTAAAAGATTTTAAACATTTCAAGGCTGCTTGGGTAGTCATACATGATTATACTTATGACATCTTCTGGTTTAAGTTCAACAAAGCTTGTATTTAAAGATTTCCCTTGAAAACAACTTTTCAAAGTAGTAGCAATAAAGTTTGCTTTTACTTGTTTTTAATTATTTTTTGGTTTCTGCACAGAGCTTTCATAGTGCACATTTTTCTTGCTGGGTGAGCATCAAGCAACTCCATCTGAGTTAGTGCACCCAGTGGCGTCTCCTGGGAAGGTTCTCCCTGGTCACAGTGAATTTTTTCATAAAAGCAGTTTCACTCAAATCTCTCTCTCACCTTTTTTTTGCTTATGGTCAATTTAAGAGACCAGGGCACTGCTGTGAAATTTTGTTTCCAGCTCAAGAAAGATACTGCAGAAACTATTGTGATGTTGAACACAGCTTACCAGGACAGGGCTACAGGAAAAACTCAAGTTTAAGAGTGTTTTTCTCTTTTCAAATTAGGTGAAATGTTGACCGATGACCAACCTTGTTCTGGATGCCCATCAACTTCCGAACAGACGAAAATGTTGACTCATAGTGCATTTGGAGTTCATTCTACCAGGTCAGACTGTTAATCGAGCTTTCTATTTTTAGGTTCTGAAAAGATTGCATAATAGAGTGTAACAAAAAAAAAGGTATGATTTGTAGCAGACGGGGAACTGGTTTTGCTACCATGACAATGCACCTGCTCATTCAGCCATCTCAGTGCGCCAGGTTTGGGCAAAAAGAGCATGCCTCTCTTGCCCCACACACCTGACTCACCTGACCTCCCTCCATGTGGTTTATTTTTGTTTCCTCAAATGCAGAGGGACATGAGAGGACAGCAATTTAAAGATGTAGAAGAGGTGAAGAAGAAAACAAGGGGGGTGCAGTTAGCCATCCAAACAGATGAGTTTGAATGGATTTAACAAATGTATTTAACAGACTTAACAAATGTATTAAGTGTAATGGAAAGTCTTTGAAGGTGATAAGGTTGTTTTGTAAAAAAAAAAAAATTAAATACCGAGCTTTGAAAAAAAAATCATGTTTCTTGGACTACCCCATCATATATTTTAAATGCTTTATACAGCGAAGGTTAGACAATATATTACAGTAATATTTGGTGAAAGACCAAAACTTTTATTTTAAAATGCTCTTCTTTTGTTCTGACTTAGACACAGCGTCAAAGAATACTAGGAGACTCCTATGATCACTATGCTAAGAATAACACATTGGAGATCAATGACCATCACTGACTCGTTCTCTCCCTGCCGTCCAGTTGATTCCCATGCAGAGTGATCCTGGAGGTCAGGGTAGAACTGCCCCAGTGAGGTTTCCAGACAGAAACTCTGTGTGGGATTGGAAAGCCCACAGTTTCCCACAGAGAAGCTGGTGGTTTCGAACTGTTGACCTAGTGGCTAGCAGGTCACCACACAGTCACTCTGCCACCAGGGGCTCTGAAGTGGCATCGCATCTATCATTGAACAGAAAATTTCAAGATCCATCCTAAAGGTCACAAGGAAGAGACGTGCCAGTTAGGATGCAGTATAGCACAGACGAAACACACGCAGCATCTGCACAGCACAGCAAAGCGGAGCCCCACAAAAGAGACGTGCCTGCTCTTGGGTTCTGAAATCCAAGGTGCAGTGGAAACCCAGTGGTGGTAAAAGGTGCCCTTGAAAATCTTGCTGAGACAAGTCTCAAGTCTACAGAGCACACGGTTCTGTTCTCAGAAGACCACTCTCACTTGGGATTCCGTCTCCAGGTACCTGGAAGCTGCAGACATGTAACCAAATGAACCAACTGCCTAGAGTGCATGCCAACTCGTGGCTCCCTGTGTGTCAGCTAGACCTGTGCCCGCCGGGTGGCTGTGGGTTTGGAAGTAGGTGACCAGGCCTTTCTTCTGAGGCACCTCTGGTGGGCTTGAACCTCCAGCCTTTGAGCAATCCGCCGGGGCCTGAATGAATCCAGCCTCGGCGACACAGCAGGAGCTGCTGTGCGCATTCACAGCACCCGCCTCGGGGCTGACGCTCAGACCCTCACATGGGAAAGAGCAAGGTGGGGAATGCCCACCCAGCCATGTGGATACTCTACCCACTGTCCTTGACTCCCACTTGAGGCGGGGACCCCGAGTCCAGCGTTGCTAGCCCTGCGTCACCCAAGGGAGGCTGTGAAAGGCACTGCTTTTAGCAAGAACAGTCACCACAGACCGATGAGTGGAGAGGCTGAGGCTCTGGCAGTTCCTTGCCTTTCACAATCCTCCACTCTCTCAGAGCAGGCGAGGCAAAGATGGAAAGAGGTAAAGACAGGACAACGTGATGCTCCTTGGGGCCCATGGGTCTGTTCTCCCACAGGGGCCATATGCTGCAGGTCTCCGTATAGAACGCATTTGAGGGTGATGGTAATTTCCACAGGGAAATTAATAATGACTCCCTGATACTTCCTCTCCTCCCTTGTCACAGGACAGTGAGCCAGGCAGTATGACTACTGGGGTCCCAGTTCACACACGCACGGCTTTGTTCCAAACCAAACCTGACTCTGTGATCAGGAGGTAGTGGCAGACAAGGTCCCTCGGGCATACACTGGCCTTAGACACATCAGGGTGCCTTCAAAAATGAACGTCCACTCAAACCAGGGGCTGCTCGTGGACCTGCCAGGCCAGTTCAGTTCAAATCTGCTCAGAATGTTGGCGGGGGGGTGGGGGCTGTTTTTGTTTTCTTCTGCCAGGTTGGGATATTCTAAAGGGGTCCCAGTGATAGATTTTCTCAAGGGTCACGGGATGATCACAGGGCCTTAATCAGAAGAAGCTCCAACAGTGTGTGTATGGGCGGGGCAGGGGCGGGGAGCTGCATTGGTGGCAAAAGGCCAGGCAGGCTGCGTGAGAGAATGTTCCCACCATGACAGTGCACCTGTTTCTTCTTCGTGGACAGAAAGGGAGTCCCATGGGAATTCACGGGGAACCTTATCCAGCCCGCCCTCCAGCTCTGTCCTTGCCCCTGCACACTTCCTTTTGTTGCCGACACCCAAAGGGCATGGAAAGAGAGCAGGGATTACATTCCCTGAGATGCCCACACTGCCATTTCATGTACTGTCGATCTTACCTGCACTTTTTTCGGGGATGGAAATGGGGCCTTCAGAAGCTTACAGACCTGGGTGGAGACTATATGGAGAAACAATAACCTACCGCTTTGATATTTTTGTTTAATAAAAGTTTCTATGATGGTGTAGCATTCCGTGTAGGCTCTCCCTCCTATTGCAGAATGCCTTAAGGCTCCGCCTAGAATTCTGTTTGAGAACGAACTACTATCTGCTACTTAATCTTCAGATGCCCTTGATGACTGAAGGGGATGACGATCCCATTTTAGAGATCAAACAACCACAACCGAGGTCCACATGCCGAAGGCGGCACAGAAGGAAGCCAGGGCTGCCTGGCGGGGCATGCCACACTCTCTCTTCCCACCAACCATTTCAACTCCAAGCACGGAGAAAGGGTCTCACTGCATCAAGGCAGCTTCCACTTTCACAGAACATTCTAGCACTTTTGATTTGGGAAATGAGGCCTGGGTCCTTACCATTGCTCTCAATTAGAAAGCATTAAAAAAAGATTAGACAAATAAGAACATTAAAAACACAACAAAACCCAGCACAGTCCAGTAAATCCAATAAAGATAAAACGCCGAGAGGAAGAACACTGATGCGTCAATGATGCTGTGTGTATTACTGCAGACGTCTGCGGTTCCCTATAGAAACGGGGAGAGAGACAGAGAGAGGGAAAGAAGTGGCCCTTGGGCTGGCTCAGCGTCCTCCGTTCGGCCCACCTCAGAGCTGAAGCTTCACGCCACCACCATGCAAGTCGACAGGAGGGAGCTGGGGGGTCCTATGCCAAGCTCTTAAGGGAGAGCAAGCATGAAGGCCGTCGCACAGTTGTTGGAGAAATCTCAGAATCTCTTCATTCCCAGGGTCTTTCCAAGGTCTCCCCATAAATGGAAACTGAGAGCCTGGAAAGAGATCTTGGGTGCTGACTCGGCGCTAGTTCAATCCCCTCAACCTGCTCCCTGTTGTTGGCATGGAGGACTGCTTGGGGAACGGGCACCAGGAGCACTGATTCTGAACCCCACCAACATCCCCTCCTCTAGTCCACAGGAGGCCAGGTGCACCTACCAAAAGTGTGTCCAGCAGAGACCAGTGGACAGTGTCAAATATGGAAATAAAAATAATTTCTAAATTATCAAAGGGTCACGAGGGTGGGAGGGGAAACAAAGAGGAGCTGTTCCCAAGGGCTCAAGTAGAAAGAAGATGTTTTGAAAAGGAAGATGTTAACCTAGGTACAAATGTGCTGGAGACAACGGATGGGTGGACTGTGACAAGAGCTGTGAGAGCCCTCAATACAATGATATACTTAAAAAGAAAAAGAATGCAGCAGCGAAAGCTTCAGTCCCTGAGACTAACAACAATGGCCAACATGTAAAACAACAACAAAAAAATAAAATAAAACCCACACAAACAAACAAAAGTGTGTCCCACACAGAGAAGGAAGGAGGGGTGGTGTTCCAAGCTGTGGGAGAATCATTTTTCAGCACCGATGTCTCCAGAGCATCCTTAAGCTCCTGGAGGTGATCAGAGGCATCAGAGGACATTTCTGTAGAGACTAATGGGCCCAAGGAGCGTGCGCAGGTGGACACCCGAAGGTGCCTCCCGGGAGCGCTGAGGCATCCGTGCTGAGGGATGAGCTTCCCTGGGCCAGGGCTCTCATTCATCAGCCAGATTCTGCAGCCACCTGCAGCCACCCACGCAGAGCGTCACGTGGCCTCCACCACCCACCCAGGAGGAGAGCTCCCAGATAGGAAGCCACAGGACCTCCATCCACAGATTGTCTCCAGGCCCCGGAAAGAGGGGGCGCTTCTTTCCCAGCCCAACCAGCATGCAGGAAACACACCAATTCAACCAGCAAGGGCTCTTCACTCTGATCCCACCTGATAGCATCCCAGCACCTGGGGACTCCTGCCTGCTCCCCTCCCAGCCCCTATCCCCATGTGGGGTCTCTGTGCATATGCATTCAGTGGGGATTTGAAGGAAATGTACCCTGAGCCCAGCCGGAAAGCCCCCTGAAGGCCCTTAATTGAAAGAGTGTTTCTGATTTTCAAATAAACCCCATTTAGAATGGATGGCGGTGCTTCAGTGGCTCATTCTTTTGTTACTGCTAATGCGCCTGAGCATCGGACAGACCCATAAACATTGATCTGACAATAAAGAAAAGTTTGATAGTGTTGGCCCAGAGTTATATTATTCATCCATAAGTAAATATATACTCATATCGATATGTAAATATATAAGTGCATCGATTTTTCTAAATCATTTTTAGTGAGTTAGTAACAGGTCCATAAAACACCTTTGCTAATAAAGAGTGGTAGCCACACAGCTAAGAGTGTGGGAGACATGCCAACCACAGTGCACCCCTTAGATGGGATGCGGCTCAGCAGCTCACGCACACACAGCTCAAAGTCAAAGTGAGCAACAGGTTGCATGGCGAGGATAACCCCAAGATCCCCTCCCCACTTTCAGCAAGGTCACCCCTTTCCAGAAAGGGTTTTCCAGTTTTGGTGTGTCCTGATAATATGCTTGTACAAGCAGATATTGAGCATGTGCATATATGTATATATGGATGCATGCATGCATGTGCACATATGTGCATATGTAGATGCACACAGTCAGGTTGCACAGTGGTTAGGTGCTTGGCGTCTAACCACAAGGTCAGCGGTTCAAACCTGCCAGCCACTCAGTGGAGACAGACGAAGCAGTCTGCTTCAAAGCAGATACTGACTTGGAAGCCCTGACTGTCTTACAGGGATGCTATGAATCAGAACCCACTCAACCGATAGCAAAGGGTTTCTGGTTACACACACATACACACACACACACACACACATACACACATACACACACTGGGGAAGGATGCTTCTAAAAGTTTATGGAAAAGTGGAATTGAAAGATAATGAAATGTTTCCATGAATCTTTGGAACACTCTCATAATTATATGTGTGTGTTTCTGGTTACATGTATTCACACAGTATATGTATATTTCTAAACAAAGTTATATTGACATAAATTAGCACGTGTGTATGCACAGGTGTTTGCATTCTAAAACAATGATGTTATACAGTGATAAATGAAATCATAGGCTGTAGAAGAAGAGCTGTGATATTATTTCATGTGTGTAATTGACTCCCCCCCAAAACAAACAAACAAATGCACAAAAAACCTCACGGTCATTGAGTCAATTCTGACTTGCGGAGACTCTACATGACAGAGTATAGCTGACCTTGTGGGTTTCTGAGACTGTAACTCTGCATGGGAGCAGATGTGATGACAGAGTGAAGGCAGAGGATACAGTTGCTTCTCTTAAAGACTTACAGGCTAGGCTGGGGGCCGGCTCACTGCTTCATCTGCTGCGTTTGAGGGCCAAGGCCCACTTTTGGCCAGCCAGCTTCCAGAGGAGAAGGAAGAGACTCTATCTCTTTAGAAGTGGATCAGCTTCATGACACCAAATCTTTTCAAAGTAGACCTTTTACTGACTCCCTGATAGATGTGTGACAAAACTTTTCATGGTTACCAGAAAATAAGCGCCAACAATCAAAAGTATTTTTCTTTCTCTTACCCCAGAGTCTCAGTTCCAACACTCTGTAAGCACCCACTGCTAATAGCATCTGCATTCACCCATAGATTTAGATGACCCTTCCACCACACACTGGCTTTGTAAGCTGTGTTCAACATCACAATAGTTTCTTTGGCATTTTTCCTGAGCAGGGGGAAAGAAAAATTCACAGCCACATGCTGTTTTCTTAAATCGGCCATAACAAAATACAAGGTTTGAGCGAATCTGCTTTTACAAAAAATTTCACTGTGACTAGAGAGAACCTTCCCAGGTGATGCCACTGGGTGCACTAACTCAGAGTGAGTTGCTGGCTGCTCACCTAGCAGGGAAAATGTATACTAGGAAAACTTCGCCCAGTGGAGCTTTTTCTTTTTTGTGTGTTTTGTTTTGTGGGTACCCCCCCCCCTTGTACAGCAGTAGACAATTGATATGAGTGTGAAGAAAGTTCAGAGATCCATATGAGAGGTGATGTGTTTGTGTGGTTTCACAGAAGCATCAACAAGAACGTGTCGCCTTTGTGCTGAGAGGTAGTTCAGGTCAAACAGAAAGAGTGTCGATGGAGAATTGCTTCCCGTAGATCCAGGCTGGGATGTAGGAGAGGTGGTGGCCTTGATGAAAAATGCTGCTTTCTAAGATGAGACAATGGGTCGATTCTGCCAACAATGAGATGCCACTTTGAGGGCAATTTGAGGGCAAAGCAGAAATGCTTTGGACTTACGTTTTCTCCAGTATGGACACAGTCTCATCTGACACCACCAACTTGCTGAACCCATCGAGTAAGCTAGCTGAGGCTGAAAGCGTGTTAAACACTGACAAGTGACATGAAAATCTGCTGATTGTTGTGTAGACTACGTATTGAAGGGCATTGGGAGGATCGTTCAGACCTTGAACTCCAGCAGAACCAAGAAACAGGATTCAACCCAGTGGCTTAGAGCAGGAGCATGAGGAAAGGGGTGTGGCCCAGATGGCTGAGTTTAAACTGGTCCTTTCATTGTTTATCTACTGAACGATGTAGGGGAAGCTGCAGGCAGATCACAGAGAGATTGAGGGTGCAGTGCCAGACCACAGCAATAAACAGAATGCCACAATAAACCAAGTCAAGCACATTGTTTGGTTAAACGCTATGTTGAAAGATGAGGCTGGGTGCCCCTGTAAAGATTTACAGCCTCAGGAACCCACAAGAGCCATTCCTTCCAGTTACACGTCCTTCCAGGGTTACTAAGAGTGAGAATCAACTCAACGGCAGTAGGACTGTATGCATAACTTCCTTATGCAACATGCTCGCCAGACTTCCAGGCTTTGTTTCCTATTTCCTTTAACCTGAAATTCCCCTCCCAGGCTTTTCAACGAGACTCATTGTTGTCACCATCTCCTTCTGTAAGCTTCTCCTGTGCCCCTTTACTGTGCGGAATGTCTCAATGTTTGACAGTTGTATTGACATCATGCAGACATCACACAGTGTGATGGATTACACAGAGTTGTGAAATCATTGCTAAAATTAATTTTAGAACTTTCTCTTCTTCCTGGTACTCACTATTATTAGCCCCCACTTTACCCTACTCCCCTCCTTGCAGTATATGCCAAGAAGCATTTAATCCAGTTACTGTATAGATATACAGTATAGATATATCTATATCTATATAGATATACCTATCTTGGTTTTCATATAGAGAAAAACATGCCAGAAAACAATAACAAGAGCAAAATAAATCAGGAAAATCTCAGTTGAAAATGTAACAAAAATAATAAAAATGAGAACAAAGTTAAAATGGGTCAAAAGGGAGAACAAGTGACAAGGTATGACAAGTTCAATTGTCACCTCACTTACGTGGCTGCTTGTTTTAAGACAAGTCTTTAAGGCCCCAGATGCTATTCTTCCTGATAGCCAGGCACCCTCTGCTTTTTTCACAATGTGCTAGCTCACTAATACCTTCAGTGATCTCTTCATGAGACCGAGCATCAAGTAGGGCCATGTCATAAGAACTAATTATTCTTATATTAGAACTATGGTTTATATATGTCCCTGGCCCCCTTTAGAGACATCAATATACTTTTATTGAGGAACATTGTTAATGGGGCATATGGTAATTCTCTCATTGGTATCATTCATTTAACGAGTGTTATAGAATTTCAAATACTACCTAGGAAAGGTAAATATATGTGCATAAGACATCTTTTTTTAAACATTTTATTAGGGACTCATACAACTCTTATCACAATCCATACATACGTCAATTGTGTAAAGCACATCTGTACATTCTTTGCCCTCATCATTTTCAAAGCATTTGCTCTCCACTTAAGCCCTTTGCATCAAGTCCTCTTTTTTTGCCCTCCCTCATGAGCCCTTGATAATTTATAAATTATTATTTTGTCATATCTTGCCCTGTCCAAACTTTCCCTTCACCCCCTTTTCTGTTGTCCGTCCCCCAGGGAAGAAGTCACATGTAGATCCTTGTAATTGGTTCCCTCTTTCCAACCCCCTCTCCCTCTACCTTCCCAGTATCGCCACTCACACCCCTGGTCCTGAAGGTATCATCTGCCCTGGATTCCCTGTGCCTCCTGCTCCTATCTGCACCAGTGTACAACCTCTGCTCTATCCAGACTTGCAAGGTAGAATTTGGATCATGATAGTGGGGGGTGAGGGGGAAGGAAGCATTTAGGAACTGGAGGAAAGCTGTATTCTTCATCGGTGCTACATCACACCCTGACTGACTCATCTCCTCCTCTAGACCCCTCTGCAAGGGGATCTCCAGCGGCCGACAAATGGGCTTTGGGTCTCCACTCTGCACTTCCCCTTCATTCACTATGGTAAGATTTTTTTTTTGATGATGCCTTATACCTGATCCCTTTGACACCTTGTGAACGCACAGGCTGGTGTGCTTCTTTCATGTGGGCTTTGTTGCTTCTGAGCTAGATGGCCGCTTGTTCACCTTCCAGCCTTTAAGACCCCAAACACGAGAATATATGGATTGTTGACCTGTACAGATGAGAACTCAAGTGACTGGACATGATTTACACAAACAATAAGGGTTAGAGATTGGGCAAAACTCTCAATAATGCCCATTCACAAAGGCAGGACCATGCCTGCTACACTACGTAAGACATGTCATAAAAAAGCAAAGAGGGCATGAAAATAGCAAACGTATGGAAGCCTTGAGTGTTCATTCATTGTCAATACCCTAGTTCTATGTTCCCCGCACGCATTCTTCTGATGTCAATACTGACACGATGAAGTTCCATTACGCTTGGATCAATCATCAACGATGAAGTTCCATTATGCTTGGATCAATCATCAACACCTTTGGAAGCAGCAGTCCAGAAATGGAATGGCACATTGCACTGGGCAAATCTGCAAAAACTTCTCTTTAGAATCTTGTAAAGCAAAGGTGTCACTTTAATGACTAAGGTGCATGTGACCCAACTCATGGTCTCCTCAATTTCCTGTGAAAACTGGAAAGCAACAGGGAACAGAGATCCGCTGCATTCCATGCATCTTAGCAGAGAACAGGGACTGTTCCGTGGGCAGCTAGAAAATGGAACAAAGCAGTAAGAGAAGAAACACAGCCTGAATGCTTCCTAGAAACCAAGACCAGGAAACTTGGGCTCTCTAGCTTTGGGCACCTCATCAGGAAAGTCTGGTCTCTAGAAACAGGCATCCTGGGTGTTAGAGGGTCGATGAAAATGAGGAAAACTCTCCATGGACAGATGGACTCAGTGGCCGCAACAATGGACTCGGATGAACCAAGGTCAGGAGGATGGCGGAGGACCCGGCAATGTTTCCTTCTGGTATCCGTAAAGCCATTGTGAGTCACAGGGGACTCAATGACACTGGACAGAAACAGTACATGATAAGTTGCAAGCATGTGTTCCTCGGGGTGGAGAGACCTCAAATCCCTCCCTTTTGGCACAACAGGAAAGGCCAGTCCCGAGAGAAGGACACCACACTTGGCAAAGCAGGGGGGCAGCGAATGCAAGGGAACCGCTCATTGATAACCCAAAACAACACACAACCATAGTAGCTTGCAAGCCTGTGTTTCCCTTTCTTCACTATTTGAAAAAGAAACCAACTGCTGGACTCAAGCAAAGTTCCTTACAGCGGATCCTGATTTTTCAGTTTATTGGAACTAGCTCTTCCAACCATGTTTTCTTTCATTTAGCGTTCTGACTCACAGCTCAAATATTTACATGTTTCGGGCTCAGGGTGATTTATTTCTATTTACCTTTAATTTCCTCGTGTGGTATTTCAAATGGTGCCACCAGTTGTTATGAATGGTTGGTGTTAAATTATGTAGAGATGTTATATTGCTACTTAATGCCTGCCTTTGATGTGGTTATTAAAATGGTGACAATATAAATTACCATGGCAACAAAAACAAGAATTTATGGCCCATTTCAAACTCTTGGGGCTGGGAATATTTTACAGCGATTGAAAGCTCAGGCGTGAAGCAATTCAGACAGTTAGCTGCTGAATAATTGGGGTCCAGAAATCCATCAACTAAGATATTGAACCCTTAGAAGAGTCAATATTTGAATGGCACAGGTCATTTATTTTTAATTGTCCAGCCACTGGGATACTTGAGTACAGTGGTTTCACCCTAGTGGCATAGCTAGGTGACCGTCATAAGCTAGGTACTTTCTAGGCGGGAAGTGTGGAATTGGAGAGCTACCACCTTATAAAAAGTCCCCTAGGTCTTGACCAGAGCAGTGACCCACTGGCTCCTCACTAACAAAGCTATTGAAAGAGAAAGAAACACAGAGGCATCACCGACACTGCACAGAGAATGTAAGCCTTGAAATATATGAGATCAGGAAACCATGTCTGACCCTGACCTTCTTTGACAAGACACATAAATCACTCTTGATTTCACGCATACATGTCCTGGAGCTAAATATAGAAGATGGCTCTCGTGTTCTTGCCCAGACTTTCATCAGATTGACTGGGGCTGATGCTATTTGAGAAGTTTCTTTGTACTGTTGTTTACTGGAGAGGCACCCCCTGCCCGCCCTCCAACACCTCATGAGATCAATCAGAACAGAAGAGGTGAAAGAATGAAACTCGTTGCCTACGGCTATGGAACCAGGATTAGTTGTCTTCACACCTGTAATAAGAACTCCTCGTGGCTGTCAATCAATGCCTGGTTCTACCTGCCTTTTTGAAGTACAGGGTACTACTTGGCTCTCCCTCTGTGTTAGCCAGGGTTCTCTAGAGAAACAAAACCAGGACACTTATGATTTTACATATATATAGATATAGATAGATAATAGATAGATATAGATATATACAACACGAAGAAATATAGCAGTTAATTAGTCCACACAGAGGTACAGAGGACTAAGTTCAACTCACTTCCGTGAGACCATTAATATACTGGAAATCCTTCAAATCACAAGGGCTGCTCCATCCAAGGTCAAGGAAGCAGACAGCTGAGTCTGTTGCCTGCCAGAGGCAACAAACAGCAGGGTGGGTCACCAACAGTCAGCCAGATAACAGGATCCAGCAGTCCCAAACTCCTGCAATGTACACACCAACAGCATGGCGAGGCAGGTTTCGAAGGAACCTCAAGCTCTAGCAACACAGTCCACAGGTTGGCAGTCCCACAGGTAGTGTAGCTCACGGGTTGAGGAAGAGAACTAGCAGCTGCACACTAGACCAATCACGAGAGAGCAAGAACGAGACAGGTGTGGCTTGTCAAGCCACTTATCTCTTTGCCCTCCAATCAAACTGCGACCTTATTCAACCCACGTGTTCTTATTGGCCAGGTTGGCACAATAGACCTACCAATCACATCCTCCATCTGTCTTTTTCCTCAACTGCCCCAGTTCTTCTCTCCTCCGTCTCATGGAGGATGTCCCTTAATTTTGCTGAACCTCCCTGTGCTGTGCCAAGCACAATGCTCTTTTCTAGTGACTGAGCTTTCCTGATTATGTATCCAAAATAAACAAGCTGAAGTTTCACCATTCTCACTTGTAGGGAGCATTGTGGTCATATTTCTTCCAAGACTGAGCTGGCCATTCACCTGCTCTGACACACACGCCTCTGGTCCATCCCTTATCTGATCCACTTTCTCTTCAACTATCTACTAAGGAAAAACACCGATGAGACCATCCAGTGAGGTAAGAGTGTATGGGGGCAGGGATAGATGGGATTTTGATCTCGGAAGACTGGATATCGACGTTTTCTGTAAGAAAGAGGCTTTCTTGTCAGACCAGAGTGCTGGTCATCTCTGCTGCAGAGCTCCTCCGAGGGCCCTGGAGGCCTGTGGAGGGACACAGTTCTTTGTGTGGGTCTAGTCCTTGTTCACCTGGGGGTTCCTGGCTACAATTGCTCCTCATTTGACGGAAAGTTTCCCCACAGCTTTCTATTTCATCCTGGGGGTTGCAATACCACCCTCAGGTGCAATTTGATATTTTGCTTTGCAAATGGCATGTGCTGTTATATCCCACCTTGTCTGTTACTATTGTTAGGTGCCATTGAGTTGGTTCCAACTCAGAGTGACCCGCCCATCAGAATGAAACAAACTCATTGCTGGGTTTGAGTCCATTTACAGCTACTATATTAATCCATCTTGTCAAAAGTCTTTCTCTCTTTTGTTTTGTTTTGTTCTTCTGCTTTACCAAACATGATGTCCTTTTTCAGGGTGACAATATGCATTACCATGTCACATGTAACATATCCAAAGTACATGAGATGAAATCTCATCATCATTGCTTCTAAGGAGCATTCTGGTTGTACTTCTTCCAGGATAGATTTGTGTTTTCTTTGGCAGTCCGTGGTACTTTCAATATCCTTCAACAACACCATAATTCAAATGCATCAATTCTGTGGTCTTCCTTATTCAATGTCTAACTCTCACATGCATATGAGGTGATTGAAGACACCATGGCTCGGGTCAGGATCACCTTAGTCCTCAAAGTGACGTCCTTGTTCTTCAACACTTTAAAGAGATCTTGTGCAGCAGATTAATCCAATGCACTGCATTGTTGGGTTTCTGGACTGCTGCTTCCAGAAGCATTGGTTGTGACTCCAACCAAGACACAATCCGTGATAACTTCAGTCTTTTCTCTGTTTATCATGATGTTACCTACTGGTCCAGTTGTGAATATTTGAGTTTTCTTTACATTGAGTTGTAATCCACACTAAAGGCTACAATGCTTGCTCTTCATTTTAGTCAGAACTTCAAGTCCTCCTCAGTTTCATCAAGCAAAAATGTGTTATCTGCATATTACAGGTTGTTAATAAGCCTTCCTCCAACCCTGATGCCACATTCTTCTTCATACAGGCCAGAATCTCTGATGGACTGCTCAGCACACAGAATGAATTAACACGATAAAAAATACAACTCTGATGCACACTTTTCCTGATTTTAAGCCATGCAGTTCCATGAACAGGTTCTGCATGAGCACAGGGAAGTGTTTGGGGATTACCAGATGGCATTTCTCAATGCTCTCCATAGCTTGTTGTGAACCATACAGTTGAGTTCCTTTGCCTATCAATAAAACACAAGTAAACATTTTTCTAGTATCCCCTGCTTCGAGACAAGATCCATCTGTCATCAGCCATACTATCCCTTGTTCCATGCCGCCTTTTCTGAATCCACCTTGAATAACTGGCAACTCTCTGACAATGTACTGCTGCAGTCACTGTTGAACTATCGTCAGCAAAATCTTCCTTCTGTATGATAGCAACGGCGCTGTTCAATCAATGTTGCATTCTCTGAAGTTATCTCTTTGGAGTGGGTATGAACATAGGTCTCTTCCAGTGGGTTGGCCATGTAGCTTTCTTCCTAATCCCTTAGCATAGATGAGTACTTCTTCGGGGTGTTGAAACATTTCCATTGGAATTTCATCAATTCCTGTAGCCTTGTTACTGGTTCATGTCCTCAGTGCAGCTTAAACTTCTTCCTTTAATCCCCTTGGTTCTTAGTCATATGCCATCTCTTTAATTGTTTGAATGTCAAATATATATATATATTGTGACTGTGTAATCCTTCCATCTTCTTTTGATGCTTCCAGCATCATTCAATATTTTGTCATACAATCTTTTAATATTGCAATTCAAGGCTTTCACTACTTTCTTCAATTCTTTCCATTTGACGTAGGCTGAGTGTGTCTTTCCTTTTTGGTTTTTTAAATTTCAGGTCTCTGCATATTACCATATTTTACTTTGTCTTCTCAAGTTGCCCTTTGCCATTCTGTGTTCAGAGGTTTTACTTCATCCTCTCTTCATTTAGCTTTAACTGTTCTCTGATCAAGAGCAAGCTCCATTGTCCTATGTGATCCCTTCTTTCTTTCCTGTATTTTAATGACTAGTTGCTTTCTTTAGGTATCATGTTCTTGGTGCCATCCCTCAGCTGGTTTGATCTTCAGCCATTAGTGATCAGTGAGTTAAAAAAAAGGGGTTTTTAAGTGAGTTGTTATTGATTTCATTGCCCCCCCTTGCCCCCCAACAGTTAAATCCATTCTTGAGATGGTCTGGAAATTCAGGTGGAATATATTCAAGGTTGTATTTTGGCTCTTGTGGACTTGTGTTAATTTTCCTCAGTTTTAACCTGAATTTACATATGAGCATTAGATGGTCTATCCCACTGCCAACCCCTGGCCTTGTTTTGGCTGATGATATTGAGCTTCTCCACAGATAGAACTAATTTGATTCCTCAGAATTCCTTTTGTTGCACTCCACATATGTAATAGAGTCACTTTTTATGTCATTGAAAAGTGGTCTTTGCTATGAACATGTCATTGGTGCTGCAAAATCATGTGATCTTCAGCTTCATGTTTATCATCAAGGTAATGTTTTCCTTCTGTTTTTGTTCCAAATTTTCGAAATCCAAATGACAATAATTATCAATGCATTTTGACTGCATGTTCAATTTCAGTCTGAAGAAGTTGGGAGAATTCTTCAGTTTTTCTTCATTAGCTTTAGTGGATAGTAAATGAGTATATTTGAATAATAGTTGCATTAACTAGATTTTCTTGTAGGCTTATAAATATTATCTTATCACAGACAGCACTGTACTTAAAGATAGATCTTGAAATGTCCACTTTGATGACAAATGTGATGTTATTCCTCTTGAATTTGTCATTCTTGGCATAGTGAATCATGACTGTCTGGTTAAAAATGGCTAAAATCAGTCCATTTCGGCTCACAATATGTAGGATATTGATCCTTATGTGGTTCATTTCAATTTTGATTACTTCCAATTTTCCTATATTCATATTTCATGTATTTCAAGTTCCAATTATAAATAGATGCTTACAGCTGCTGCTTCTCATGTTGACTCATTCCCCATCAGCAAATGATGCACTTTTAGGATCATCTAAAAATACTCCTGTGTGATTCACACATTCAGTATCCCTGTTTCTCTAAGTTGGGGATCAGATGAGCCCTAGTAACTATACTTTGATTCTCTTGGGCATATACCTAGTAGAGAAATGTCTACATCATCAGATAGGATTTCTTTTATCGTTAGTAGATGGTATTGACACAGGTAAAGAGCCCTAGTTACACGGTACCCAAACATTCACCAAAACATCTGTGGCTGAATAGGCAATAGCCCCTCCACTGGAGGAAGATGAGGCAGTCTGCTTCTGAAAAGATGTATGGCCTTGGAGACCACCCAACGGGGAATTTCTACTCTGCCTACAGGGTCATTGTGAGTGGAAATCAACAGCATGGCAGTGCGTGTATTGTCGTAAGTAGTTGTAGAGTGAGTCCTCTGTACCCGAGAGATTTGAATCCCTAAATTCAACCAACTTCAGATGGAACATATTCAGAAAAAAAGAAAAGGAAATGAAGCGATCCCACAAAGGTTGAGTGGGAGTACAAAGTGCCTCTGACATAGCATTGACATGGTAGTACATAGCATGGACATGGTAGTACATAACATGGGTCATGTATAGATGGTCTGATGAACTCTGGTGCCATAGTGGCTATGAGCTGGGCTGTGATCAGTGGCGCTCAGCAGTTCAAAACCATCAGCCGAACCTCGGGATAAAGACTGGGCTTTCTACTCCTTAAGGAGTTATCATCTCAGAAGCCCACAGGGAGTTGCAGTGAGTCAGCACTGACTTGATGGCAGTGAGTTTGGAGATAATATATACACATACATACATATATAGGAGGATGTGTTCAGGGTACATGCATACACTAGACCACTTTATAAAAGGGAATTTTGTATCCACAGGCTTCCTGGAACAAATCCCCCAAGAATCTTGAGAGATGAGTGTACATCCAAAACAAAGACCTCTCCGTGGAGGGACTGCAACCAATGTCACGAAGCCATCTCTGTATCAATAGATGAGTGGGAAGCTATTATGCTTTTGCAGACTTACACCTACACCACTGAAAACTTTCCAAATAAAAAAGCACAAAATAAATGTATCTCCACTCAACATTTGTATAATGAAACATTTTCCTGTATGTAAATGGACAAAGCTATTGTACCTGCTCCAATGTTATATTCTTTCTTACTGATTATTTTTCCCTTGCCAACTCTGAGAGTCCCCTGGGCACTGGCCGCTCGGGGGAGGTCAATGGAAAGGACCACCAGCTCATCTCTCCTCCATTTCTTTCTTTTATTGAAAGCCCTCCTTGTGATGTTTGAGCAATGGATCCAATTCCCATTAACTCAATTTTGAGTGGTTCTCGTATTTTTCCATCCCCAAACATCCATTTTACTTCAATTGTTTTCTACTTTAGCGAACAAAACCTCTTGAAGGGTAAGCAAAATAAAGACAGAAAGAGAAAGGAAGAAGAATCCAGACTCGCTGGGCTCTATGCTGCTGTCCTGCTTTGTGGAATCACAGCCCAGGGCTGTACCGGGCTGTGCCAGGGCTGCTCACTGTGTTTACTGCCCTAGGGCGCTGCAGTGGTGATGTGCCCGTGTGTGCGTGGCTGTCGGAAGCTCACAGTTTCCCAAAGGGTAATTATGTGCCTGGCAGCCTCCACACCCACCTCCACAAATGTGCTTTTCTGTCATAACAGAAAAGCCAGCTTCTCCTGGCTCAGCCTTTGAGTCGGCTGCTGAGTGCTGACCTTTGACTGCGTCTGAGCCATTCATCTGAGGACCCTGCATGTCCTTGCTCCTGGAGAGCAATTGGAACTCTGGCACGGAGTGTGGGGATGTGTAAATTCTAGAGGAAGGTGAGACCTTATCTTCAGGAGTGCAAATTGCCTCTACTTCTACAGCACCACCAGAAAAACAAAACACAAAACAAAACGAAACGGGTGCAACTGAAGCTGGAAAGATGCAAATAAGCTTCCAAAGTCTGAGTTCAAAAGAGTGGTGGTGAGAGTGTGGAGGGCACATTGTTTTGATTTCCTAAGCAAGAGCCCTGGGAATGCACTGGGCTGCTAACCACAGGTCAACAGTTCGAGGTGACCAGCTGGTCCACAGGAGAAAGATAAGGATGTCTGTTCCTGTAAAGATTTATAGCCTCAGAAACCCATAGCTACAAGTCTGTTCTGCCTTACGGGGTCACTATAAGTCAAGATCAACTTGGGAGCCTTAGGCTTGGTTGGTATGCCGGAGGCAGAGGAACACCAGTGGTGGTCCCGTGGACCATTTTGCCATTCCTGCAGGTTCATTCCCAGTCAATATACTGCAAGGCACAGCCAGTGTCCTTCCGTCCATTGGGGTGTATGTGCTGCTGTGATATTGAATCGGTGTCAGCGTGTTTGGGTGTGGTGTCCACCAAAGAGTGCAGAATTATCGGAGAAGGGTTAGAGGGAATACAACCTCGCTTTCAGAGGTGCAGAGACCTAGATGGAGGCCATGTAGAGAACCAGTGGGTTCACAGTCTGGTGTTTTTTGTTGTTTAGTGGAAGTTTCTGATTTTGTAAGGATACCTTTGACATCCCGGGTAACACACACTTTCGCTTTCCCCATGCCTCGCATGAACAGGTCAGAGGCGTCAGTTATGTTCACGGTGTTACCCAGCCATCACCCTTATCTATCCCTCCTGATCCCATGTCCAAAGCACGTGCGACAGAGTCTCGCCATCCTCCATTCTAAGGAGCACTTCTTCCAAGACAGGTTTGTTTGTCCTTCGGGCAGTCCACAGTGGCACCATAATCCAAATGTACCAGGTCTCCTTCTGCCACCCTTGTTCCAGGTCCAGCTTTCACATGCATGTGAGGTGATTGAAAATACCGTGGCTCTGCCTTAGTCCTCTTAGTCACTACGAATCAACTTTGGTCACTAAACACGTGCTCATGGACATTCTTGAGTCTACGATGAAAGAAAGGGAAAAATCAGAGTGGATGTCAGAAGAGATTGAAACTTGTTCTTAACTCTAGAATCACTGAAGCACTTGGAAGAAATGACGAAGTTAAAGAGCTGAATAGAAAATATCAAAGGGTAGCTTGAGGAAACAAAGGTAAATATTATCATGAAATGTCCAAAGACCTAGAGCTAGAAAACCAAAAAGTAAAAACATGTCCAGCATATCTTAGACTGAAAGAACTCAAGTAAAAATTCAATAGAGTTGAACTACTGAAGGTGGCTATGGGCAAATATTGGACAATGCAGGAATCATCAAAAGAAGATGGATGGAATACACAGAATGACGGTACCAACTACTTCAAGAGGTAGGACCTGAGCAAGGACCAGTGGCACTGGAGGAAGAAGTTCAAGTGACACTGAAAGCATTAGCCAAAGCAAGCCTCCAGGAATTGGAATATCCATTGAAATGTTTCGACAAACTGATGAAGCACTCATTCATCTAGACCAGGAGATTTGGAAGACAGCAGCTCAATGTAGGAGGTAATATTGTCACAATTGGATCAATAGATAAGTTCATATAAAGCAGTGGTTTTCAACTTTCCTAATGCCTCGACCCTTTAACACAGTTTCTCACGTGGTGGTGACCCCCCAACCGTAAAATTATTTTCCTTGCTACTTCATCACTGTCATTTTGCTACTGTTATGAATTGTAATGTTAATATCTGATGTGCAAGGTGTATGTTCATTGCTACAAATTGAACATCATTAAAGCATAGCGATTAATCACAAAACAATGTGTAATTATATATTGTGCAATATTTATGTGTTTTCCAATGGTCTTAGGCGACCCTTGTGAAAGGGTCGTTCAACCCCCAAAGAGATCGTGACCCACAGGTTGATAACCGCTGATAGAAAGGAAGAAAAGACAGAACTGGTCAAGGATGTAATTTTGCTTGGATTCATAATCAATTATCATGGAAGCAACAGTCAAGAAATCGAATGTGTCATATTCAACAGTTTGGAGAAGAGTTAGGGAGATCGCAACACCGCTTTCAGAGGTGTAGAGACCTAGATGGAGGCCATGGAGCTGGAGCTGCCGGGAAGCTCCCGGCTGCAAACTTTTTGGTTATGTGCCAAGCATTTAACCCTTGGGTCACCAGGTCTCCTTAACTACTTGCTCTCCAAATAGTTTCAGTCTCAGAAGCCCACATAGGGTCTCTTTGAGTCCATATTGATGTGATGGCAGTGCGTTTGGTTTGGTTTGGTTTGGAGAACAGTTAGTTAAGGAGACCTGGTGACCAAGACGTGGCTGTCTGCTTCGTGAAGATGACATCCTGTAGCAACCTAAGGACTTCCCTCCTCTGTCACAGGAGGGTTCTCTGAGTAAGAAATGACTAGATGGCATTCAACAGTAACAACACACCCCGCAGGGGACAGAAGCACACAGAGAAATTGGAATTTCACGGGAGTCAAGAGTGTGAAAGATACAAATAGTTTGGAGGGAGTGGTAATTGTACAATTGTCAATTTGAGAGGATTATGAGTGGGGGGTGGAGTTTAGTCTGTCAATCAGATCGTAGCCAATGAGGTTCTGTGTGGGCATTTCCTCCTTGGAAGTGGGAGACTCTCTGCTCACACCCTGGGAGACAAAGCAGCTGACAAGACACATGAACCTACCCTGATGCAGAGATCCCTGCCAGCGCTGAGATGTTTACAGTGACACTAGATCCAAAGACTTTCTACTCACTGGCCTGTGATCTACATTTGGCATCATTGCATGTATTTTGTGAGTCTGAAGAGGACTTTATAGATTGCTATCAGACATATGAGTTAATATCAGACTTATGAACTTGATCTGGACTAGGCTTGGATGTTTTCTCAATGTTCAATTGCTCTTGTATATAAATCACTTTCTTGTACACATATGTGTGTCCATGGATTTGTTTTTCTAGTCTTCCCAGACTAACACAGAGGGTCATACTGAAAGGGAGTGGTTAGCCCATGTGCATTTTCATGCTCTTTGAATGGGGTGGTTGTTTGTAGCAGCTAATGAACTGTGTCCACCTATGCTTGGCAGTGTCCCCCATTCAGCCCTGTACCATCCTCATGATCAGTTACAGAGCAGACTGTTGTGCTTCACTGGGTTTCAATGGCTAGTTTTTGGAAATCGCTGTCCAGTCCCTTTCCCCTAATCTGCCTTGGTTTGGAAGCTCCTTTGGAACCTGCTCAGCATCTTAGCAACAAGCCAGCCTGCCTGGACGGTCTGCCCATGAGGTGCCTAGGCTGGGAAGAGAATCCAGGTCTCTCACACGGAAGGTGAGAATTCTACCACTGAACTGCCTGTTCTCTCTGTCTCTGGATGATGAAGGTTAGTTACACCAGCACTGCTTTCAGGTGAATTCCAGCCCCTTAGTTCATCGCACTCTATGCAAGGTTGGGCCTGTTTGCCCCGATCTGAACTACCACTAAATCTTTTTAATAATGCCAGGAAAGAGAGCAAGCAGTTGCTACTGAAGGTTAGTTTAGTAATTATGAGCCTAATTTAGCTTGGGGGAAATTAGATGACATGGACAATTGACCAATTTAAAGAAATGCAGTTTGACTAATTTTGCCAATACACAACCTGGTGCTCAGGGGCACAGCCCACTGCGTGGCCTCTTTCAGAGGCCAATGAGGTTGTTGAGAACTTTCTCACTCGGTGTGGTAGTAGAAACCATTTCTCCCTAGTCTATTGAACACGTGCCTTGTTGTATTGGTGACAGGTTCTAAGGTCCCTACTCTTAAGGAATAGAGCTCCGTGTTTCTAGAACTTAACCAGAAGAATCACAAAGTCAACACTTGCAGACAATGTTTCTGTCACGTCACCGCCATTCTCTGACTGCCAAGAACTAGCTAAATAATAAATGTTCATGTTGCACCTAGGTCAGGATAAGACTGGGGACTTTCAATCACGTAATAAATAATTTTTAAAAAACCAGGATAGGGGTCAGAGGTGGTATACTTAGGTGTCCCTAGTGGTATACTTGGGTTACTTGGGGGGCTGCTATCGCAAAGTCAACAGTTCAAACCTCCAACCTCTCCATGGAAGATAGATGAAGCTTTCTACTCCCACCAAGATATACAGTGTCAGGAATCCAAAGGGACGCTTTATAGGAACTCAATGCATTGGAATCAACTCATTGGCAGTGGATATCTTTTTTGCTTTGTTTTAATAGGGAGTAGGATGCCTAGAGGCATCTAGAATACCCATTGAAATGTTTCAGCAAGTCGAAGAAGCACTGGAAGCAGTCACTCATCTGGAAATTTAGAAGACAGCTACTTGGTCACCTGACTGGGCCTATTTGTGCCTATTCAAAACAAAGGTGACTTAATGCTCAAACTATAGAATGATAGACTTGATATTGTACACAAGCAATATTTTGCTTAACATCATCCAACAATGGCTGCAGCAAACCATTGACAGGAACTGCCAGAAGTTCAGGCTGGATTCGGAAGAGGACGTGGAACAAGGGATATCACTGCTCATGTTAGATGGATCTTGGCTCAAAGTAGAGAATACAAAAAGATATTACTTGTGCTTCACTGGCTGTGCAAAGGCATCTGTCTGTGTGGACATAATAAACTCTGGATGACCTTGAGGACGATGGGAATTCTGGAACCCTTCGTTGTGTTCATTCAGAACTTTGACGTGCATCAGGAGGCAGTTGTAGGAACAGAACAAGGGAATATTTGTTCTGGTTTAAAATCAGGAAAGGTGTGTGTCAGGGTTGTGTCTTCTCACCATACTTGTTTAATCTGTTTCCTGATCAAATGATCAAAGAAGCTATATTTTCTGAAGAAAGGTGTGGCAGAAGGAAGACTTATTAATAATCTGCGATATGCAGATAACATTTGCTGATGAAAATCAAGGATTGTAGCCTTCCCGATAGATCACAACTCAATGTAAGACAACAATCTTCACAACTAGACCCTATGGGTAACAGCCTGGTAAATGGGGAAAGAGCTGATATCATGGAGTTTTGTCTGATTGGATCCACAATCAATGCTCATGGAAGAAGCCATCTAGAGAGCAAAAGATGGATTGCCTTTGGTAAATCTGCTGCACAAGACCTGTTTAGAGTGTTGAAGAGCAAGGATGTTATTTGCGGGCTAAGGTGCACCTGCCCCATTCTCTGTTGCATCATATATATGTGAAAGTTGGACATTGAATAAGGAAAACCAAAGAAGAATTGGTGCATTTTAAGTGTGGTGCGGAAGAATACTGAAAGTATCATGGACTGCTAAAAAGACCAACTGATCTATTTTAAAATAAGGCCAGAGTGTTTCTTAGAAGTGAGGAAGACAAGACTTCATATTATATACTTCGGATATATTGTCAGGAAAGACAAATGCCCATCATGCTGGGTAAAGTGGAAGGGCAGCAAAAAAGAGGAGGGCCACAGAGAAGATGAACTGACCCGGTGGCATCCTCAAGGGGCTCAGACATAGGAATTATTGTGAGGATAGTGCAGGACCGTGCAGTGTTTTGTTCTGTTATGCAGAGGGATGCTATGGGTCAGAGCCAATGTGATGGCACCCAACAACACCGACGGCAGTGATGTCGTCTGTTTAGGGGAAAGAGGAAGCAGTCGGGTTCTGTAAAGATGGCTGCTCTGGAAACTACACAGGCCAAGGTCATTATGAGTTGGAATTGACCCAACAGCATTGCGTTTAGTATAGGGATTTACACACTCCCTAAAAAACAAAAACAAACAACAACAACAAAATGAGAGGAAGGAAGGAAACGGGGAAACTGAAAGGCAAATAACAACTCCAAGGATTTCACATAGAGGGAGTATTTCAACTCTCACCCAGCCTCCAACTTGGTTAGATTCTACACAGGTCCAAGTTAGTGATGAAGGTGATGAGGACATGCAGATCCTGGCTGCAGAGCCACAAATATCCATTTGTGAAAACCTTTCCCTTGGGCTATTTCTGTTACAGTAGGTCTAGAGAACTAACGCAGAATTCTGAAAGGCATTTAACCAGTGTAACTGAAGGCAGATACACACTGGCCTTTATGGTGTTCTTGTATTAACTTGGAAAAGCTGCTGGAAATGCCTGCACAGATACCAAATCTTTTATTTTCACCTGAGAATGACAAGATAGGTATGGAATGTACACAAGCTTCAGACAGCTCGCGGCCATCTGTCAGGGACAATGACCATTTTTCGGGGTGCTAAAATGGAAACCATGGCTCTGTCAAGGTGATGAAGTTGTGATAGCTTGTTGAATGAACGAGCTAATAGCTAGACATCCACATATTTCATGTCCCTGTGTATTAAATCCTTCACAGAAACCACTGCATGATTGTGATTAAACTTAATAGATTATAACAATAATCTTGAGTTTCACTCTGCTTATTTTCTTCATCTCACGGTTGATTAGAAGGTTTGTGATGACACCTGTCAGAGGTAAGCAATCCCTTGTCCATTTGTGTGCACTATAAATATATCCAAGCATTTGTAGAGTGAATTATTGTACAGGGACATTGTAGGGGAAAAGTTATGAAAATGCCAACCAAACACGCTAAGGGAATGAATGACTCAATAGGCTTTGGAATTTAGGACGATAGTTTTGGGGGACATCTAGGTTGGTTGGTACAACAGAGTCCACGAAGACAATTTTCTACGTCGTCCTCCTGTGACTACTCAAGTCTTACAAGCTTGGAAGAGGCCATTTAGAATACAGCACTGGCTTCTCCTCGCCCAGAGGAATAATAAGAGAAGAAACCCAAAGAAGCAATCCGCCCAAAGGGCTATGGAGCATGTGACCCCCAGTCTCCACTACGCTGAGATCAGCACAACTAGATGGTGCCCCGCTGTCATTACTAGCTGCTCTGATTGGCACCACAGAAGGTACTAGGCAGAGAGGGAGAAAAAAAATCAAAACCATAAAATACGGGGGTGGAGGGGTACCCAAAGAAAAACAGATATTTTTCAAACCTATGTATTTAAATATTTTTACAAAACAACCTTTTCACATTCAAAGCACGCTCCATGACACTGAACACATTTGTCAAATCTGCAATTCCACTCTTGGAAACATTTTTCAAACTCATCTGGATGGCTGACAGCACTTCCCTCTTTTTTGTTTCTTCACCTCTGCTATGTTGTCAAATAGCTGTCCTTTCATGTCCCTCTTCATTTGAGGAAACAAAACTAAGTTACATGGACCAAGGTCAGATGAGTCAGGTGTGTGAGGCAAGAGAGGTATGTGTTGTTGTTTTTTTGCCAAAAACTGGCATGCTGAGATGGCTGCATGAGCAGGTGCATTGTCGTGGTGGCAAAACCAGTCTTCCATCTGCCACAGACCAAGCCTTTTGTGGCACACTATTATGCAATCATTTCAGAACCTCTTAACAGAAAGATTGATGAACAGTCTGACCTGGTGGAACAAACTCCAAATGCACCAACCTTCTCGCATAAAGACAAACAAATGAACATCACCTTGATCTTTCATTTCACTTGATGAGCTTTCTTGGGGCGAGTTGACGATGGGGTCTTCTGGCTTGACTGATGTTGGCTTTGAGGTCTTAAGAATAGCACCCTGTCTCATCACCAGTTATCATCTTGGGGAAAGGTCTGGGGGCAAAGGTCTGGGTTGCTTCGGAGCTGTTCTTTCAAAGCACGGCATCCTTCCACTTGATGCTCTTTTTGCTGGTCAGTCAGGACCAGGCACAGATTTTTCAGAAATCCTTCTCATTCCCAAGTCTTTCATTAAAATTCACTGAACCAAGCGCCAAGATAGCCCGGATAATTCCCAATCTCTTCAACGGCCCGTCGTTGGTCTTCCAGCACAGGAACATGAATTTTGTCTACAGTTGATTCCATTCCGGAAGTTGATGGGTGTCCAGAATGAGCTGTATCATCCACATTTTACCTTTTTCAAAATGAGAAAACACTTGTACACTTGAGTTTTTCTCATAGCACGGTCCTTGGGAGCTATGTTCAGCATCACAACAGTTTCTGTAGCACTTTTCCTGAGCAGGAAACAAAATTCCACAGCTGCATGCCATTTTCTTAAACCAGCCTAAAATAAAACCCCAAGGTTCCAGTGAAATTGTTTTCAGGAAAAATATTCACTGTACCAGAGAGAACCTTCCTAGGAGATGCCACTGGTTGCACTGACTCAGAGTGAATTGCTTGATACGTGCCTAGCAGGAAAAATGTGTACTATGAAAACTCCAGCCAGTGGAGTTTTTACCCAGTGTTTTTTGGGTACCCCTAGCAGACTAGACATATTGATCTGATAAAGTTGGTGGGATCCCAAAACAGTGGCTCTTAGATCCACTTCAAGATTAGAACTGAGCCCATCTTGAGGGATTACTTTGCAGCCAAATGACAAGCAGAGCCAGAAATTGGACAGTCACACCCACGAAGACAGTTCTCCTTAGAATAATAAGCATTCATGTCAAAAATAAAGTTCAGAAGGCAGGAAGGAGCAAGAAAGAAAAGGTCAATGTAAATAAGGAACGTAAGAAGGAAGCAGGAAGACTGCCTTTACCTGTTGGGTATGCCAACCATTATCACGAATAATGTGAACACATGTGTGAAGGGGAAACCAATTTGCCCAGTATATTTTCACCCCAACCTTCTAATAATAAAAATAGTGATTCCTTTGATTCGAGGAAAGTTCGGGAGGGTATCTAGTGAAGGTGGCTGCTCAGAAAATGTAACGAGACCTGGAGAACACCACTCGGGAAAGCTGTGGACATCGTGACACCAGGATGGTGGTGGAGGCGAAATGAACTATGTTCCTCTGCGCACCTACTCGATGAGGGTTTTACTCCATCTCCTGGTGTGAATCTGCTTCCTTGGCCTCTGTGTTAGAGCAGGTTGGCTAGAGAAACAAATCCAGAGACACTCAAACATGTATAAGAAACAGCTTTATATGAAAGAGTAATTATGTATTAAGAAAACATCCCATCCCAGTCCAGATCAAGTCCATAAGTCTGATACTAACCCATAAATCCCTCTTCAAACTCACACTGTCACAAGCAATGATACTTAATCCAGGCAAATCACAGGCCAGTGGGTGAAAAGTCTTGTGGATCCAATGGTGGTGGAAGCATCTCAGTCAGTGCTGGTGCGGGTCTCCACATGGCTCTTCCAGCCTGTCAACTGTCTCAACAACAGGAAAGTGAAACAGAGAGAGAGAGGAAGTTCCCAGAATCCTCATCATGAGAAGACCACGCCCACAGGGAGGCATCCATGGGCTAGACTCTACCCCTACATTTATTTATCAAATTGACATGAAATTATATAACTAACGCAGCCTCCCATCCTATAGTGGTCCAAAACACAGAGACCCTTACCCAGAGAGTGGACTTTGACAGCTCTTGGGCTTCCAGGCCAGGTTGTTGCCATTAGTGGTCACAAGGTCAGTCTCTGACTCAAGGTGACCCCACACACATCAGAACAAAATGTTGCGCGGCCCTGTGCCCTTAACCAAACATATGCTGTGTGTCCCGGATAAGGTTGCATCTTTCTCAAGAGGTCATGCACCCACCCTTAGGCTGTGAGTGTACAGACTGGTACTTCAGGGCCTGGTTTATATCAGCTCAACGCTTAAAAGTCTTTTTGACCCAGTCAACTGACGTCAATCCATCACAAAGAAACCAATATGTTATAATGATTGATGATTTCTCTTTCTCGGTCTTTACAATTCAGTCAGTTCTGTTTAAAACACTCCCTTTGTTTCCTCAATTCAATGCACCCCAATTTTTGCTCAAGCCCTCCTCTTGGGCTTAGCCCAGTCTTACTGGTTTAGTCCTCAGGAGTCCAACCTCCACTTTGTGGACAACCCCAAGTCACGTGCATGAGTTTCTGAATCTTCACACCAGTCATGGCGAAACCACAACTTCGTGGTGGTGTTGTTGGAGGCTGTCAAGTCCCTACCGACACCAAACACCCCATGTCATAGGGCCCAACTACCCCGTTAGGTTTGCAAGCCTGTAATCTTTACTGGAGGAGCCCTGGTGGTGGAGGGATTACGTGTTGGGCCAACAGCTGAAATGTCAACAGTGTCAGAGCACTAGCCATTCCGAGGGAGAAAAATGAGACTTTCTACTCCCATGAAGAGTCTCTAGAAACCACAGGGGAAGTTCCACCCTGTACTATAAGGTTGCTATGAGCCAGAATCAACTTGATGGCAGTGAATCTGGTTTGGGGATTCATCTTTACTAGAGCAGATTGCTCTTTCTCTTGTGAGCCGCTGGGTGGGGTCAGCTGCCCATCTTGTGATGAGTGGCCCAATCGTGGTTACTGACAGCGACCAGCACTATCTGCTCTGCAGTGTCTGTGGTGCTTCTAACATGTATGGTCATTTAAAAGTACCTAACAAGCTGCCTTGTATATAGACTTAAGAAGAATAATCAGAACAGATAAGAATCAGAAAGGATACGTAAGTCCTCTAGTTTGCCTTCAATGGACTTGATAATAACGCTTGGTTCTTTTCTCACATGGAGTAGCTTCCTGGGTCTCTTATATTGAAAAGACTGTGCTACACAGATTTATTTTACAGTGGTTGATTATTGACATTTCCCCTCTTTAATTTCTCAAGACCAAGTGTTTCCCCAAAGAATCAGAAGCATATAAGACGTAAAGTTATTTTGGTATAATTATTTAATATAATATTCCAAATATAGCAACCGAATATAATAGTTCAAAGATGGCAACTGAAAAACACTCAAAGGGGGTGTGGTTGCCCCACCTTCGAGTGGGGCACTGCTGCTTGTTTCCTACTGAGGTCAAGAGAGATTTGGTTGTTAAGCAACGTGTACAATAGTGGACTGAATCATTTTGAACCAGTGTGAAGCCCTGCTTCAATGAGAGTACAGGCTCTACCGATTACTGTAGGTCACTCGCTCCTCATTCATTACACCTGCAATCTGTAACCACTTCACACTTGTCATCCCCACCGACTCCAGTAGATCTAGGAGGTGTTTCACTCTGAGAGAGCTGAAGCGTCAGCGAAGGTAGCATGCTGTTCTCGATGCTTATAGATGATTTTATACATGCTGACAGTTGGCTGATACTATTAGTGGGGTTGGTGGTAGTGTTTTCTGCATTAAAGATTGAATATGAAGTCCTTGGAGAAAGCACAGAAAGAGTGAAACAAGGACTTCCCTCCCTCAGCGTGCCGTCTATGGCAAAATTAGGCAGGCAAGTCCTTTGATAGTTCGGTGGAGGTGTGTGCTGAGTAGATCCTGATCCAGGGGCGGACTCCTGTTGGAGACACAATGTCCATGGCATTGGCAGGCATGTGTGGAGGTCCAGTCCACCGTTCAGAAAGGATAGAAGTGACAGTGTCACCAGGCAGAGGACAGTAAGCCTGTCCCAATTGATGTGTAGGTGTCGTTGTTGATGACTCTGACTCATGTCATGTACATAACAGCATGAAATACAGCCCGCTCTTGTGTCCATCATCACAATCACCAGCAAGCTTCCATCCATCACTGAAGCCATCCATCTCTCCCCAGCTGTCTCCCTTGCTCTCATTAGCCCTCTACATCACCACACATGATGTCCTCCCCTTACCAACATATTCCTCCTGATTATATGTCCAAACAGGGGTATCACACAATGTTCAGATGGAATATACCCCAATGGGAGAAAAACATCACCCTCCCGCCCCCCACAGTCAAGGATTTCAATCAACTTCACCTGGCGAGGTGTCTTTTTGGTGTGCAGTTCTCAGGACCTTTGAGTTGATTCTGACTCATAGTGACCCTGTAGTTCAGGATGGAACCGACTCTGTGGGTTTCTGAGGCTGTAACGTTGTAAGAGGAGAAGGCCTCACCTTTCTCCCCTGGAGCAGCTGAGGTGTTTCTAACTGCAGCCCTGCCATCAGCAGCCCAAGCACAACCACGATGCCACTGGAGCCACGGTCCTGTTGTTGTTAGATGCTACCGAGTGGGTTCTGACCCATAGTGATCCTACACACAACAAAATAAAACATTGTCCCGTTGTGCTCATTCCTCACAATTGTTCCTAGGCTTGAGCCTATTGTTGCTTCCGCTGTGTCATTCCATCTTGTTGAGTTCTGCAGTTAAGGTCTGATAATTCCCCGTGACCTGATCTAACACACTCACCTTCATAATGGAATCTGATGGGAGCAGCCAATCAGCTTCAAGAATGTAGGTGGAATACAATACCTTCAATCACATCACCACCCTGGTTCTATCAATGGGAAGGAAGTTTCCTCTCCGGTTGGCCTGCTTCCAGTATATGTGGATGCTGTGGAAAAGCTTGCTTGCTTTTTGCTGTATCTGACATATCACCTTCTAAGTCTTTGAATGTAAGCCAATCACCTGCCATATTGACTTTGGATTGATTAGCCTCTGTAAGCCACTAGCTTGGATGACCTCTTGTTCACCTTAGGTCCATCAGTCCCCCACAGTTACGCCAATCAGGAGAAACTTGTAGCCTAATATCTACCCACAGAGTTGGAAGGTGCCTGGACCAGTATGCACCCATTTCTGTAACTGTGTGAGTCATGTTTCTCAAAACAGTTTTCTCTGTATAGACACAGATGAGAGCCACTGGTTTTGCTTCCCAACAGGACTCGGCTGAAGACTGTCATCTTCCAGCATCACAGCAACACACAAGCCACCACAGTTGACACGTTGACTAAAATGTGGTAGGTATAGGTTACCGGGTGTGAAAATGGGCCTTTCAGCTGTGCACCGAGACAACAGATATGATGTTTCTAAGTCAGGGCCAGAGCTGATGCACACACACACAGCACTGATTACTATCCATTTATAGCCACTTAGTAGTTCCAAATGTGCCTCAGCATCCCATTGCAGTTTAAAAGAAGGTTCTTAAGAGCGCGAATTATGAGGGAAAGATTGAGTTCTTCTGATGAATGCCTTCTCCAATACTGGTGCTTAGAAACAAAGAGCTCTTAGGGTCCAGAATAAAACTGGTAAGAACTGGCATATTTAATTTAGCAATTCTTATTAATATATATGATTATTAATAAATGAGATTTTTGCACGTTCATGATGAGGTAGGGAACCATTTTTCGCCCCCTACATGGGCCATTAACCATGAGAAGAATAATTACAGAACTCATAAGTAGAACTCAAATTAAATAACCTTATATGCTTAGAGAAATATAAAATGTTCTACTCATTAGCTTTCATAATTAAGGACAAGAAACGTAAAACTATCCAATAATATCATGATAAATAATTTAATCCTTTTATTTCAGTTCTGCACCCTGGTCAATTAGAAGCAAACGAAGATAAAGGAGTGGGGACTTGGCGGACGGCCGAGGGTGGGATTACAGAATAATTGAGGCTCTGGGGCGGGGTGAGGGGAGGGGCACCAGCCAGGGCCCTCTGTGAGCTCCCCCCTGCTGCGCGGGGGCTGTCAGGGTTTAATCAATCCATGGCTCTGAGTAAGAGAAGACATGATGAGAGAGTTAGAAGACGTGCTGACCTTGTCGAGAGTCCTGGCAGGCATCTGTCAAGCCTGCATCAGGCGTGAGTCCATGGTCGCCATTCTTCCAACCATGGGAGCTGGCTCCAGGTGTCTGCTCCCGGTTGGTCTCTCTTACAGCTGCCCCCATCTCTGCGGGGCCGCTGGAGTCAGCATCAGCCTGGCACAGGTGAATGATCGCACACTCAGTTGACTGCAAGTTGTTTGTAGGTTGTCTTTGAGTCAATTTCAGCTCGTGTTCGACAGAAGGAAACCAGGCCCTGCTCTGGTGCCAGGCTCACAGTTGTGGCCACTGTGCCACGCCATCTCATTGAGGGTTTTCCTGGTTTTGCTTACCCTCTGCTTCACCAAGCGTGATGTCCAGCTCCAGGGACTAGTCTTTCTTTTCTTTTCTTTTCTTCCACCCTAATATTCTTTGCTCCTTTTGCAGTTACACAATTTTCCTTTCTCTTGGCTGTCATGCCTGTGACCGCTGGGGGACTGTCTGCAACACCCTACGTTATATGAATGGTCCTCTGTAGGATTCTTATTCTTTGCTATTGCATGTATGGATCCTTTGTTCATTTTTTAATTAATAAGTCATTTTATTGGGGGCTCTTACATATACCATAACACTCCATAGAGCAATTGTATCAGGCGAATTTCTACCGTGGTTGCCATCATCAATTTCAAAACACTTTCTTCTTGAGCCCTTTAATACCAGCTCCTCTTTATTCCCTCCCTCCCCATCCCTACCACCCTTGTGAACCCTTAATACACACACACACACACACACACATCTTACACTGTCCAATATATCCCTTTACCTAGAATTCTGATATTCAACCCCCTTGAGGGGGAGGGAGATAGTCTTTCTTGATATAACGCCCAAAATATGTTAGACAAAGCCTCATCACCCTGGCTTCCAAGGTAGACTACTTCCATGGTAGGACAAAGGTAGATGACTAGTACTACCATAATATAAACATAATATTTGTATGCATTGGGAAACAACAATAAATGACCACTCACTTTCCTGTGGGGGTCTGGAACCAAACCTGTAACTGAACACTTAGTTTCTTTGGTTTGCACAACCACCAGATCTTGACTTAGTCTTGACAAGATCTAAGTCAGAGTGAGAAATTGTGTCGTCTGTTTGATAGCTAAGGAGCATCCCAATATATTTGTGTCAACTAATAAGGTTTTGATAGCCAGGGAACGCCAACCGTTGCCATGAAAACAGACTTCGTGGCATGAAAGGAAGATTCTGTTGCCACGTTTCTAGGGAGGAAATAAATATCTGTTGAATTTCAGAACACATTCTTATCCACACCCTAGAGAATAACCAAAAAACATAACCTTAGAAGCAAAGTTTCACAAGCCTTCTTCTTGTTCACTTGGGACACGTCTCATGTCCAAATGTATCCACCTGATGGGAAGACCAATGGCTAGAACAGGACAAGGTGGTTGGTAAACTGGAGGGTCAGTGGAAATGAGGGGAGCCTTCCAAGAGATGTACTGACACCATGACTGCAACAATGGACGCAAACAGGCCAAGGACCACGAAGATGGAGCCAGACTAGAGAATGACTCATTATGTTGTACACACTGTTACCCAGAGTCACCACAAACTGGATGGTACCTACTAACAACAGCAGTTTCCTAAGGGGAGGGGAGGAAACATGCACACACACACACACATACACACAGACTTTGTTGAGAAGTGTTGACTGGAAGTCTTTCTAAAGGGCACTGATGAAGATAAACTTTTAAAAATACTATTTAAAATCATTTTTGTAAATAAAACCACTTCTTCCAAAGGAGTG
Source organism: Tenrec ecaudatus (assembly GCF_050624435.1). Classification (NCBI taxonomy): domain Eukaryota; kingdom Metazoa; phylum Chordata; class Mammalia; order Afrosoricida; family Tenrecidae; genus Tenrec; species Tenrec ecaudatus. Next base: position 3,031,307 of record NC_134545.1, on the reverse strand, counting down.
AAAGCCAACGACTTACTTAATCTAAACTCTAGTTTCTTAATCTAAACTCTGTTGGATCATGTCTAATCTTAAAAAATAAAAAAGTCTGTATTCAAAATAACCACCAAGAAGCCACATCCGTCTTTAGAAGCCAAGGAGAAGTTCTAAGGATCAAACCTCACTGCTGCGAGTCAGTGCCCCTATAGGACCGAGCAGAAGTGCCCACGGGGTTTCCAAGGCTGTGATCTTTACAGAAGCAAGGTGGCCTCCCTCTCTCCCAGGGAGCATCCAATTCAACTATGTAACCAGGGCTCTGGAGGCATTACAATTTTTGTTTCAATGAAGTTTCACGTAGAAGTACCAAGAGTCAGGATTCTTCCCAGGGTCCCTGAGCCAATCTGACCTCCTCTTAGGAGCAGAACATTATATGCTATTAGTCAGAAGACCACTGGTGCTCACCTCTGGTGAGCGTGTGAGGTCCGACAGAAATCAGATCATCTGATGACAAGTCATACTCCACCATGACTAAGTCAGGCTGGCATGGCTCGTGGTGAACGGGAGACACTGTCACAATTGTAAATTTGACAATTAAGCCAAATGTGGCCTTGAAATAATATGTAAAATACATGCAGCGTGGCAGCGCTAATTTTGCTGGAACTCCATCTGTTTATCAGGGCTGACTCAAGCGTGGTGCAGAATCCATTCCTGAACGGGCAGGCTGAGGTGGGCCCACGTGGGTCACAGTTACAGCAGTTTCTCTGACAAGACATCAGTCACACTTGGCTCAGACATCTGTGCTCCAGTGGCGTCTGAGACTGCGAGGGTGCATGGCCATGGCTGTATGTCAATAAACAGCCATTGCTCCCTGGGGCCAGGGGCCAAGTGAGGGTGGACAGATGCCTACAAGAGCTAATCACAGAAGCAGAGGCCCTCCTTCCTCCCCGGGCTTGCATCCCAGCCAGCAGCAGGTTGGCCCTGTGGCCACGTCTGGGTGGCAGGCCTTAGGTCTCTCCTGGGAAATTGGGTGACATGGAGACCCAGTGGTGCTGTGGGTCAGGCCATTTGCTGCTCCCCAAGCAAGATCTGTCCTTCAAACCCCCCAGTTGCTGCTCAGAAGAAAGCTGAGGCTGTCTTCCCCTGGACAGCCTACATAGACAAGGTGCTATGAGCTGGAGTTGAATCGATGGCAGTGGGTTGGGATGTTTGGGGAAGCAGGACAGTGATCTACTTCTGAAAAAACAGTCGCTGGAGACCATGTGGGGTCCAGTCCTCTCTCAAAACATCTGGGGTGGGCATGAGCCAGAACTGACCGGAAGGCAATGCTTTCTTTGTGTTTGGTGGAGTCTTCCTTTCCAGGAGGAGGTGTTTTGCTGATATAATTCTCAACTGACCTGCGCAAGACCTGAGCCCCACGCCCAGCCACATCATACACAGCCACCACCATCTGCCAATAGAGGTTGGCGTGTTGCTGTGATGCTCTATCCACGGGTTTCTGCAGAGCTTCCCGACTGAGGTGCGTGAGGACGAAAGGCCTGGCTGTTCCTTCCCCTACACCAGCCGTGCAAACCCTCTGGAGAAAAGCAGTCTGATGTGCGTCATCCACTCAAGGGATGGCATGAACTGGGCCTTGATTTGGCCATAGTGCGTGGGGTGGCTGTCAGTCAGGGCCAGCTTGATGGCAGCTCACAAGATTCTTCCCTTGAGTAGCAATTTCTTTAAAAAAAGACAACAACACCGAACATATACACACATGCATGCATTTGACATAGAAGTACAGATTAGGACTTTTGCACACATGCACCAACTCACACAACTGCTAGCACGCAGTGCAAAAGGTGTTCACATGCTGCTGCTGCTGATCCCCGAGCAGATGTGAAATGTGTAAGTGTGCGTGCGTGCATGTGTGTGTGCATATGTGTGTGTGAACAATGATGCCTTTGGTTCGCCAGTCAAAGGGGTTTGCAAGCAGCATCCCCAAGATAATGTCTTGCTTGCCCGGGGAGCCTGCACTGGAGACACAGGCACTGGTTTCACTGTCCTTGACAGCCTGCATAAGCCCTGGTCCACTGGCAGCTGCAGTGCAGTTCAGAGCTCACTGCAGCATGGCTGATGCTCCCAGGGACTCGCAGCCATCTTGGGAATGTTGCAGAAGCCAACCCAACACTGACGAACACAGCACCTGGATCAAAGCCAATAACCCATCAGCAGCACGATGGAGTCCCTGTGTCCTCTAGGTTGGGGCAGCAATGTGTTATCTCACCTTAAAAGGCCGCAGCCGGACACCGTCGACCTCTAAGTTGACCAGTCAGATCAGAGAGGTAGGTTTGGTCCAGCTGTGGGTAAGAGACCCTCTTAAAAGCCTGCATGGTGAAGACTGCGACCAGCAGGTTTTCGCAGAGAAATTGATTGATCACTCACAGAATCCTTCCCTTCAGAGATGGGTCATCAGTTTACAAAGAATTCCTCTCTGTTACGTTTTGCCCTGGGACCTTCCCCTGTTCCTCTTGGCCAGTCTTTGATCAAACCTGCTCGTTTACAAGACAGTACACTTGGGTGGATTTCCCAGGTCCGTTTCTGGTTCTGACCCCATCCTCAAAAAAGGTCTTCATCGTGAACAGTTAAAATACCTACCGGTCACCGAGTGAGTGAAGTAGAGAAAGGGTCTCCTTGGTCAGAGGGAGCTGTGTGTCCACAGAGCAGGCTCGTGGAATGTGACCAGGGAGCCCCCATCATGCTCTCACAAGGTGAGGGAAAGGTTTTCTCCTGCTTGGCTCTAAGCTGCCTCGATCCTTGATTTTCTGTCACACCTCAGATTGACACGGGATGGAGCCTTTCCTAGTGGCTGCAGGAGGCGGGCCCGAGATGCTCCCTGACCCAGTGCTGCTTTCCCTCCCCCTGCAGAGAGAATACTGCAGTGCTGGACAAAGCACACGTCACGAGGACCACGTTGACCTATGCTTGCTTTGCCCAAGGACAGGTGGACAGCTCCCCGGTTGCCATCCAGGAAGAGTGTACCGGCTTTGTTTCCCAGCAGGGACAGCTGTCTGGTTCACACGTCTGATGCGTGCGAACTGGCACAGTCTCCTTTATGGTGACAGGAGGGAGAAGGCGAAAGTCTTCCTCAAACAAGCTTGATCACTGCCTCTGCTGCTGCACGCTGCCACCCCGTCATTCCCCGGGTCAGGGACCTTGTGCGCAATGCAGGGGAGCCTTGCCCTGTCTGCTGTGGGTTGGACCGTTGCTGTTATCCGTGGCCCCTCCACGGGCTCATTGCCAGATCTGTCCTCCTCATTTATCCGCTAACCGAGGTGGCTTAGTGAGAGAGGTGAGCCTGGGCTGCCTGCCTGGCAGTGAGGTTCTAGCACTGAAGTGCCCAGCTTCGTTTTACAAACTTTTTGGCAATGGGGGAATATCAGGAACCACCAAGCCCCCTTTGAAGCATCCGTGTCCCATTGTGGTTGACTCACTCACTCAGCATACTGTTCTCTGGGTTTGGGTTTAGTTTTAACAGAAGCTGTGGTTTGTTCTGACCAACTTGCAAGTCAGACTTGAAGCCTCTTGGGTATCCTCCTTCCTCCAGGTCCTCGCCACCCTGAATTGGATGCCACCCCTTTCTGCAGCCCTTTCCACTTCCTGTTTGGAGTGTGTCTCGGCCCGAGAACACAGAGACACGTTGTCCCCATTTGAAGGAAGTGTTTCCATAGAGGCAGGCTTTCACAATTAGACTTAACCAAGACCAGATCTCCTGCACTTTAATATTTCATGAAGAACCAATCTGTTTCATTATGACTTAATTTACTGGGCCTAACAAATCCTCTCTCACAAGTGGTGCTGACAAAATCAGCAGGCACTATAAATCATTGATCAGGGCACATCCGTCATCAATTCATTCCAACTCTGGAAATGGTCCCAGGAGCTAATTTTGTATTGCTCCTTGCAAATGATCCATATGATTCATAATTAATGTTTCCTTCAGATGTGGCAGGTATTTGATTTTGTAAAATGACAAAGTTTTCCTGAACACACGTATACAGGCTCAGATTCACATAAATTCTCTCTCTCTCTCTCTCTCTCTCTCTCTCTCTCTCTCTGTCTCTCTCTCTCTCTTTCTCTCTCTCTCTCTCTCTCTCTCTCTCTCTCTCTCTCTCTCTCTCTCTCACACACACACACACACACACAAGAGGGTTACCCAATAAACCAAGTAAGCATGTATTTCCTTGTGCTTACATACTAACCTGCACTGAACAGTTTCACATGTTTTTTGCTTTAATGGTGAATCGTTCACCTACTACAGAACAGTAAATTAGCACCAGGAAGATGGTGCTGACCTAGCTGATGGGGTCCTTGGCCCCTACCAGGGAATGTGGATGTGAAAAGAGGCTTTAATATTGCAGAAGGTGGAGTGTTTGAGAGACAGAGACCAGTGGCCAGACCTTAAAGCAGAATCTCTGATAGAGTGGAAATGTGTTGAACTGTGCATTATAGGTGAGTAAGTAAGCACAAGTAAGCCCGTGCTTCCCATGCTTACTGAATAATCTGACACTGCAAACAAACACACACTCTCTCACACACACACTTCCCTCTCAGAGCAGCTTGTTCCCCACGAAGGACATTGCCAGCCATTCCTTGAAGGCTGCTCTGAGGGAAATAAAATCAACATTCAGAGAAACAATGTCTGTCAGAAAGACTGGGAGCGGGAAGGAGAATTCCCATTGCTTATTTCAGCAAAGAGATGTTGGTTTACGTTTTATGGTTGTTGCTGATATGTGACCTAGAATTGCTTTTTGTTGGTCAAAAGCTGAGATTTACTGCAGGTCTTGGTTAGGCAAATTGAAAGCCCTGGGAATTTTTCATGCCATAAATGTCTGGTCTGATTTGGGAAGGAATGGGGTAGAGGAACTTCACTTCTCCCGGAAAGGCAGGGAGTTGTGTGTGGGGCATTCTGAATGGCAGCAGCCACAGTGGGTACAGATTCCATGCTGAGGGAGGACAAACGAGGGCACTTAACCTCCTTGAAGGCACTGATCTCTCTCTGTCTTCCTCAGATCACCCAAACAGCCACAGAAGGATATTGACAGAGAGCTGCCAGAAATTCAAGCCAGATTCAGAAGAGGGCATGGAATGGGGTAATGGTGTTGCTAATGTCAGATGGATCTTGGCCTAAAGCAGAGAACGCTAGGACAATGTTGAGCTGTGTTTAGTCGACTATGCAAAGGGGCTTGATTGTGTGGATCATGACAAACTCTGGGAAATATTGAGAAGAATGGGAATTCCAGAACACTTCATTGTGCTCATGCAGAATCGGTACATACACCAAGAGTTAATCATTTAAAAATAACAAGCAGAGATTGACTGCTTGGAAATCAAGCAAGGTGTGTTCTGGGGCTGCATTCTTTCACCTTCAGTTTTTTGGATTTGAGCCAGCGGCCTGCCATCTTGCCTGTCTATCCTCAGAGTCATCAGCAGCCTGCCATCTGACCTGCCGACCCTGGACTAGATTCCTTCGCCTCTGCAGCCACAAGCCTGTCATCCTAGTCCTGATGATTTGGGCTCATCAGCCCGTGATGCTATTGGAGTCAGGAGAAGCCTCCAGTCTAAAATCTGACTTGTGGACTTGGGACTTGCTCTGATTTAGAACTTCCCCACTTCTACAACTTTGTGAGCAATTTTCCTGATGGGAATTTCTCTATATATAGACAGACATAAGCTTCGTTGGTTTGTGTTCTCTGGAGAACAGAGCTTAAGACAGTTATTAAGAAGACGAGCTGTGGAATTATAAGCTATAACTAGTTAGAGGTCCACCACAGTTATAGGCAAACGGGGCTTATGTTCCTGACATATTCATCGCTACTACACTAAACCCAAGAGGTCAGCCACATTCATGCCCGTCTCTGGATGTCCTACCAGCCCCATGGAAAGTATGGATTTAGCCCGAGATTTACACAATGAACTGGCATTTATCATCCCGGGTATGGGGGTGGGTTAAAAACCAGCTGCTGAGCCTCACACACTTGGCCAGCCCCGCTGGCTCCGGCCCTCCAGAGGACAGCTTGGTGCATACTGAACCGTATCCTGCAGGTTGGGAGCCATTTGTCTTCTTTATGGGAGATTTCACCAGCCTCCCTTGCTACCCAGTTTTTCTCTAAGTCCTCCCCCTTCGGGGGAGAAGAGAGCAATCACTGTAGAGTTAAGTGGGAGGGTTGATTTTCTAGTACGGGGTGAAGGTGACTCTTAGGGAAATAAAGTTCAGGTGACGGCTGCAGGCAACGGGTAAAGGAGATGGAATGGAATGGTGTGTGACTTGGAGAATTTTAAATCTCGAACTAGAAATTAAAGGCAATAGCTGGCTTCTACTTCTCCAGGGACAATGGGGTGATCCAATAGTGGGTGCTGTCCTCTCTCCCCTTCTCTGTCTCGTGGAAGGAAACTGGGAAATGGGAAAGGAGGAAGGCATGTAAGTTTTTCTTGTAAGTTTCCCTGTAAGCATTTGCTTGTAATCTTGTGAATAAAGAGCCTCCGTGGTATTGTGGACTAATATTCTTGGGCTGTTAAAAGCAAAGTTGCTGGTTCAAACCCACCAGTCACTCTTCTGGAGAAAGACGAGGTTGTTGGTTTCAATAAAGATCTACAGTTTCAGGAACGCTACTGGGTGTGCCTCTGGCTGCTAACCACACAGTCGGTGGTTCAAACCCACCAGCTTCTTTGAGGGAGAATGATGAGGCTGTTCTGCTCCCATAAACTTTTACAGCTTCCAAACTCCAGAAAGGGTTGCTATGAGTCAGCATTGACTGGCTCTCCATGGATTTGGTTTGGGTATGGGTCAGCACTACTCTGCTTCCAATGAAGGAGGCATTTCCCTGTGCAACCAGAGTGGAACATTGCATTTGGAAAGAGCTACTGATAGGTACTACAGCTTTTCCTCTACGAGAAAGACACTAAGGTGGCCTGGTGACATAGTAGCGAAGTGCCTGGCTGCTAACCAAGAGGCTGGCTGTTTAAACCAACCCCAGGATGCTCTGTGGAAGGAAGATATGGCAGTCTGCTTCCATCATGATTACAGACCTGAACCCATGACCTTGGCCCCTTTACTCAGTCTTCAGACCCGGAACTGAACTTACTCGCCGCCCTGAGGCTCCACTTTCAGCCACGCAACAGGCCTCAGGATGAGCCATCACAGCAGTGGGGAAGCACTCCAGAGTACCAACCTCAGGAAGGAGCCCAAAAGGCAGGAAGCCTGGAGTCAGGAAGGGGTGGGAGAGGATGAATGCAAAGGGAGGCCCAGGAAGGTGGTGGGAAGAGTGCTGTTACACAGTGGGGACTCTAATCCATGCCATAAGTCTGTGTGTACATGGACTGCTGAATGCAGAAACAATTTGCTCTTTGAATTTCCACCCAAATCACAATTTGATATATTTTTTTAATGAACAACCTTAGAAACCCTGAGTGGGGAAGTTCTACTCTATAAGAAGTATGAAGGTCTCTAAAAGAATTAAAACTCCACAATGGGGATTTGTGGGCGTAGAAACCCGAACAAGGGGCAGCTGGATCTACAGGGAGCCTGTGTTGCCCCACGGGAGATGGACCTATTTGTTCGTGGGACAGTGTGTTAGGTAGAGACACAGTGTGCTAGGTTGACTAGAGAAACACATCCATGGACACTCATATGTGTGTAACAGAGAGCTTTATACCAAAGAGCAATTTGTATAATGAGAAAACATCCCAGCTCCCTTCAGATCAAGTTCTTGAGTCCGGTATTAGCCCCTATGTCTGATATTAGTCCATAACTTCCTCTTCAGACCCATGCAGCACAGGCAATGATGCCAAATTCAGGAAGATCACAGGCTGGTGGGTGAAAAGCCTTGTGGATCCAGTGGCGGTGGAAGCATCACAGGGCTGGAACGGGATCTTTACATGACTCCTCCAGCTCGCAGAGTGTGGAAGGTGAACCAGAGAGAGTGTGTGTCCCACCTTTAGGGAGAAAGAGAGGAAGTTCCCAGAATCCTCATGAGAAGGTCACAGGGAGGCATCAGCAGGCTGTGGCCTGATTGACAGGCTAGACTCCACCCCTCCACTTCTTTATCAAGTGGACATGAAGCCATGTAACTGCCACAGGCAGGAACAGCAGAAAGCAGCGCTGGCAGGTGAAGAAGGAGAAACTATAGGCATTGTGCATCTGGATGTAGCGGTGCCTGCAGTCCGATGCCCCTCCCTCCCTCCCTGTTACATGAACCAGTACTTGCTCTTCTGTTTTCCTGCCAGATCCGACTGTATTTTCTACCTCTTACCAGGGAACTAGACCCATCTAAAGTTCCTTATAAAGTCGGGACTGTAGATATATTTTTCTCCCCCTCACTTTTCAGAATGAGAATTTGGGGAGGGAAGAAGTCTGAGGAAACACAGGAAGGACAGAATAGGAAGATCGAAGGCATAGTTGGTGTGTCTTAGTTTTCTGATGCTGCTGTAACAGAAAGACTGTAGGCAGGTGGCTTTTACAAACATTTGCTCACCGTTTAGGAGGCTAGAAATTCAAATCGATGGTGCCGGCTCTAGGGAAGCTCTCAGGTAGAGTCCTTGTCTTCTTTCAACACCGGTGGACCCAGGGTCCAGGAAGTTCTCAGCACAGGCACCCAGGCTCCAAACCCTAACTCTTCTTTCTTGGTCATAGTAGGTCCCTTCCTTTACTGTGGGCCTTTTCTCTTTTTATGTCTTCCAAGATATAAACTGACACAGCCCACACCCCAGGGCAACTCCCCTTATGGATCAGTGCAGTGATTTGGGGGATTACATTCCACACTTAGTATTCTTACAGCTGATTGACTTATTGCAGCAGACCATTTCATGGAGTATTGTTATAGATCTGTCAAACCACTGAGAATCGTGCATAGCTGACCACATTCTGTAGGGAACAGAGTTCAACACAGATCCAAACCTACTACCAATGTGTCTATTCTGACATGTAGATGCCCTGCGTAGGGTTTTTCATGACTGTCAATATTTACAGGTGCAAAAGGCCACAACTTTCTCCAAGAGGCTGATGGGTTTGAACTGATGACTTTGAGGAAGCAGCCCAATGTATAAACAACTGTGCCACCATCAAGAGACTCCACATACAGCCAAATGAAACACCGCCTGGCCCCGCACTGTTATCAAAATGGTTGTTAGGCACGAGTCCGTTGTTACAGCCACTGTGTCTATCCATTTCACTGAGGGTCTTCCTCTTCTTCCCTGTTACTCTACGATAACAACTATGAGGGGTACTCCCCCCAAAACTGGACTTTTTTCAAAGCTATGTACATAATTTCTTTTACAATACATCCTTATCACCTTCAAAGTACTCTCATTACATTTAATACATTTGTCAAATCTATGATTCCATTCTTGGAAACGCTTTTCAAACTCCTCTGTTTGGATGGCTGACGACACCTCCCTCGTTTTTTCCTTCACCTCTTCTACATCCTCAAACCGCTGTCCTTTCGTGTCCCTCTGTATTCTTGGAAACAAAACGAAGTTGCATGGAGTGAGTTCAGGTGCGTGGGGCAAGAGAGGCTTGCTGCTTTGTTGCCCCAAACTGGCACATTGAGCAGGTGCTTTGTCATGGTGGCAAAACCAGTCCCCCGTCTGCCACAATTCAGGCATTTTTTTGTCACACGCTGTTACACAATCTTTTCAGAACCTCTAAATGGAAAGCTTGATTAACAGTCTGATCTGGTAGAATAAACTCCCAATGCACTACGAGTTGACATTTTCCTTCGGGAAGATGACAGACATCCAGAATGAGGTTTATCATCAATTGACATTTCACCTTTTTCTGTAATGAGAAAACCACTCATACACTTGAGTTCTTCCTATAGCAGTCTTTATAAGCTGGGTTCAACATCATAATAGTTTCCGCGGCATTTTTACGGAGCAGGAAACAAAACTTCACAGCTGCACACACACTGTTCTCTTAAATCGGCCGTCACAAAAAACGAGGTCCAGCGAAACTGCTTTGATAAAAAAGTTCACTGTGACCAGAGCGAACCTTCCCAGGCAACACCACTGGGTGCACTAACTCAGAGCAAGTTGCTCAATGCTCGCCTAATGGGAAAAAAGCTTTACTATGAAAGCTCCCCTCCACCCAGCGCAATTCTGTTTTTTTTTTTGAGGGGGTACCCGCTCACATGATTTCCTTCCCTGAGGATTGATCTATTCCCTCCTAGGGAGTGTTACTTGTGTTTTGGTTGGATGGCCAACCTAAGAAGCGAGGCAGACATAAACTGGGAGCCGGATAATCCCCACAAAGAACTTGTTCTGCCCCAGGGGAAGTTACTTATGAAATCAAAGCCTCCCCGAGCCTGCTCTCTCTATCTCAAGGGTGCTTTGAAACGAATCCTCCTCCTTTAAAACTCTCATTATTATTTTAGAAAGTAATTTTAGTTGGATTGGGAATTATTCGGATCAGTGGGTTTTGATAAACAAGCTTGTTCTAAACTGATACACCAGGAAAAAATATGTTTCTAAAAACAATTAAAAATGAATTGCTTTTCATGCATTTTGAAAAGCCTCAGTGCAGGCTTGTGTGGGATCCCGGCCAGCTTTCTATAACCCACCATGGGCACCCCTGCCTGGGGCATGGGGCCTAGAATTTTGTAGCTTCTGCATCCACTGGGCAAAACAGAAGAAGGATTCTTCTTCGGGTTTCTGCAGAAGATCTTTTAAAAAATGAGAGCTTATTAGATGTGCCTTGATAATGTTACAAAGTGGGGGGAAATGGTGATGCAGAAAAGAAAGGGGAATGAGCAATTTCACCACCACCACCACCCCACCCCCCCAGAAAATAGCCTTTTACAGTTGAAGGGTGGGGGAGAAAGAAGCCTAAGAATAGTCCTCAGTTTGCCGTTTTGGAAACACTGCATTCAGTTTCCCCAGGTAGCTTTAAGACAAGTGCCACCAGATAAAAGGACAGGTGACCTCGTGGAATGGGTTTGCCTAGAGATGTGATGAACAGAACCCCCTGGGTAAGCAGCCTTGCTCAGTGCAGCCCGGGTCAGTGGTGTTAGGGTGGGAAGGTGGGCTGGTTGTGTCAGACTTTCCCCGCAAGGTTGCTTGCTTTCTGACCCTTGCTTACACGGCACCATAAGCCTGGTGGCTTAGAGCGAAGCCCAGAGGTCACCTTACAGCTTCTAGGGGACAGAGGTCTGTCTCTGCGTTTGTGGTTGTCAGGTGCTCTTAGGTCAGCCCCAACTCACAGCAACCCCATGGACAAGCGGACAAAACACTGCCCAGTCCGGTGCCATCCTGACCATCATTGCTCTATTTGAGCCCATGGGGGCAGTCACTGTGTCAATTCATTTCATCAAGGGCCTTCCCCCGCTTTTACTGACAGGCCACCACGCATGTCTTTCATCAGTGATTGGTCCCTCTTGATAACGCATACCAATTACATGGGATGAGGTCACACTATTCTCTCTCCAAAGGAGTGCTGTGGCTGTACTTCTTCCAAGACAGCAAGCTTTTGTTTTTCTGGCCGTCTATGGGGCAGTCAACATTCTCTGCCAGCACCAGAACTCCAATGCATTCATTATGTTTTGATCTTCCATATTTATTGCCCAACTTTCCATCGCAGATGAGGAGACTGGAAAAATGGCTTGAGTCAGCGCACCCTCGTTCTCCCAGTGAAGTCTTTGCTCTGTCAGACTTCCAGGTGATCTTGCCCAGCCACGTTTGCCCCACGCAACACATCCTTTGACTTCTTGACGCAAACATTTCAGCAAGCCACCTGGGTTTCCTGCTCAGGGCTTCAGGACATTGAAGGACCTAGTTCCAGGAACTTGACCGCACTGGGCGAACTCATTTCATCTCATGTTTCAGTCCCCAGCCTCTTCAGCACTAGGACACCCATCCTCCTCAAACACCAAACCTCTGAGACCAACCTCTCTGGCCAGGCTGCTTTTAGGCCGCATGCACCCTGGAGACCATGGTCATGGCACTGCCCATGCCCTCCATGTTAAGCGAAAGGTTGGGGATTTAAATCCACCTGGGTGCCTTAGAAGAAAAGCTTGGCCCTCTCATTGCAAAAGCATCAGCCCCCAGAAACCCTCGGGAGCAGTTGGAGTTGGACACCTGAAAGGTCACCAAGAGTCAGAATGGGCTGGATAGCACCTGGTGGTGGTAACGCCATTGGGCCCACCTCGATAAGGTGGAATTGGCTCCTCCTTATTTTTAGCTTAGCTGATCAGCTTCCTTACTCATGGCTGTAACGGTGCCGTTTGCCATGCGAGGTAACCTACACAACCAAGGTGCGTCTCCAGAGACAAAGAATACGCTTCTGAAGCCACTGTGAGATGCTGGACATGTACACTGTAGATGAGACTTCTGAATGTTTTGGCTTATGAAAGTAATTCAAAGCATGCTTGAACAATGTGTCGGCCATAGGCCATATCCTGGGCCCAGCCACATCGTATCTCACTTGAATGTAATCAGGACCCATGGACACCAAACGAGCGTAGGACCCACGGCTACCCGGTGGGACAGAGCTGGCACCGTAGGGTTTTCTAGGCTGTGTTCTACTGCATCATTCTCATAGAGCATCTGGTAGTGATCAGCCACCCAACCCTTAACCCGTTATGTCACCAGGGCTTCTTGGTACCTGCTGACAACATGACCAAAGTAACCTGAGATGAAGTCCTGACATCCTGGCTGCTGATCTGCCAGCATGACCTCCACTGAGTTAATCCTGATTCACAGTGACCCTCCATATGGTATCTGAGACTGTACATCTTTAGGGGAGAAGAAAGCTTCGCGTTCTGGCTGTGGGTTTGAACTGAAGACTCTGTGATTAACAGCCCAATGAGTAACACAGGGTGCCACCAGACCTTCTTCTGATGGGCTAGTGTACCAGTGTAGGCATTCAATCCCATGGGTCATTCGGCCTGAAGATGAGAGACCATGTTCCTCATCTGCCAGGGGGCATGTCCCCCTAACCTGTCACCATCAGAGAGCAGACTGATGCTAAGTTAGATGTTTGAGCCAGGTTTGACCCATCAGCACAGGGAGGAGAGGGGCTTTGAACTCAAGAGCCCACATCCGGTAGCCTTTGCTAGAGGGCACTACAAGCCTAGCCTATTTCCCTGAGCTTCGCCTTACTGCACTCACTGCTACTGAGCTTTCCACAGATGGACACTGTGTGGCCACCTTGCGTCCAGCACGTCTGTTAGTGCCATTTTTCCAGCAGTGTGTGAATGCTCTGGGTCCCATTCTAGTCATGCTCACTGTATTAGACACTTGTCCATCATGCTGCTGCACACTTCCCATACTACAGTGTAGTGTCCCCATCACATGGGAGACCAATCTATGCGTGTAGTTTGGCTACGTTGGTGTGGCAGCATTGAGTAGGATGGATCTGAATCACACTAAGTCACTCCTGCCTCTTGTCTTTTGCAGCATTGCAAACCACACGGCAATGCTTGTCAGCAGATTCTCCTTGGTCACATACATTCCCCTTGGCCATGGCCATGGAGGTGAGGGTCAGAGATGGTCAGGAGGGCAGCACAGGGTGTGCTGGGTGGGAGATGGGATGCATCCTGGCTGGGCACTCTGAACTGTATGGGTCATAACTGTTTGAGCCTCAGTTTCCTCACCTGGAAATGGAGAGATGTGGTTCAGTTGGCAAACCCTCACCTCCCATGGGAGAGATCCAGGCTCGTTCCCTATGTCAGGAGGGGCTTTTGTGTTGCTGTGATGCAGAACCGGTTTCCTGAATAAGACAGACTAGGAAGAAATACCTGGCTATCGATGACTAGAAACCAGCCCGTGAAAACTCCGTCGATCCCAACAATCTGATCTGCAGACTACCCCAGGGATGACACAGGACCAGGCAGCAGGAGCCTGCTGGGTGGGAAGTAACAATTCTATACTTCTACTACTGAGCTCGGCCTGATCATAGATTCAGGAGAGCAGCACAAATATCCACAGCATCCCCAGTGGTGCCAACTTACCCTCAGGTAAATAACAATTTGGCCACTCAGGGCCAGCACAGAGCCATGCAGATGGCATGGTTTGAGAGTGTGAGTTCAAAACACACTAAATGGAGACCTAATCACCCCCTCCCTTAGTGCTGCTCCTGGTGTCAAGTTTAATCACCCTAGCAGATTTTTAACTCCTAACCTCCAGATAGAGTAAGTTCACTCTCCCAGGATGGAGCATCTGCGTGGGTGCAAACTCTCTGGACCAGACATTCTGGACCATGTCCAACGCATCCCTCAGCACCAGGGAAAGGCCCTTATGAATAGCAGAACAAGACATCTGTCCACAAAGGAATTCCTTGTAACCTGGTCTCACACACAATGAAGAAGTCCAAATCCCAGGTATTCCCCAAAGCCCACCCTCACAACTGTTGTGCAGCAAGGCAGAATGCCATTGTAAAAATAACCATCCCCAGCAATCCCCTTCACATGGTATGTACCCTAAAGAAGTAGGAGCTGTGACACAGAGAGACATGGGTATGCTCCTGTTCATAGCAGCTCTGTTCACAACAGCCAGAAGATGGAGACGGCCTCCCTGCCTGTCAGTGGAAGGATAGGTGGCCTTGGGCCCATACTCACTGGGATAGTTGGTTTTATGGTGCCAACTAGGCTAATAGGAGCATGTGGGTGGAGTTTAATCAGGGAACAGCTCGATTGGAGGGTGACCAAAATAAAGACAGCCAGATCCCCATCTCCCTCTTGCTTGCTGGTTATTGGACAAGCATGTTGCTGTTTTAGCTAGTTCTCTGCCACAACCTGTGACCTACGCTACCTGTGGGCCAAGCCAACCCATGGATCGTGTAGGTAGAGCTTCAGGCTTCTTTGAGACCAGCTTCCCTGTGCTGCTGATGTGTTCATTGCTTGAGCTTGAGGTTGGTGGATTCTGTCTTCTTGCGTGAGTTTGAGATCTCATCAGGGCCTGCTTTGCTAAGCTCCAGTGCTAGTAACTGTTGCTGACCCACCCTGCTGCCTGCTGCCTTCAGGCAGGTGCTGCCTGTCTTTCCTGAGGGAAGACTCTGCCATCTACTCCTTGATCTTGGACCAGAAGCCCGAGTGAGTTGAAGGACTTCTAGTATATTCACTGTTTCACGGAAGTGAGTTGAACCGAGCCCTCTGTACTGCTGTGTGGACTAATTAGCTGTTAGATTCCTTCATGCAGTATATATCTCTATTTCTAATCATAAGTGTTCTGGTTTTGTTTCTCTAGAGAACTCTGCCTAATACACTCACTGTGGAAACACACACACACATTTCAGAAGAACAATGATGAGACTGTGAGGCAGCTCAACACACTGATGGATTTGGAGGACATCATGCTGAGTGAAGTGAGTCAGTTACCACAGGGCATTGGAGGAGACTACGCTTGGAGGGGAGGAAATCAAGATTTCCCAAAGACACATATTCTGATGGCTCCCGGAGGTGGGAGGGCAAAGGAGAGATGGGGAGCCATGGGCTCACGTGTGGACAGATGCTCACTTGGGTGAAGGAGACGAATATATCCTACAAGAGGGAGAAGAGCAAATGAAAGGGAGAGCAGGGCAAGCTCTTAGGGGGCTTGGTAAGGTGTTTAAGTTTTTGAGCACAAAAATAAAGATCTGTAATGTAAACCTTCTCCAAACGCTCACTCACACATAGGCATGTGACTCATGTGTGTGACAAAATATGAACACTCAAAATGGAATGCTGCCTCTCTGGCCTTAGGGGTCCCCAAAGGTGCAAGCTGTTACCACCCTTGCCTCTGGTAAAGCTGGAGGTTCAAGTCTGGAGGCACCTTGGAAGGCACCTCCTGCTCCCACTGCATCCATGTGCATCAGACTAGAAGAACACTCCATAAGGTTTTCAGTGGTGGGTTTATTTTAATGTGATTACCAGGCCTTTCTTCTGAGGCACTTCTAAGTGGGCTCCAACCTCCAGGCTTTGGGTTTGGAGGTTAATCATGTTCCCAACCCAGGGACTCCCCTGGGCACTAATTTAAGGTGAAAAGGGACCCTGAGTTAAAATATATTTTATAAAACTCAAAAAGAACTCACTGTCCTCAAATTGATCCCAACTCATAGCGACCCTATAGAACTGCCCTAGTGGGTTTCTGAGACTGTTACTCTCCCCCACCCCAGTTTAATTAGCACATAGTTTACATATCATACAATTCAATAGTTTGGTCATAGCAAGGAGAATTGGACAATCACCACCACATCAATTTCAGAGCACCCTCACCCTCATGGTTAAGTCACCTTTAAAATTAGTTGTGCAATCACGATCCATTCTAGTGCTACCCCCATCTGACTTCATTATTTACTTCCAAAATCCCTGTTCCTTCCCTCTTGCCCACCCTTCACCTCTGCATTCCCTGTACCTCCTTGTATCAGTTATTGTCATTATGCATCCACTCCTCCTGTGCTTCACAGATGAGAAACTCAAAACAAAACAATGAAAAACAAAATCACTCTAAGGTGGTAAGGATAAAATCATAATAATATAAAGACAAAAATACAAATAATTCATCAGAAAGAAAAGACCCCTATCAACATTCAAAAGGCCAGGAAGGAAATGTCTGTCATGGAACCAGTAAGAGCTACAAATTCAGGTTGTGTCTAGAGGGAAGTCACCTGGCCAAGTGAGATCCAGCACCATAACGATTATAATGGTCCCTGCCTTGTAGTGATGCTGTTTGAGACTCTTGCTTTTGGCTAGAGAGGACCTGCCACAGGCTTAGTCTGACTAGAGACTCTGCAGATGGGTTTTGGACTCCCTCTGTCTTTCATAGCCCTCTAGAAATGGGGTGTTCATAATGTTAACTCTGATACATTTCTCTTCATAATATTCCAATTTTGCAATTGTCATCTTTGGATCACACAGGTTGGTGTGCTTCTACCATGTGGACTTGCTTGACTTCTTGCTTAGATGGCTGCTTGTTTGAACATAATCCTTTAAGACCCCAGCCACTATACCGAATGATAGCCGGCACCATCTACTTTCTTCACCACACTTTGCAGTAGCACCCTTATCTTCGGTGTTCATTTCATGAAAGTGAGTATTAAGCAGGGCCATGTTGTAAGAGCTAATTGTCCTTAAATTGGAGCTAGGACAGACATTTTTGTTCCCCCATGTCCATCACAGCACAGTTCAAAATAGCAAGAAACTGAAAACAGCCTAAATTCCTTTCCATAGAAGTGCGGATTAAAAAGACTCTGGTACATACACACAATGGAATACTATGCATCCCTTAAAAACAGCGATGAAACCGTGAAACATCTCAACACGCGGAGGGATCTGGAAAGCATTATGTGGAGTGAAGACAGTGAAGCACAGAGGGACAAACACTACATGAGTCCACTGCGGCGGGAACAAGTGGCGGAATGGGCACAAGCTCGAACTTGCAGGCCAGACCTTGTGGCTGGGACCAGACAGCCTGGTGAAGAGCAGGCCAGAACCAAGGAACCACACATCATCTGCTCCAGCTAAGTTTAGTGTAGGTCGCTTGGCCAGGGGCACCCCATGAAAGCTGGGATCAATGAACGATGGGGGGAGGAGGAGGAGAAAGTCTGGTGAGTGGTAGCCATATGGATCTAGGGTGAGGTCCCATGGAGATGGAGGCAACCCTGTCAGAGTGATGAGGCAGTGCAGGAGAGAGGAGAGGGAACAGTCAAGTTTGAGGGAAGAGTGCCTATTGAGGGGAGGGAGGGCTGACCCACACATGGGGGGGGGTAGGAGAGACCAAGGATGCTCTTGGGAACATTAGGTGGGGAGGGTCTATAGTAGTGTGCAGCCCATGTTCAGAATTGACCTTAGGTCACTGAGTCCTGCATTTCCAGGGAGCACGGTATGCTCCAGAGCCTGCATTGGGGAGACCCCATTCGGTGAACTGGACTCTACCTAATACACACTTAGAACTTGAGAACATAAGCCAGAAAATGTGCAATGTCTAGGAACCAGTAGCCAGTTGTACCCAGAGCAGAGTACTGTTGATTGGCAGACAACCAAGGTCTGGCTACATCAATGCCTGGTAGGACGTAGTGCACAGCATGTATTATTCCGGCAATCCTGTGATGGCCATTATGTTATATTTTGTTTATGCTGTGTCTATTAGGGTGTCTCTCAGAGGGGGTTGCCCTCTTGAAGCTGTGTTTCTTGTTTCTCAGTTTTTCCGGTAAATAAAACCCAGGGTCCTTGAACCTACAGGGAAAGGAAATGTAATAAGAGTGTGTGCGGAGGGGTGGGGGAGATAAAATCAGATGTTGTCAAGAAGCCCAGGAAGGAAAAGTATGTTTGGAGACTGATTACGGGAGCAATTGCACAATCATGTTTGACGAGATTGGACTATGGAGTGATATGGCATCATCTGTATTAACCTCCAAGTTCAAACAGTTTTGTGTTTTTTTTAAAGCATATATCCAGGAATGGGTCTGTAACACTATGGAAATAGGAAGCCTGCGCTACTTCCTTCACAGTGGCTGGTGGTTTCAAATTGATGACCTTGGGGTTTGAAGCTCAATGGGTCGCCATGACACCACCAGGGCTACTTAATGTATTGCATAGACACATATTTATTAAGTCTGCAAAAGGACAAAGATATAAAAAAACAAACAAAAAGAAATCATCCAGGTGAGGGAGACATCACCACCAGGCCACAGTGGTGTCCAAGGATTCACAGCCACTCAGCCCATTAACCAGGACTCGGAGATCGAAGTAAACAGTTGCAAAACCATGGTCGGTGGCAGATCAATCAATTCCTCGCTGTTGCAGGACATTCCTCACAGAAGCAGGAAAGGGACCGTGCATGATCAGGATGCATAAGCTGTTGCGATTAGAAACATTTACATGCTTGGTCCAGGACCCTCTCACCAAGGCAATCAGGGTTAGACTCCTGTGTGTGACCCTAGCCCCCTGTTTCCACCCAGGGCACGCCCAGGCAGCTCTCTGAGGGCTGGCGAGGGGCGTGCTCACCCTTCCCTTTCAAACACTGCCTGAGGACAAAGCTTCCTGTGGGCTGTCCATGGTCAGAAAGAGCTCAGTGGAGGCTGAGTCTATGCAGACCTTCCACATGGATGTAGGTCTCCCACTGCCTCCCTCAGATGTAGTGTCTAGAATCTAAACCCCAAGACAGCGCCAAGGAAACCACGCTGCTGGGCAGGGCCATGGGACTTCGGTCTGCTTGAGTAGAGGGCCTGCTGCTCACTGTCTCAACCCATAAATCCCACCTGCACAGTCCACTGTCTCCACGCTTTCCCCATGCAGGCGGGGGCTTCTAGAAATGGTGGTGCCGCGTCCTGGACCCAGGCCACCTCCCACCCCCCACAGAGAACGAGCTCTACAGGGGACCGTTTTAATCTTCTGTGATTTTGGGGTTTGTCTGGTCCTATAGCAGGGATTCCTGATGGCCCCACCTCGGGGAGAGTAAACCTGTGGTCTTTCAATGGCTGGTGTTCGGGAACTGTATTTCCAGGCCTTTCTTCTATGGCATCTCTAGGATCTTCTGACTCAGGATTAAGTGAATGGCAATTCAATTGCCCTAATTAATTCAAGCCCCAACCTCACTGCCACTGAGTCAAGGTCGGCTCATAGCAACCCTACAGGACAAGGTAGAACTACTTGCGTAGGTTTCTGAGACTGTGGGTTATATGTTGGGTGTGGTCAGCAGTTTGAACCCACCAGCCATCCCAGGGAAGAAAGATGAGGCTTTCTACTCCCCAAAGGAGTTTGTCTCAGAAACCCACAGGGGCAGTTCTACCCTGTCCTATAGGCTTGTTGGGAGTCAAAATCAACTCTTGGGCAATGAGTTTGAAGTTTTGAACTCTTTACGGGAGTAGAAAGCCATATCTTTCTCCCATGCAGTGACTGGTAGTTTTGAACTAGTGACACTGTGGTTGGAAGCCTAATCCATAACCCACTCCACCACCAGGGAAGCCCTAAATAAAAGATGCTAGTCCTCCAGCTGAGTGACACGTTCTTGACTGTAATTGTAATCTTTGAAGAAACAGAGTAACATCATAAACCTCTGAAATCATTATAAAGTCTGTTCTAAAAAAAAATGCCTGGAGTTCACTGTTGGCCACAGTGCCCACGACAGCTGATATCTACCAAGGTGTCACCATGTCTGCGTTGAGACTTGTAAAGCAAACCAAACATAAAACTAGGTTACGGATGGGAATCTATTAAGCAGAAAACAACGACGCTAGCCAGCTTTCCTTAAAAGCCTGATAAAAAGTCTATTAAGAAAATACACCCGGTGCCATTTATTGCCTGCCCTCTGAAGCATTAAAATGTTTGCATATTTAAAGCCTTTCATGTTAGATAAAGGGGTCCTTTCGTCTTTGTGAGCCTTTGCTTTCTCCTATGTTCAGCTAACAAGAGGCAGGAGGATCTGACATTCCCCGGAAATGGGTCTTGACATAAAGCCGAGAGCCTCTTGCAACGTGAACGTAGTGGAGGAGCCAGCATTGCTTTTGCACAGGCCTTCGAAGAGGGTGTTGACTCATCTTCTTAATGACCCTTCCCTGTGGACGAAATTCCTAATTAAATTATTCCTCCTGGTGTCATACGAGGAGCCCTAATAGCTTAGTGGTTACATGTTGGGCTGTGATCCTCATGGTGGGCAGTTTGAGACCACCCAGCAGCTCCGTAGAAGAAAGATTGGACTTTCTACTCCTGTAAACAGTTCCAGTCTTGGGAACCCACAGGGGTGGGTGGGTGTCGTGATGAGTCAGCATTGACTTGATGGCAGTGAGAGAGTATCTACAAAGGAGACCTTGCCTCACTGTGGGTTAAGCATTGGGCTTCTAACCACAAGGTCAGCTGTTCAAACCCACCAGCCATTCTGTAGGGGGAAGATGGCGCTGTCTGCTCCCAGCAAGATGTGCAAAGCCTTGGAGATGCCATATAAGGTCACTCTGAGTAGGACTTAACCCCGTGGCAGTGGGTCCTGTTTGAGGCTTTGAAACGCTATTCACGGAAGGTCTGCTGGTGAAGCAGATTAAGCACTGGACTTCTAACCACAGGTTAGTGGTTCAAATCCACCAGGTGCTCTGCGGGAGATAAAAGAGGCTGTCTGCTCCTGTAAAGGTTACATTCTGGAAAACCCAAAGAAGCGGTTGGTTCTCAGTTCTGCTCTGCCCGAGAGAGTTCCTATGAGTCCTTTGGACTGCAAGGGCATGTGTTTGGTGGTGGTTGCTCTAATTTCTGTTCTGGAGGAGGGAGGAGATGGCGACCCTGTTTGGCTGTATCAGTTAGGAACGCTTTAGGGATTTTAAGGTCATTTATAAATTAGCATGTTGTTGCTTACAGAGGAATTCTGGTGGTTAAGTGCTCGCTGCCAACCCAAAGGTCAGCAGCTTGAACCCACCATCCTCCTCACAGGGGAAAGATGAGGCTATCTGACACAGTGACACTGTGCAGCATTTCAGAGAGCCAGCATCTCGGAACCCTACACAGTCGGAATTGACTTGATGCTGGTGGCTTGTTTGTTGTTTGTTTCATACACTTTACAGTTGTTCTTCTTGTGGTTAGGTGCTATGGAGCTGGTTCTGGCCCAGAGAGACCTTATGCACAACAGAATAAAATACTGCCTGGTCCTGTGCTATCCTTCTAATTGTTCCATTGTCTGAGCCCATGGGTGCAGCCACGGTGTCAGTCCATCTCACTGAGGGCCTTCCTCGTTCTTGCTGCCCCTCCACATGTTCTTCTCCAGGGACTGGTCTCTCCTGAAAATATGTCCACAGTATGTAAGACGAAGTCTGGCCATCCTTTCCTTCATGGAGCACGCTGGCCTTACTTCTCCCAAGACAGATGTTTGTCCCTGTAGCTGTCCACAGTACTCTCTTAGCCAGCATCTTTGGCCTTCCTTATTCAATGTCCAGCTTCCACGTGCATATAAGGCAACAGAGAAAACCACGGTTTGGGTCAGAGGCACTGTAGTCCTCACAGTGACCTCCTTGCCTTGCAGGACTCTAAAGAGGTCCTGTGGGGCAGATTTACCTAAGACAACATGCCTTTTGATCTCTTGATTGCTGTTTCCATGAGCATTGATTGTGGGCCCAAGCAAGACAAAATGCTTGACAATTTCTCACTTTTCTCCATGTCTCATGATGCTACCTATTGGAACCTGTCAATCAGGTCACAGCCTGATTTTGCCTCCCTGTGGGCGTGGCCTTCTCATAAGGGACCTCACTCCTGCTGTTGTGAAGATTTGGGTCTTCTTTACATTGAGTTGTCATCCACACTGAAGGCTGCAGTCCTCTACCTTCATCAGCAAGGGCTTCAAGTTCTCCTCGCCCTCAGCAGCAAGGTTGTGTCATCTGCATATCATAGCTTGTTGATAAGCCTTCTTCCAATCCTATGTCACAGTCTTCTTCACAGAGAGTGGGCCAAATTACACTGATCCCCCTTCCCATTTACTTCCCTAACTGGGTGCACTTACTCAGCGAACAACCTGAACAACTGTGCATCACCATCTCATCCAGGGGCATTTCACAGTAGCCTTTCCAGGTTGTTTCTCCCTCTCATACCAGGAATACAAACATCTCTGCGAAGCGTGCCTTGCTGGTTCCCCAGCAGACCAATTACAGAGACAGTTACTATTTCTGACAGAGGATCCCAACCTGAGACAGTACATTTCTCCTCTAGTCCATCCAGGAGATTATTTCCTGGGATACCATCTGACAAACGTCATGACATCATTAAGACCCCTACACTGGCCACCCCACCTAACCTACCTTCCCAAATGGACCGTGCTATAGAGTGCATAGCGGTTGAGGTGGCTAGTGATGGGACACCTCTGATGGCAAGGTGAAACTGGATCTTTTTATGACTTTGTGAAGCAGCTCAGCCACATAAATCAAACAGCAGGGCAGACATGGCCCCTGCTCCTGATGGGAAAGGGCTGGGGCCTAGCTCCCCACCCCAAAACACAAGAAGAGACATTTATCAGCTTGTCTCATCCAACCTGGTTTTCTCTCTTCACCTACCATAAGCTCAAGTGGCGTTGATACAGGAGGGATTAGGGTCTGCTAAGCCACTGAGCAGGAACATTCTAAGATCACAAGGAATTAGGATCTTTGGGTGGAAGACGTGTCAGGGATGGGAGAGTTCATCAGCTTGGCCTGAGGTACCATTTGTCCTCTGAATGTAAGAACAGGTGCTGGCAGCAGATTCTTCCCAAAGCCTGTGAAGCTCTAAGGAAACTTGATCTAAATGCAGAAAGAATGACACCCCCCCCCCCGAAGGTCAGGTCGGCTGTGGCTTAGAACTCCAAGGCTCCCACAGGGCACAGGAGAGCTGGGTGGTGGGCAGTGGGGTGTCGGACACCATGAGGTTTAGGAGAAATGGCCCTGTCTACCACCAGCATCACCCCCAATGCTCTGCAGAGTAGTTCAGATGCAGAAATGTACACAAATTGTCTCAGTGAGTGAGGCACCCCCACCACTTTGTCATGCTTGGGGGAGTGAGGGTGTCAGTGCTAGAAGTCATGTGATCCAGTATTTCAAGTTTCAAAGCAGGGTCACCCATGGTGGGCATGATTCGGTGGAACTTCCACATGAAGACAGACTAGAAAGGCCTGGCCGCTGACCTGAAAACCATCCAGGGCATCTCTGCGGATCACAACAGAGCCCTGCCTGGTACGGTGCCACACATCACCAAAAAGGTGTTGGGGGGTGGTATCATGCTTGGTGGCATGCCGGCAACACTGAGGAAACCCCACCCTGACACTGTCCCACGGCAGTGGGAACAAGTGCACTATCGATGCGGAGGGCTGCACTTTTCATTTTGTTCTGTGCAAAGTTGCCCTTTGCTTTGAAAAGTCTCTTTAACGTGTCCCAAAGCAAAGATGCCCCTCACAGGACTCAGGTGCACCTGACCCGAGCCATGCTACTTTCAGTCAGCTCACGGGCCTGCAGAGGCTGCACAATGAAGGAAGGATCGCCACACTCGCTTGGTGACGTTGGGAAGCCAACAGGACACCGTGCGCTCCCAGAAGACCAGGCACGCCTGTCTTGAAAGCAGCACAGCCAGAAAACTTCCTGAGAAAGGAGGATGGCACCACTCTGTCTCACGTACTTTGGACATGGCATCAGGAGAGACAGTCCCTGGAGAAGGACATCATGTTTGGTCAAGTAGAGGGGAAGTGAGAAAGAAGACACCCCTCTATGAGGTGGACTGACCCAGTGGCTGCAGCGTGGAAACAATGGTGAGACTGGTGCAGGATTGGGCAGCATTACCTGGGACTGCTATGGGGCAGAACCCCCCCCCACACACACACACACTGGTCGGCACCTCCTAGCAGTAGAAGTTGCCATGAATTGGAGGCAACTCCCTGGTAACTAATGACATCAATATTCCGTGAAGCTGGTTGGTCAGGTAGGACAAAGCCTATAGGCAGTTTTGCATCAGAAAGGAGGAAAATAAAAAACAAATTCACTGCCATTGAGTAATTCCAAATCATAGTGACCTCACAGGAGAGGGTAAAACTACCCCTGTGGGTTTCCAAGACTGTCGCTCTCCTGGGATAGAAAGCCCCATCATTCTCCCCATCAGGGGAGCTGTTGCTTTCAAACTGCGGACCATGCAGATCACAGCCTGACAGGCAACCAGCACACCACCAGGGCTCCTAAAAATCACCTTTGCAGAAATGGCAGAGCTGGGAGAGCCAAGGAACCAGGAGCAGTAATCAGCCACTAATGAGATCGCCAGCTCCCTTCTGACACCAGGCTGAATGAGCTGGTAGGAAGAATGCAAACCCAGGCACTCTGTAACTAAGAAAATGAGGCCAAACCTGCCTGCAGCAATTCTGCTTTCTCCACAGTCCCTTGTCATGGGAAATGCCCAGACAAAGGTCTGGAGCAACCCACACTAAAAAAATAGCATTCATAGTTATCTGTAATTGGGCACAGGGATGGAGTCAGTGTCACAGATCAATTGTAAGCTGCTGGTTTTTTTTAAAATAACAGTTTTATTGATATATAATCCAAATACCATTCAATGGGTTAAATGTATTAAAATGCATTGTGCATCACCACCACATTGTTAGGACATTTTCTCCTTCTTTGTTGTAGTCATTATTAACTCACCGTGTCCCTTCAACCTCCCCTTCAAAAGCCATAAATCTAAGAAACTATCTATCTAGTTTTTGTCTCTATAGATTTACCTATCCTTGATTTTATATAAAGAAAAACCTACACAACAAGAATACCTGGATTTCAATAGCATATATTTCATACTCCGTTTCCCCCTACTTTAAAAGGACAGCATAGTTGGTGAAGTAGAGAGTAACAATGAGAGACACCCTCCGAGAGATGGTCAGACAAAGTAGTTGCTACAGTGGACACAAACATGCCGATGACTTAGAAGATCATGCAGGACTCAATGGGAATTAATAATGGCAACATTTTGATTTTATTTTCTCTTCTTTCTGACACAAAAACCAGGCAGCCCTTTGTCAGCCTTCAGGCCTGAAACTGAATTCACACTGGTGTTAGAATAATCAACTATTTCAGATAAACATGGCAGCGTTTCCCGGAAGACAATGTTGTTCAGAGGGTTATTAGGAAGGAAAGAAGCAGCAGGGAGCACAGGGAGGTGGTGGGAAGAAGGGTGTGATGTCGATGGGCTGCAATGATGACTTGAGACAACCAGTGTACATGAATTATTGAATGGAAAATTGGTGATCTGCTCAGAGGTCCTTCACATAGTCAGAAT
Organism: Tenrec ecaudatus; assembly: GCF_050624435.1. NCBI lineage: Eukaryota > Metazoa > Chordata > Mammalia > Afrosoricida > Tenrecidae > Tenrec > Tenrec ecaudatus. Next base: position 3,005,637 of record NC_134545.1, on the reverse strand, counting down.
GAGAACATTTAAGTTTTTATTAAATTGAGAAATGAAAAGACCAGGCTCACGGATATGATGGCGACTGGTGGAAGCCCTGGGACAATGGCTCCAAGGACAGTCTTCAAGCCTGGGGTCAAACTCACACTGGGAATCACCCTTCAGTCTGCCTCTCAGCCTATAAGATAACAGCAGGGAGGTATGCACTCCTTATGACCCTACAAATCAAAAGGGCAGAGTTTGCACAGGGAGACACTGGAGGACAGGAAGGGATGGGGCGGGGGGAAGGCCTAATGTCAGGGGGGAAGGCCTAATGTCAGTGGAGGCATTGGGAAGAGCACCCCGTTCCATTGTGGGGATCGCAATCAGTTTTTCCAATCAAGATGTGTATGAACTGTTTAATGGAAACCAATTTGCTCTATAAACCTTCACCAATGTCATAATAAAAAAAGTTATAGAAAAAAATTAAGAGAACTAGGAGAAAACACATTGCTTAAAAATTTTTTTTTACTGAAATCTTTGCATCCCATTTCAGTTTTTCTGTTTAAATATACATGTGCAACAATTACATAAGTAAAATGCAATGAAGCAGATTTTCGAACCAAAATAATGGGCACTTTCTACTTAGGAACGGTAAAATGATCTTAAACTATTTATTAAATAATTTGCAGGTGCTGCAAATCACCCGCCTATGCCCATGCCAAGCCTCAAGCCACCAATTACCATTAATTATTTTGCAAATCCAATAAAGCTGGGTTAATTTGGAACTTATTATTCATGCAGAATCCATGAACAATTAATCAAATCCGGGATCAATGACACCTTTGCCATATCCGAGATGAAGTCTTTGCCAAATCCAGGAATGAGAAAGATTGTGGATGTTGAAACCATATGAAGACAATGCGCATTTTAAGAGAGCTGGAAGACTATTGGCATACAGACAGGAATAATTCCAGCTATGAAAAGAGGAATCCTAGCATAACAAATGGTCCTGCTAATCGTTCTCTACAAAGCATCATCAAGCCCTCTCCAGGGAGCATTATGCTAGCCTTTGATGTGAGTTCAGGGTAATTTCAAATGTCCTTGATACTGGGGAATTTCTTTGACATTTCCCACAACCCTGACTTTTCAAAATAGCATTTAAAGTGGCCATTTCTTTCTCTTAGCCCACCTACTTTAGCCAAATCTAGCTGGCCTAAAGGAGTCTCTTAGGGCTGGGAAATTAAGGCATGTGATCTGGTTTCCCTGGATGGGTTCAGATCTTGCCCCCACCCTTACTAGCTGTGTGACCTTGAGCCCCAAGGTTTGCCTCTCCGTGCCCAATGTCCTCATGTGCCAAAAGGAAAGAATGAGTGTCTGCGTCATGGGTTCATTTGAGGGTGGAGTGAGCGAATGTACATAAAAGACTTAGAATAGAATCAGGTGCAGGATCAGAACACACTTGGGTTAGTTGTTATCATCGTCATCTTCACCACCATCATCACTTCTCCCACCACCACCACCATTACTAATCACTTGACGATCACCATGATCCTCATCCCCATTACCATGACCATTGTCTGCGCTATCACCATAATCAACATCATTACTATCTCCTCTCATCATAATTCTCATCACCAACACCGCCATCGTCATCGCTGTCACCATCATCATCAATCATCATCTTCATCACAAATATCACCGTCATCATAATCAACTTCATCATTTTTTGTCCTCATTATCCTTTTCCAGAAAATGCATTTAACACCTGAATTCCTGGCCACGTTGCAATAAAATATGCTAATGTTGGACTTGCCCGCTAGTCTTCTGAAACACAAATGTGCATGCCCTTGATTCTACTTTTTCCTCAAACCTACTCCTTCCCCAGACATCCTCCTCGCAGGGAATGACACTATTCTCCAGACACCCGAGAGTCCTACTCTCTTACACGTAAGCCATTGATAAGTCACATTAATTGTACCTTCACAGAGACCTACACTAATCACCACAGTGCACTTCCGCTCAAGCCACCATCACCTACCTTCTAGGCACCAAAGACTACGTCTCGCCATTCTCAATTCTAAGGTGCACCCTGGCTGTACATCTTCCAAGAAGGAATGTTCGTTCTCTGGCACTCCACGGCATGCCCTTATTCTGCACCAACACCCCAATTTGAATGTGCCGATTCTTCTTCAATCCTCTCTGTTCAGTGTCCAGCTCTTGAATACATATGTGACTACTGAAAATGTCAGTTTGTATCAGGGACGCCTTAGTCTTCAAAGTGACATTTTTGCTTTTTAGGCCCTTAAGAGGACTTGTGCTACAAAGTTGCACAATGCAATCTGCCCTTTGATTTCTTGACTGCTGCTTCCATGAGCGTTCATTTTGGATCCAAGTAAAGTGAAGTCCTTAAGAATTTCCATCTTTTCTCCACTTATCCAGTTGTGAGGACCTCTGTTTGCTTTATGTTGAGTTGAAATCAATTCTGAATGCTGTCTGGGCTTTGATCTTCCCCGGGAAGTGTTCTAGTCTCCACTCTTTCAGCAAGTAAGGTTAGACCACATACTGTTAATGAGCCTTCTTCTTCTGAGCCCTCCAGTTGTGTCCCTCTTCGTATAGTCCAATGATCAGATTATTTGCTCAATGTACACATTACATAAGTATGATGATGGACACAGACTCAGCACACCCCTTTCCTTCTGTTTGGATGTCTACCTCTTGGTCTGTGTATAGGTTCCACTTGCTCTAGAATTTCCATGCTTTGCAGTGTTATGCATATTTAATTATCCACATGATATGTTGTGGTTCTCACAGTTGAAAGAGTCTTCATAGTCAACAAAACACAGGCAAACATCGTTCTGGTATCCTCTGCTTTCAGTCAAGACCCTCAGTAATCACAGCCCTTGTTCCATATCCTCGACTGAATCCAGCATGGATTTCTGGGCGTTCACTTGTCAATGACTTGCTGTAATCATTTTACAATTATCTTCAGCAGAATTTTACTTCCATGTGATCTTAATGCTATTTTTTCAATCATTTCTGTATTCTGTTGGATCGGTTTTTGGGAAAAGACGCAAATATCAACATCTTAGAGTAAATTGGCCAGGTAATTGTCTTGGAAATTTCTTGGCATCGATGAATGACCACTTCCTTCCACTGCTGCCTTTATTTATTGAAACACTTCAGGTAATATTCCATCAGTTTCGCAAGCTTTTCCGCTTTGTTTTGTTTCCTCTTTTCGCCAATGCTTTCAGCACAATTTGGGATGTTTTGATTCAAAGGCAGGCAGCCGTGTTTGGCTTTATATGTTTTCAATTTAATTTTGTTTTGTCTTTTTCCTGCGGAGCTAGAGCACATTTGTAAAGTAAGCAATACGTAGATGTCTGTCAGCACAAAAAGACCCTCAGTCTCTCACACAACTTAAATTTTATTTTCCTCTTTGATGATCACTGGTAAATATTGCAAAGTGAAGACTTGAATCCAAGAATCCAGTTTCGCTCCCCCTCGGCCAAGTTCCTTCAGAGGCCGTACCAGGCTGAACAAGCCACACAGTCACCAGCCCAAATACGTTCTGGGGACAAGCGACTTGCCGACAAACATCCAGAGAAGATGATCATTCAAAAGGAACTTTTATCCAGTTCATCCAAGTATACAGAGCAGCAAGATCAACACAATCCAAGTGCATAAAAAAGAGACTAGGATTACCTGTCTGACAGAGCATGGAGATTTCCCTGTTCAAAAACAAAGCAAAACACTGCTTACAAAGTTTGCTCCTTGAGGCAGAAGGAGTGGTTGGCTCACCAACAGAGGAGGTGCATGGCATCCCCCTAGAGTGTAAATCGCTGAGAGTGAATGCTGATACACGTACACTTTCAAAACCCTTTTAGGATGTGGGGAAATCTAAGAAGCCCTCTGCTATTATTACAAAGCCTTTATGAAGCCCCGTGGACGTAGGTGGGGAGGAAACAGGCTCATCTAAATAGTTGTGGAAAAGATTGTTTTGACTGGACATTGTAAAGTTCAAGCTGAAAAGAACAGGACGTGTCCAGAGCAGGCAAATGCATGCAGGCTACCGTTCTGTAATGGATGTGGTAGGCGTGGGGGAGGGGGGGTGGAGTGATGATTGAGTTCCTGTGACGGAGCTATGATGGCATGGTGGTTACACATTGGGCTGCCAAAGGAAAGGCCGCCAGTTGGAAACCAACAGCCAATCCTTGGGAGAAAGGTGGGACTTTCTATTCCCAGAAAGAGTTAGTTTGACCCTGTCCCCCAGGGTCTCTAAGAGTCAGAATCGATTCAGTGGCAACTAGTTTGGTTTTCTGGAAAGGTGATTTAAAAACTGGAAACCAATAGTAATGATGATTGTGCAACCTGGGGAGCGTAATCATCAATGCATCAATCACGTGACCATGTCGCCAAGGGGAGTACCAACAGCACGTGAAGAGAGAACTGCACACAGACATTGCACTGTGGTTGGTGAGAGCACTGGATTGTAACTTAAGGAATAAAGTGAATCTATTTGAGTTCATACTTGTTAGATGCTATTGAGTCTGCTCCAAGTCACCGTGACTCTAAGTACAACAGCGAAGCACTGTACCATCCTCCCAGTTATGCTTGAGCTCACTGTAGCACCCATTGTGCTGATCCTTCCAGTTAAAGGTCTTTTTCTCTTGGCACTGCTGAATAAGTGTTGGACTGTTAACCACGAGGTTGGTGGTTCAAACCCACTAGTCTCTCTGGGGGAGAAAGAGGAGGCATTCTGCTGCAGTGAAGGATTACAGCCTCGGAAACCCTGTGCAGAGGCATTCTGAGCTAGAATTGACTCAATGGCATGAGAGTTGGGGTTTATCGTTATCCTTATCTGAAGGCTAAGTAGAGTGGGAGAGAATAGTCAATGTATCCTTAGGGAAAATCCAGCTAATACATGCAGAGGAGCAAAGGCACTGGAAGATCACTCAGTGATTATCACAGTCATGATCGCTGGCACCTTCATCTGTGGACGGAGGTCCACGTTGATGGTTGAAAACTTAAGGAGAAGAAAAAACATGTGCACAAGGCATTTTTCTTTAAGCAAATGAGCACCCAGGGGACAATCCTAGCCATCCCTGCTTGACCAGAGGGAACAAACTCAACATGAACATTAGGCCTACTGACATCATGCATCCCCTATGATGGAATAAGAAAGCCGTATCGTTTCTGAGCTGGTCTCACCAGTGAAGCAAAACCTCAACCTAATCATATGAGAACACCAAACCAACCAAGACACACCCAAGTCCAGGGCTGTGGATTGACCAGCCCTGGCCCAGGGTGTCAACAGTATAAGAACAACAGAATAGGTAAGAGTTTGGAGGAAAAGAAGAAGACACAAAGAAGCAAGCCCTAGTGATACGGTGGTTAATTTACGGTGGTTAATTGCCTGACTGAAAAATGGAAGGCCGGAGATATGAGCATACTATCTAGCTTCGTTGGGGGAAAGACCTGGTAATTTGCTCCCCAAAAGAGGACAGGCTTGGAAATGCTATGGGACAGTTCGACTCAGTCTTCACTCACGGTGCCGAGTTGTTGGAAAGTCGTGCTGCTGTTCTCAAGGTTCGCAGTGGCAAAGTCTTCAGAATGAACTTCTTTCTAGTCGTAGTCAGAAGCTTTGCTGAAACCTGTCTACCATGAGTGATCCTGTCTGAAATTCCAACATCACAACAACACAAAAACTACCCTAGTACCACAAGTGGACAGAATGTAGAGGGTGGGTTGTTCAGTGGTACAGAGGTTCAAGGCAAGTTAGCACTGGATGGAAGGCACCTAACAACAACGCCATGACTCGAAATCAATGCGAATGTGGTGGGTTTGGCTTTTATTGAAGGAGACACACCAACTAAGTACGCTGGGATCTGAGAGGAGACGTTGGAAGAGCTTAGTACAAATACTGCGAACACGCCAAGCTTATAGTTAAAAGTATGGCACCAATGCTAACTTCTTTTTGTTGTTTAAGGAATAGGATTCTTTATTTTTTAGTCATTTGATTGGTGACCCATAAAACTCTTATCACAATCCGTACATATATCCACTGTGTCAAGCACATTTGTACATCTGTTGCCATCATCATTCTCAAACCATTTTCTTTCTACTTGACCCCTTGGTACCAGCTCCTCATTTTCCCCCTCCCTCCCTGCCCCCCCTTATGAACCCTTGATAATGTATAAATTATTATTATTTTGTCATGTCTTACACTGTCTGACATCTCCCTTCTACCTCTTTTCTGTTGTCAGTCCATTAACTTACTTTGATAGGTGTAAGAATAAAGATTATGTCACGTCCCCTCCACCTCTCCTGTCACTAACAGTGTCCTCAGAAGACAGTAAAGAGAGGGTCTTGATGTGCAGCCTCAGCTTGAGCTCACAAGATAAAGAAAGAGCGAGAAGAAAGTGAAAATAAAGAGTTGGGGACTGGCATCAGAGCATCTGACGGCAACATCCTGGTCTCTGTCTATTTCAATCCACTGCCCAGAAAACATGATCTTGCCTATCTGTGCATCCTGAGGAGCATCTGCTGGAAAGGACAACATGGGTTTTAGGTAATGTCTCATTTCTATGAAACCAGAAAGTACATGGAAACCAGAGTTGTTGGGGGTTACCTCAAGTACTCATGCTGCCCTTATAGGACAGAGTAGAACTACCCCATAGGGTTTATAATCCTGTACGTTTTTACAGAAGCAAACTGTCTCATCTTTCTCCCACGGGATGACGGGTGGGTTCAAACTATCAGCTTTTCAGTATCGGTATAAACAGTATAATGTTTAGTATCAGCTTTTCAGTATCAGCACAATGCTTAATCTGCTGTGCCATCAGTGTCCCTTAAGGCAAAACTGACTCAATAGCCATAGGTAGGAAGGAAGCAGGAGGGCATGTTTGCTCAGGAAACAATGAGTTTATGTTGATTGTGATGAAGTATTTTGGAAAAGGGTAACTCAAATCAGGGAGTTATTATCTGAGGTTAAAATTAATAGTTGCATAACTTGAAGAATGTAATAAATGTCAATTAACTAGATACATAGAAAGTAGTAAATTGGTAAATATTTTGTTGTATATACTTAAAACAACAACACTGCCTTTGAGTCTATTCTGATTCTCAGTGATCTTATAGGACAGAGTAGAACTACCCAACAGGGTTTTCTTTTTTAAAAATTAATTAATTAATTTTTATTAAGTCATTTTATTGGGGATTCTTACAGCTCTTATAACATTCCATACATCAATCATATCAAGCATATTTGTACATATGTTGCCATCATCATTTTCAAAATATTTTCTACTAGAACCCTTGGCATCAGCTATTTTTCCCCTCTCTCCCCTACCATCCCACCCTCGTGAATCCGTGATCAATTAAATATTGTTATTATTATTTCATATCTTACACTGTCCATTGTCTCCCTTCACCCACATGTCTGTTATTTTTCCCTTGGAGGGGAGTGCTATATATCCATTCTTATGATTTGGTTCCCTCCTTTTCACCCTTCCCCCTCCCTGACCATGCCCCTACCCTCATGATATCACTACTCCCACTACTGTTCCTGAGGGGTTTGTCTGTCCTGAGTTCCATGTGTTGAGAGCTCTTATCTGTACCAATATGTGTCCTCCGGTCTAGCCAGATTTATCAGATAAGGCTGGGTCATGGTAGTGGGGGGAGGAAGCATTCAGGAGCTGGCGGGATGAATCCCCACAGGGTTTTCAAGACCATGACTCTTCATGGAAACAGATTGTCACCTTTGTCCTGCTGGTGAATTTGAATTGTGGACCTTTGGTTAGCAGCCCAACACTAACCCACTGTGTGACCAGGGCTCCTCTGTGTATTTTCATCACAATAAACCAACACCACAACAAACCCTTCATAACCAAAAACGAACGGAAGACACCCCAGGAGGATGAATGAGACAACGGTGGCAGGTTAGAGAGGGACACGGTTGGGCTGCATGTCCCTGCACTGCATGATGGGAGGAAGCTTAAGTGGGCTTCATGTGAAAGTGCTGTCTATTCCTCTCTAAGTTACAAGCTCTCACTTCTGCTCCGTGTACGTCACAGATATAGAATATATTCCTGGAGCCAAGGTCTCTACTTCAGCTTTCCCTGAAGCAAAGCCCTGATTTGAATTCCATGTGCACTTAGGGAATCGTGTCTGATGGCCGAGCAGGGCCACCACATCTGCTTAAGTGTGGTGGACAGATGTGAGATGGTTCAGTCCCAGATGCCGCCTATAATTGCTGCTCTTGAGTAAATGGTGAGCAGCAGCATGGGTGATATGATAATGCTCCGCAAATGGCCACCAAATGGCCCCGGGGAACATAGGTAAATTTAGTAGCTGGTTCCCCAACTCTACAGAGGGTTCTCACGGTACTTCCTACAAGACAGATTTGCTCCCCCTGCTGGCCGTCCTGGTCCTTTCGTTGCTCTTCGCCAGCACCACCATGCAGAAGCATCAGTTCTTCTCTGGTCTTCCTTATTCAGTGTCCAGCACTCCCATGCACGTGCAGGCTTGGGCCAGACATCTTTGTCCTCCAAGTGACCTTCTTGCTCTTTCACACATTAAAGAGGTCTTGGGTAGCAGAGTTGCCCAGTGCAATACATCTTGGCCGTTGCTTTTGTAAGTTTTGATGGATCCAAGTAAAATGAAATCCTTGAAAAAGGCCAATCGTTTCTCTGTTTATTATGATGTTCCTCATTGGTCCAGTGTCTACATTATTCAAGCTCCAGGCATTAGAAATTTCTCCTAACGTTGGTTATAAATTAACTGCGCAATTTTGGCCATGCCCCCAAATACAATGACGCTGAGATCAACCTGCATTGCCACCTGCCAATATGCCCAGGAGTCTGGGGACTTCCAAACCTTGGGCTCTTTCTCTTCCATTCCACACCAGCTGCTCCCTGCCTGGGCTGGGTGGTGGGATGTACAAGGTGAGAAGTTCATCTGGGTGAGGTAAGCACAACCCTCAATCCAGGGAGCTATGCTTCTGAGGCTGAACCAATTTCTTGCTCTGAGTGGCAGACTCCCCCCACCCCAGTTCCCCGCTTCTCCAGTGCTATGAGAAGGAAGAAATAAGGAAAAGGTCTGCAGGCATCTCAACACAGTTTTCCATTTCCCCAGTCCACATGGAGAACAGCACCTGTGTGTGAATTTCCTAATAAATGGCAGGAGCCCTCTGCAGCTGGTGATTTCCATTTCAGACATACGTCTTCTTCAATGTGTCTCACATCCCCAGCCTAATCTCTGTGCTATGAGTCTGTTAAAACAAAGAAATAAAGACTTTAAAATAAAAGCTTTCCAGGAGAGCCAAATCATGAAAACCCAACCCTGGCGTGCAGCATGGGGGGTGCTGGCTGGAGAGCTTTGTCTTGTGTCAATTTCATCCGAATGACATATAGCTCTGGGCTGCTGCAGCCACTAAACCACAACAGTAAAGCCGTCAGAGCAATTTGGGGAAGCTGTTCCAGATTTGTATTTACTTTCTTTCTTCTGCACTCAGAGGAATGCCCACGTTTCGCTGCCATATTTCATCGTAGAAAGAGTGAGTGGGAAAGCCGCCCTCCTCTGCCATCACTGCAACCGGAGCTGAAACCCAGCAGGACCAGGGGTTTGGTCTGGACCAGTGACAAGCAGAGGGGGAACCCAGGCAGGTCATTTTGCTGGGCCGTGTGCTCATGGCCTTGAGAAGTGACACTGGAATAGAAAAGGCATGATTCACATCACAGGGAAATTTCCCAATTTACTTCTTGTGATAAGAACTTTAGGGGTAAGACCAAAAGTCTTGCAAAAAAATCATGGAAACCTTGATTGAACAAAAATATCAAAATGAGAAGTCCATGCTTTCTTGATGTATTCTCCATCTAGGTCGACAGAGTTCAGAAGGCGCTTTCTATCTCTCTAATTCTTCTCTGGAGAATTCTGAGCTCTTTGATTTATGCCGAGTCAAAATGGCAGTTTGAGTATCCCAGAAGGGCTCCCCCATGTTCCTTTCCAGTGTTCTTTGAGTTTTTGTGAACACAAAGAAGTATAAAGGATAGGATCGGGACTGTAAACTGTATGGAGTTAGGTTTCTCCAAGAAATCTTCATACGTCAGCCCTTACTACTCCTAAATGAGGAGCAGGTGCTTTGTTGTGACAGAAAAAAATCTCTTGGCGCACATTTCTTGACCATGTTCCTCACCAATACAGTGTCCCATTTTCTTAAAACTTCACTGGAATAAGATCCCAGTGATTGGTCTGTGTCTGTTGGGAAAAATCTATCAAGCTGACTTCCTGGGGAATTCCAAAACATAGTCTTCACAACCTTCTGTGTTGACCTCTCTCCCTTGAATTGGAATGGCCCGGCAGAGTCCATTGGAAATCACTGACAGCTTCAAGCTCTTCTCTGTTTATCAAATGTTCTGAGTAGACATTTGTTTAAAACAAGTGCACAACTGTGAGACACCCACTGATCCTAATCACACAGATGTATTTGAACTCATTTTGTTTATAGTAAGCCTAACTATGTAGGAACTAGAACCATACATTTTTACTCACCTTCAAAGACCCCTGACAAGAAGTACCTGGAAAAATGAAATAAGAATATAATCGGCTTTTCCCATGAATTTTGGAAGTCTCCTCATGTGTGTGTATACATATTCCTCCTATATAAGTACTCAGTTCTTAGATGCCATTAGTCAGTTCTGATGCACAGCAGCTTGTACAACAGAAAACAAAAGCACAAAACACTTCCCAGTTCTGTGCCATGTTTAAACTGATTGTTGCAGCTATTGTGTAGATCTGTGTCCCTGATAACATGCCCAAAGTCTGTGAGACACAGTCTCTCCATCCTTTCTTCAAGGAGCACCCTGGCCATAATTCCCAGACAAGTGTTCTTGCTCTTTTAGAAATGTCTGGTCTTTCAATATTCCTTGCCAACACAAATGCATCAAATCTTCTTCCGTTTTTTTTTTTTTCTCTCAGAAGTCTTCACCAGCACCATAATTCAAATGCACTGATTCTTCTTCGGTCTTTGTGGTAGGTACATAATCTGGAGTCAATTTGAGACTTGAGAGGATTATGAGTGAGAGGGTGGAGTCTGGCATGTCAATCAAGATATAACCAATGAGACCTCTGTCTGGGCATGGCCTTCTCCTGAGAATTCTGGGAACTCATGGGTTTTTCCTGCTTGGAGACGGGAGACACCTCTCTCTCTGCTCACTCCCTGCGAGACATTTCCAACAAGATGCCACATGAAGCTACCTTGATGCAGTCAGAGCCCTGGGAGCTGGAGAAGCCACGTGGAGACCCCTGCCAGTGCTGAGATGCTTACAATGCCACTGGGTCCAAAGACTTCCTACCCACTGGCCTGTGATTGCCCTGAATTCTGCATCATTCCATGTGTTTTGTGAGTCTGAAAGGACTTTATAGATTGGTATCAGACATACTGACTAAGATCAGACTTACAGAATTGATCTGGATTGGCCTGGGATGTTTTCTCAATACTCACTTGCTCTTGTATATAAACCTCTTTCTCATACACATATGAGTCTCTATGAATTTGTTACTCTAGTCTACCTGGACTAACAGTCTTCCTTATTCAATGCCCAACTTTCACATGCCTAAGGCAACTGAAAATACCAAGGCATGGGTCTAGCACACCTTAATGCTAAATGGAACATCCTTGACTTTCAACATTTTAGAGAGATCTTGTGTGGCAGATCGGGTGTAGCACAAACTTTGATTTCTTTTCTGATGCTTCCTCAGTGTTGGTTGTGGGTCCAAGTAAAATGAAATTATTGACAACTTTTCTCCATGTATTATGAGGATCCAGTTGTGAGGACTTTTGTTTACATTGAGATGCAATCCAAACTGAAGCTTGTAGTCTTTGGCCTTCATCTTCATCACTAAGTGTCTCAAGTCCTCTTGGCTTCCAGGAAGCAAGGTGCATCACCTGTATATAGAAGGTAATGCAGGGAAATTAAATGGGCCAGATTCGAGTTGTCCATGGCGCTGCATCATTATAGGAAGGTGCGGGGTGAGGGAGAATGAGAGACCAGAGGGAGGTCCCTGGGCATTTCTCAGTTGACAACCCTCTCACAATGCTACAGACGCATATTCCCTCTAATTAAAGGAATGTGGCAGGACAGCCAGCTGCCATGGATTGCACCTCACAACAACCCGTGTGCAACTGCAGAGGACGGATCCACAAATTCTCAGTAGCTCTGACTCTTTGAAAGCAGGTCACTCGCCTGACCTGCAAGATGCATCTGAGTGGGTTTGAACCCTCAACCTTTGGCTGGCAGGAAAGCCCTTAATCAGCTGCTTCTCACAGAGACTCCTGCTGCCTCTTATAAAGGGGTATTAATTAGTAAGTCCAGCCACACTTCAGTCAGTCCACAGGAGGGAACTTGGTGATTATTCTGGAAGTCTGCAGTGACCTAAAGCATACTTCATTGGTTTAGATAAAATTTTAAATAAGCAATTTCCCCCCAAAACTACACCAGCTTGAGATAATAAGCTTTCTGGACTTTTTTCCGTTCTCCAACGAGCCAAGTCATGTGAAACGTGATGCGACTGAGAAAGTGGCTGGGAGGAGGAGTCTTTATAACTGTGTTCCTAGCCCTGATGGGGATCTGCATTTCTCCCAGCCCTGTTCTCCTCTTTGCGCAGCATTTTCTACCAAGCTCCTGGTTGGGGTAAGACAGTGGAGTTGCTTCTGCTCAGAGAGCTGGCTGGAAAGTTTCCAAGCTCAAAGGATTGATAACGAGTTTTGTTAGTTTGATTGATTTTTAGCTCACTCACGTGTAAACCAGGCAGCACTGCATGGATGGCCCCAAGCAATGCTAGAAGCCTGTGTGTTTCGCAGTCAAGACAGCTTCAGAGTGTGCCTGATACCCTCTATCTTTAGAACACCCTAAAGACCAGAGAAGGGATACAGCCTGGGGTCACACAGCACGGGAACCAGGTAGGGGAGTAAGATTCTGGCCCCTCACCCTCAGACTCCCCCAGCCCATGAGAAGAAGTCAGTTATGAGGTGAATTGTGCTCCTTCCTCTAAATCCATCTTATAAACTCCATACAGGAGCAACCCTATAGAACGGGGCAGAACTCTCCCCATAGGGGTGTTCTTCATGGAAGTAGCTCACCACATGCTTCTCCTGCAGAGCGGCTGATGGGTTTAAATGGTGGACTTTTTGGTTAGCAGCCAACTACTTAAAAGACTGGAATACTGCAAGGGCTTCTATTCCAAGCTAAGCCTTGGTACTTTCAATTGCTTCATGACCACGAGAAAGACAGACAATAAGTAAGGTGGATAGAAGAATTAATGCTTTTGAATAATGTGTTGGGAATAATATTAGTTGTACCATGGATTTCCATAAGAATGCACATATCCGTCTTGGGAAAAGTACAGCCAGAATACTCCTTAAAGAGAGGATGGGGAGACTTTGCGTCACCTAATTTGGACCTGTTATTAGGAGGATACCGGTCCCTGGAGAAGGACACCATTTGTGTTTGGTAAAGTAGAGGGGCATCAAAAAAAGAAGCCCCTCCATGAGATGCAGTGATGGACAGACACGGGGGCTGAAACACGGGGCTCAAAGATAGCAAGAGTAGTGGGGATGGTGCAGCCCAGGCAGAGTTTTGTTCTGTCAGAACTGACCTCACCACACCTGACAGCACCCGGCCTGGGCTTATCCTCGCACACAGGAACGGCTGGTCTGCATATGTCCATGAGGCAGTCTTTGTGTAGGGCTCATCTCGACATATTTAAGCATCTCGTTTGGACGGAGTGAAAAGAAGCAGAGACAGGGGCAGACAAATACCATCCCGTGTGAAGAACACCAAGAAACCAAGGGACAAGGTGCTCCTCCCGGCGCTGACCCGGAGAGACAGCCTCCCCCCTCGCAAAGCCGCGGCGTGTGGCATTTCTGTTACTGCAGCCCCAGGGGCCTCCCATAAGGTCATTAGTAGGAAGCGAACGCCAGTGCACAGCTCAGCCCTGGGTCAAAGTTGAGTCTCAGACTGCTGAATGCAGTGATCATTAGCCCCTTCTGACTGGCTTACTGGCAGCCACCCCAATTGTGAAAAAAAGAAAACAAAAACCCACTGGAGCTGCTACTGTGCTTATCATTACTGGCTCATTAGTGGAAAAAATATTCCCTCGTGGTGCAGAGATTTGCATAACAGGGTACACAGCCTTCAGTGCCATGAGCCACACGAGGTAGAGAGGGAGTGTGTGATGGGGAATGAGTTTCCATTACAGCCAGACTAGGTTTCCAAGAGGGCCTTGAGTCCATTACATGAGGCAAATAGACAATCGAAAGCCCACCTCACTGCCATCAAAGCAATGCTGACTGGTGGCACCCGGGTAGAACAGAGAGATCTGCCCCTGTGTCAGACCTGGAAACCTGAAGGTCACCCCACAGGGGGAAGACGAGACTTTCTGTGCCCACCCCTGTGGGGTGTCTTGTGGCTTCCAATTGCCCACCTTCAGTCAGCAGCCCAAGTCATGGCCCAGTGCCTCAACCAGGGTTCCTTCCGGGATGCACTCTGTGGGGAGCATCTTTCTTGCCTGCTCTGTAAGAGCAGCTGCTGGCTGCCACTGGTCGGCTGAAGTGCAGTGAGAAATCCGTCCAACAGAGGGAATTATGTTGGTCGTTGATTCCCAGTGACCTGCTTATTGGGGGATCCCCTAGGAGCCCTGCGTGTAGCCCTGGCCTCTGGTCACCAGTTCCTCTGCTGAGCCCCACAGACCACAAGAAACCTTGTGGAATATTCTGTTCCCAACACAAATGAGCACCTGGCAACAGGGTCTCTGACACAGATGGAATTGTGTCCATCTGTTTCATACACACACATATATATATATATATATATATATATATAATCTTGGTCCTTGGTGGTGACAGTGATGGAATAATCCTCAAGAATGTGCATTGATGTGATCAGCCAATCAGCTTCAAGAGGATCAGCTGGATCTCCAGTTATCCCATCATAGCACTGATCCTATGTAAGGGGAGTTCCCTTGTGGTGAGCCCTATAACACCTTTCATCTGACTAAAGATAGAACGAGAGAAACAGCAGAGAAGAGAGGGATCTACTACCACCAGTAGCTCTTAGATATGGAGCCCCCGTGCTGGAAACCACCTAGTTCCAGGAGATGCCCGATGCCAAGGTACACAGTGATCTTCTGGGGGTGCCAGGACCACAGATGCTCAAGGGAGACAAGGACCTTCCCCAGAGCCAACCGCAAGAGGAAACTGCCCCCAGGAGCTAGGACTCTGAACTCGGACTTCTAGCCTCCTAGACAGCGAGAGAATACATTTCTGGATGTTAAAGCTCAAAGGACAAGCTGACCTGTCTTGAGAAAATACAGCCAGAGTGCTCCTTAGGGGCAAGGATGGGGAGACTTCGTCTTACAGATGTTGGGCACACTGTCAAGAGAGAGCAGCCCCTGCAGACGGACATCATGCTTAGGGAAGTGGAGGGGCAGCGACAGAGAGGCAGAACCTTAGGGAGATGGATTGACACTGGCTGCAACAATGGGCTGGGGCACAGGAACAATTGTGAGGATGGCACAGGACCGGGCAGTATTTGGGTCTGTTATGCATTGGGTCCCAATGAGTCAGTGAGCAACAACAGAGTTACCCACATGTGCTGTTTCTGCGACAGTAACCAGCACGAAAGGACTGACAGTGTCTGTCCATGGGGCTGTGGGAGGGGAGGCTCACGTAGATGTGGGGCGGGCGAAGGAGGCTCCAGGGCCCCAGGCACAAGGGACCCACAGGAAATGGATCAATTGGAGATGAAGCCAGTCTGGAGCCCACCCCTGCTCAGGGAGTACCAGGGCATCCTGGGAGAGATGCTCTGAAGCAGGAGCGCACTTGGCTACATGCTGTGGACACTGCCACCTCTCTCCACCTAAACCTACAGAATCAGACATCCCTGAGCCTCAGCCTGGAGGTTTGTGGTCTGTCCAGAAGAATGGGGGCAGGTCAAAGAAGGGCCTTAGGGCACTTCTCTTATTTCCTGTGATACTAATAACCAGTAACCAGTGGTAGACCAGTCTGTCCCAACTCACAGCACCCCCCAGGTGTGTCACAATGGAACCGCATTCTAGAGGGCTTTCAGTGGCTGGGTTTGTGTTCGTTTTACCAGAAGTAGATTGCCAGGCCTTTCTTCTGAGGCACCTCTGGGTGCATTTGAACCTGAAGCCTTTCAGTGAGCAGCTGAGGGTGTTAGACTTTAGTACCACTTAGGAATTCCCACTTGCATAATAAACCAAAAGATAACCCAAACTCTCTCCTGTCCAGCTCAGTAGAACTCACAACAACGCTTTAGCACAGAGTAGAACTGCTACAAGTCATTCTGTGACTGTGTTAGGTAACTCTGCTGCACACGGCCTCTGCAGAGTATTGACAATCAAGGAGGTTACTCTGAGGATGAAGGTATGTCTGACCCAAGCCAGGGTGTCCTCCGTGGTCTCATAAGCATGCGGACATTGAACATTGAATAAAGAAGACCAAAGAAGAACTGATGCATTTGAACTGTGCTAGGGAGGAAAATTACAAGTGCCATCAACTGCTCAAAGGACACACCCCTGGGTCTTGGAAGAAGTACAACCAGAATGCTCCTTAGAGGCAAGGATGGCCACACTCTGTCTCACATACGTTGGGCATGTTGTCAGGAGCGGCCAGTCCCTGGAGAAGAACATCATGTTTGGTCATGTGGAGGGGTGGTGAGAAAGGAAGGCCCGCAAGGAGATGGGTGGACCCAGTGGCTGCATCAATGTTCTCAGACATGGGAACAATTGAGGATGGTGTGGGCCCGGGCAGTGTTTGTTCTGTTTTGTGTAAGGTGGATACAGGTGAAGACAGACTCAAGGGCACGTACCAACAACAACAAAATATTTATGGGTGCCAACTTCCTCATCTTTCTCCAGGGGAGGGGCCAGTAGGCTCAACCTGATGTTCTCTTCATTGGCAGCCAAGCACCTAACCACCATGCCCCCCAAGTTTCCTGATTCCCCATGGCCTTGCCTCTTAATCACTGTACAATTTCCAGACCATGAAACATGACGATGCCAATGTTGAAGTTTGACCCACTCTCTCCATTTTCAGCTGATCAGGTCTAGAAGGGGAACGGTAGCAATCAGCCAGACTAGATCCAGGGCCAGCGTTTGTTCAGGGTCAAGTCCGGAAGGTGGAAAGGGATCCAAGAGGAGGAATGATGGCAATGGGAAGCCCAGGGAGGAAGTGGGAAGAGTGCTGCTACCACCTTGTGAATACTGCAGTCCGTGTCAAGAACGTCTGGACTATGGAACAGAGAGCTGATTCACTCTGCCAACCTTCACTCGAATCACAGTAAGATGCTGAAATAATAAAGTCTGATCCGCTTTGACAAATGCATTCAGCCATGCAACACACACACACCTAGAGAATCTTGTCTCCAGGATTCCACCCTCCCCGGATGACACTCTCTCCCCCCACGGGTGGGGGGGTCACTGTTGGCTGGCCTCAGCCTTTGGGAGATGGAAATAAGGACCATGCTTCATTTTACCTGGTTTATTTTGCTTGGCTTCTAATCATCTTTTCAAAAATGATTTCATATTTACCCATGTTGTGTCTCACTCATTCACGAAGTCTGATATCCGTGAGTGCTGAAAATGATCCCACGGTACAGGCATTGTATCCACACTGGTGGGTTCTGCGGACAGAGATTTCCGTTGCTTGCCATTTGCGGATGTGGTGAGTACCAATTCCCTGGCCATGTTTGTGTTGACTTGAGCAATGGCACTTTCCTTTATCTTGGGGAACATGGGGACCCGCTCCTGCACGATAGGGTGGGGCCACATTTTAGATCACAAGAGCCTTCCCGGTTGTTTTGCAAAGTGATGGCACCATGATGGAAGCCAATTCAGAGGAGGCTCAGAAAGGCAGCCCAGGGCCAGCTCTGGCACACAGGGATGGGCAGAGGCAGGGGGTGGTCTGAGAGTGAATAGGACAGAAGGCCAGCATGGTCGGACAAAGGGACATTGGGCTATGCATGCTATCTCTGTAGTCTCTGAATGACTCAGGCACCTTCACTGTCCATGTCTCCTGACCCAGAGTCAGAATCTTGTGCACAGCCCTCCTGGCCTTATACTCTGTACCACTGGACACCACAGCTGGTCACCCGTGAGAAGGAGAGATGGTCTGACGCGTGACTGCAACAATGCACTCACACATGCCAAGGGTGTGAAGATAGAGCGGCCTGGGCAGAGTTTCCTTCTGTGGGAAGCTGGGGTCACTGTGAACAAGGGTGACTGAGGGGCTGGATGAACAGGGTGGAGAGAACTGAGTCTGCAGGGCCCGGGCTGGCTCTCAACATAGCCTAAACCACATCTCATGTTTGAACCCCCACAGGAGCCCCTGGGCACCCCTCAGCAACTCTGCTGCCGCTCAAGCTCATGTCATGAGGAGACACGGGCATAGAGAGCTGGTAGAGGGCCAACCCCGTGACAGCAGGGAGTCCATCCCAACTCAGAGCATCCCTGTTGGACTGAGCCAAACTGTCCTCCGGCTTCCAAGACTGTGAGTCTTTATGGAAGCAGCCTGCCTCCTCTTTCTCCTGCGGAGCAGTAAAACCAAACAACAAACCTACTGCCATGTAGTTGATTGCGAACTCAGAGTGACCCAACATAGGGCTTCTGGATGATAAATCTTTACGGGAGCAGACAGGCTCATCTTTCTCCCGCGGGGCAGTGGCCATCCTGGAATGAGACAGCAAGCCACACGGAGGAAACAGAATGCTGTTTTCACTCCCCATTAAAGAACCCCCCCCCCAAAAAAAAAGTCAAGAAAATCATTCTCTTCCCAAGGTAATTGCTCTCTTTCAACTTTAGACTCGCCCTGTCTCCCACCTCTCCGAGCCGTGGCTGCTGAAGAAAAGGAGAAGGATACTCATCCTGCAAACACCACAGGCAGGGAAGGAAAGGGAGGAGGGCCAGGGCGTCAGGACCGAACAGTGGGGAGAGACGTCCATCCTCTTGTAGAGCAAGCGTGGCAGCCATGGGACCAGCTAACTTGCGTTCATTTAAAGTCTTGATCTGTGTCTGCATTCTAAACTCCAAGGGGAATGTCACTTGGCTGGACCAACCACGTGTTTTCTCATCCTCTCTCTCTCTCTCAGAACTCTGGCTTGACTTGAGTTTACAGCCCTGTGTCTTGGGTCCACCGTGTTTGTGTGACCAGTCCAGGCAGATTACACGTGGCGCCTTCAATCGCTCATGGGGAGTGGGGTGAGATGAGGAACATCCTCAAAAGTGCATAGGAAGTTGAGCAGATGAGCTCAACGAGGCCCATGGAGAGACACAGGCATCCCAACTGGGAAAAGCATGTGACAGAGATCCACGTGCAGCCATAAGTCATCTGGGAGGTCGTGGAAGGAGCCCATTTTCTATGCATGGGAGAAAGGAGCTCATCAATTCATCAAGATGCACATAGAAGCCTGGCCTCTAAAAGGGCACATAGAGCCAAGAGGTAGCATGGGTCATAATGGACTCCATGGTATCTACCGACCAGCCACATGCTCCTTAAAAGAGAGGATGGTGGGACATGGTCTCAAGTACGTTGGCAGGTGATCGGGAGGGACCCATCCAAGGAGAAGAACAGCAGGCTCAGTAAAGTGCAGGGTGATCAACACCGAGGAAGGCCCTCCATGGGATGGGTTGGCACAGTAGTTACAACAATGGGTTCAGGCATGACCAGGATTGTGTGTATCGGAGGGGGAGGGTGTACAGGGCCTGGCAGCCCTCCCTAACAGCATTCACCCCACATAGCCTGGGGGTGGCATCAGTGCTTGCTTTCAGGCCTGCCTGGGTCATCAATGAGCATCATCCAATAGGCCGCTGAAACACACCATACAGCACCCCCTCTTCTCCATGGGCCTTGCCCCCTCTATCCCAGGTCACCAATACTTTCCACCTGGACACTGGCAGCAACCTCCTACTGGCCACCAACCCCCAGTCTTGCCTCCTCCATCCCCATGAGACACATGGCACCTAAGTGTTGCCTTGTCTTTTCTTTTTATTGATAACTGGTATTTTATTGGTGGCTTTGAGGATCGGTCTAGAGAAATTATAGGCAATTTGTATATAATTATTGTTGTTGTTGTTTATAATCACATTGGCTATAATTCTAATGTTTGGGGTTGGAAGGGGATGTTAGGGTGGGCAGTTTGTCCACTCTGCTGCCATCGGCTAAAGCTGTCCTCAGAAACTGAGCTTAGTATCCACAGCCAAGAGAAGACAAGAGCTCTGCTCTGGATCTCCAGCCTGCTCTGGGTCTCCGGCTAGCAGCCACAGTCTCATCAGATTGGCAGGGTAATGGGATTGGGGGAAACAACACAGCTGCAGGTAGTATTTCAGGGTCTTACCAGATAGTGTGCAATTCTCGTTAATTGGGTTGGCAGAGTTTGGAGATGTCTTGGAAGAGTCAAGATCCTGTTTGGAGAGCCGAGAGAGGCAAGAGGAGAAAGGGGGCTAACTCAGTGCCATCTTCCAAGTGTTATTTTAAATCTTAAACCAAGGGATTATACTTTCCTAGTAACACACATAAAGACACACACACGCGCGCGCGCACGCGCGGCCTCCCAGTTCATTGTGGGCTGCTCTGGGGTCCACACTTAACAGACTGAAGTGCTGCCCTGCCCTGGGCCGTCTTCACAATGCTGGCACTCAGTGGGTATTTTGTCAATCCGTCTCACAGACGGTTTTCCTCACTTTACCTCACCCTCCACTTTAACAAGCAGGATGTTGAACTTTCCTGATGAAGTGTCTAAAGTCCCCGGGCCCCAATCGCTCCATCCTCACTTACTGCATGAGGCATCCCAGCTTTATTTCTCCCACAACGGATTTGTTTGTCTTTCTGGTGTCCGCGCTGTATTCGATGGTCTTCGCCAGCCTCACGGTTTGAATGCACAGATGGTTCTCCTGCCTTCCCTTTTCACTGTCCGCCTTCTGAGTGATGGAAAGGTCATGATTTGGATCAGGCGTTCCTTGGCCATTGGTGTCACATGTTTCCTGTGTAACTCTTTAAAGAGGTCATTTGTAGATCTGCTCAATGCAATTGGCCATTTGTTTTCCATTTTCTGAGATTTTTTTTATTGTAGTAAAATGTACCTAACAAAACCCATACCGTTTCAACACTCTTTATATGCAGAGCCAGTGATTTGCTGTGGAGACATCACCACTTCCTGTTCCCTGATCTTTCCACGACTTTTGAGAGAAGCTCAGTGCAGCCTATGTGTTGTGTCTTTTGGTTTTTTTTTTAAAGGAACCCTGTGTAAACAGGGCCCTAAAAAATTGTGTATCTTTCTCCGTGGAAATCCTTATTAAATGGCAAAAGATTTACACAATATGGGGAAAAGAGGACCATCTGTTAGGTAGCTAGCATTGGGACTGAAGCGTCCATTATGCATGCTCAGAGGTTTAAGCTTCTGGCCAGGAAGGGGTGGTATACCTAGGTGGGTGTTACACCTGGATTGGTCCCTCTAAGCCAGGTGAATTTGATTCAGCCAATGGGGTCCACCAGTATTGCCGACCACGCTTCCCAACGGGGCCCCTGAAAAAGTCCAGAGGTTTTGCTCTGGCGCTCACTCTCTTTCTGAGCAGCTGCTACACAATGTAGCACAGCCGGGCTGTGGTCTAGAGCGGCCATGCCGTTGTCCCGCAACTGTGCTGCGGACTCTGTCTGGCTTGTGTTCCATTTACAGTAGGACCTAAAATTACCACTATTCTCTATAAACCCACTTGGATCACAAACCAGGCTTCGCCGTGAACTCTTTCTCACGCGAAGCCAAGGACCGAGGTATAGCTCTCCCCCGAGAGATCTAACACATCTTTGGGTTTCTTGATGGTTCAGCTGATCAAAGCAAAATCATTGGCAATTTCCATTTGTTCTTCAGCTATCTTAGCTCTTCTTTATGTGTCCCCCGGTTTCCTCCCCCACAAGGATGTTACTTCCATGAGAGTAAGTGTCTTGGTCCATGTCCCACAAAAACCTGACTGAAAATTTCAACATTGTATAAATGACCAAACTTCCTGCTCAGATAGAGACTGGTGGAACCCTGGAGACCATGGCCCTTAGACTTGGGGCTTAGAACCAAACCCACCCCCAGGGACCACTGTTTCCTCAAGCAACGGAGAGGCCTAGAGAGTGAGCAACACCCCTGGTGAGGAGCACGCTCTTCAGAGCCACCAGCCACCCTCAGCCCACAGGGGAGTCTTTGCCCCCAAAACCAAAGGGAGGAAGAGGCAGGAAAGGAGGAGCCATCAAAAGCAGGAACCCAGAAAGGAAGTGGGAGGCATTCTATGGCATTGCGCGTGGATTATTGTATAAAAATTTTGCTCTGCTTTCACCACAAGCACAAGTCCTAAAAGCCCCACACTCACACGCAGAAACAGAGCCTGAGGAAAACGTGCCTTGGGAACAGGAAGAGCACAAGGAGACTGTCCATCTCCCTGAGAGAAATGATGGTCCTGTGTAACCTCAACAAAATTAATCACCGAAATGGGCTGGGCTCAAAGCCAGGTCGCTGTGGGCTTCAGATGACTAGACAGAGGTGAGGAGATGAAACCGCACACAGAGGGCTCGGAAGGGCAGCAGAGGGGGCTCTCAAGGCAGAAGGAGGGGTGCTAGGGTATGTCCGGTGGCTGTCAGGAGGGCCTAGGGAAGATGGACACTACCCCCTGAAGGCATCAGAGCCCTGCTCTGCTCCAGACCACTAGAACAGAACCATTGGAAACACCTCTTAAACAGCACCCAGCCATGAGCCGGGACATTGAGAGAGAGGTTCTCTGGGCACAGAGGGACTTGAGCCATCAGCAGATGTAGACACTGCTTGAATGCCTCTGGATGCATCCGGTGAGTGAGGCACTACTGAATCAGCCCTGTACCTGGCCTTATCTTGTCTCTCATTAGCCCTCTTCCATATAAAAAATAAATCTCTGTAGCATCATTATTCATAATATGCCTCAAACAGGGAATAACCCCATCCATCAGCTGATCAACACATAGAAAACCCAATATACACTCCTGGCAGACAGCCATCAGAATCGACAGACCACCGATGGATGCCACCACACCGATGGGTCCTAAAAGCATTAAGTTGAATAAAAGAGGCCAGATGCTAAAGAGTGCATATATAATGAGGTTGAAGTTCCAGAAAAGACAAAACTAGACTGTATTGATGGTGCAGGAGTGTGATCATTGATTGCCTGGGGCAGGGAGGAGGGCTTGACCACAAAGGGCAGAAAGAAGCCTAATGACCTGGTTGGTGTGCTCCCCCAACACATTGGGCACTAAGCATTGCTACCTTACTGTATGCAATTCATAGCTCAGGGAACTGCCTTGTTTTGTTTTGCTTTTTTGTTTGGTTTGGTTTTTTTAGTTAAAACACAAACAGGAAGCGCATCCCAGGGGCCAGATTTTCTGTGGTTAAAGCAATCCCTGTGCTTCAACAGAATTGTCACGCCACCTACTACTGGAGTTGTGCTCACCTGCTGGGTGTCCACGCTCCTTTCTGAAGCCTGGCTCTTCAGCCGGGTACTCATTAGCACCTGGAATTCTCTTTACTTTTAATTTTCTCTACAGTATTGACTCATCCTGGCTTCCTTCCCCCACTTAACAGCCAAGACCAAACTGCAGTCCTGATCCATTTGTCCATCCCAGTGATTTCCCATAAGAGGGACCACAACATATTTGTCTTTAGCGATTGACTTTCTTCACTCAGCAAATGTTTTCAAGGATCATCCATGTCTTGGCCTGGTTCAGGGCTTCATCTCTCCTCAGGGCTAAGCACTATTTCATGATATGGATGGACCACATGTGGTTCATCCATCCATCTGTACATGGGCTTCTAGGATGTTTCTTCCCTTTCTTTGGCCATCCTGAGGAGTCCTGCAGTGGACATCGGCGTAAGCTTGCCCTCCTGCTCTGAAGCCTTTGGGGTTAGTGTCTACAGGTGGAATCACTGGGTTGTTTGAGAGTTCTTGATCAACTGTTTGAGGAATCGCAGAATCATTGTCCATGGTGACTTGGCCTCCTTATGTTCCCACCAGCAATGGTTGAAGTTCCACTGCCTCCAAGTGTTTGTTTCGTCCCATTATTATTACTATTATTACCATTAACCATTATTATTATCAGCCTTCCTGGTGGGGTAAAACAGTAACTCACTGTGGTTTAGATTTGCATCTCCTCAATGACTAATAAGTTGGAACCTACTTGATGGCACCTAACAACAACAACAATGACTTGAACAAAGATATTGAACACAATTTAACAGCCTTTGAAAATCTTATGGTTCTCGGTGGATTCTGGATCTTCAACCATCTTCATAATTGGTTCATTGGGTGGACTTGCAGCTAATGTACAGCTGGGACCTTTTTCTCTCAAGAATGAGGAATAGGCAGTTTGTTGGTCCAGGTGAGCAGCAGACAGAAAGTTGCAGGTGTGACTCTCATGTCCCAGGTATGGACAACTGTGGGGGTTCTTTCCCATGGAGATTCAGCTGGGATGGCTTGACTGGGGTTCACTCACTTAGCTGGGACTGTTGGCCATTGCTCTACACATGAATCTCCTCAGAACAGAGCACCGGGGTTTCAAGTGTAGACATCTAGGTGCCCTTTGGTTTTTTAACAAGTGGGAATCTGAGAAGAGTGAGAATAAAGGGAGGTAAGAACCAAACAAACATGGGAGTGGACGAGCTCTTAGCCACACAATGAAGAAAATTGCTCGTTCATTATCCCCCAATTCCTGCCGCCTTCCTCACTGCTTTGGCTTCCACACAGACCCATGATTTATGGTTGGAATTAATGTAAATGGATCTAACATAGCTCTGCACACAAGGTTGTGTTCAGCCACAGATGTTCCCCATCCTGATTGTGTTAGGAAAATGCCTGGTCATCAGGACTGGATCACCAGTGCTAACAAGACTGTCATTCTGCCCACACAAGTTCCATGTGTAGGCACTGGGAAAACCTGATTCCATCAGTGATCACCGGGGTGCTTTCTGTAGGCCATTACAATTCTCCATACCGATTTCCTCCACTGAAAAATCTAGAAGATAAAACCCTTTAGTGTTTTAGTGTATTCCAAAGATACAGATGCCCTGGGAAGACTAGACTGGAAGAGGGAGGCACGGGGCCCACAGCAACAGGTTTGTTGAACATTACTATGGTTTGTGTAAGTCTGCCCACTTTTTCTGTAAATGGTCAGATCATAATTTAGCCCTTGAAAGCAACTCTTCAATTATGCTATTTTAGCACAAAAGCAGTCATGAACAAAGAGAGTGGCTATGAGCCAATAAAACTTTACTTACAAAAGTGAGCAACATGCCCACTTTGTTTGTTTGCCACTGAATCATGACCTTTTTACCTTTGGCTTCTAGATATGGTAATCTTCAGATTGGCCAAACTTCAGTTGTTCAGAAGCTGTGCAGATAGTTGGTAGGTCACTGAGATGTGTGCTTTGTCCTGGACCTCATGCAGAGAGTGTATAGGCTGGGGGATAGTCCTGAGCCAGCTGGACATGTTTGGAATCATTGCTTTACTGTCTTTGTAATGTGATGCTGCTCTGGCTACCACCACACCCATCTGCAATATTGTTGGGGTGCCAGTGAGTCCATTCCAATGCATGGTGATTCCAGGTGACAGAGCAGAGGAGACAGACCACTTGTCTTGGCGGTAATCTTTACTGAAGTTGATCACCAGACCTTTTCCCCATGAAACCACTGGGTAGGTGCAACTGCCAAACCTTTGGTTAGCAATGGAGCAATTAACCATGTGCCTGCCACTAGGACTCCTCCTTATCTGTACTAAGAAGTCAGTCATAGCAGTCAAAGAGACCTGGTGGTGCAGTAGCTTAAGCTTGCTCTGTTAAGCCATAAGGTTGGTGGTTCAAACCTACCAGTTGCCCTGAGGAGGAAAGAAGAGGCTACTTAATCCTGTAAACAATTACTTTCAGAAACACTGAGGATCAGTTCTGCTCTGCGCAATGGGGTCCCTATGAGTCAGAATCAACTTGATGGAAGTGGGTTCGGTTTTTGGCTGATAGCAATCATGGAAGTAATGATTAAGAATTTGACTACAATCTGAAATGTTGGTATTGGAACCTACCGCAGGAGAACAGACCCGATACTCTGCTCCCATAAGGATTACAGCCCAGAAAACCCTATGGGGAAGTTCTACCCTGCCACACGGGGTCATAATGATTCTAAATCAAATTGGCAGCACCACCTACCAACAATAACAGCCTTTACTTCAAAGAGATGTTGCAAGAATTACACACCGTCCCCAGTATACGGCTGAGTGTTCATCTCGTGGTGTATGCCCAACGTATTCAGCCGTCTGTCCTCCCTGTTGCTACTAGGGTTTCCTCTTGGTGGGTGCAACCCTGATCACAGGTTGATGGGCCAGAAACAGGAAGCAGAAACCAAGCTCTTCTACTGGATCAGAAAGTCTAGAAAGAGTGAGCTGAAGTTGAGCTCAAGTCACGTAGTCATGAAAGACTCAGCTGAGCTTTGGCTGTTGTTGTTTTTGTTGCCTTTGAATAGGCTCTGATGCATGGTGACCTTGGGTCTTACATTGTCATCAACATTATGAGAGGGTACCCCAAAAAATTTGTGAAAAAAGCTCCACTGGGCTGAGCTTTCATAGTACACATTTTTCCCCACTAAGCAAGCATAGCGTAACTCTGAGTTAGTGCATCTGAGTTAGTGCATCGCCTGGGAAGGTTCTCTCTGGTCACAGTGAAATTTTTTTTGTAAAAGAAGTTTCACTTGAACCTAATTTTATGTGATGGCAAATTTAAGAGAACAGCGTGCAGCTGTGAAATTTTGTTTCCTGCTCCGAAAAAATGCCGCAACAACTTGTGATGTTGAACACAACTTACAAGGGCAGCACTATGGGAAAAACTCAAGTGTGTGAGTGGTTTTCTTATTTCCAAAAAGGTGAAATGTCAATTGATGACAAACCTCGCTCTGGACTTCCATCGACTTCCTGAGCAGATGAAAATGTCCACTCTGTGGTGCATTTGGAGTTCATTCCACCAGGTCAGGCTGTCAATCAAGCTTTCTGTTTAGAGGTTCTGAAAAGATTGTGCAGCAGTATGCGACAAAAAGACCTGTGGCAGACAAGGAACTGATTTTGCCACCACGATAATCCCCCTCCTCATGCAGCCATCTCAGTGTGCCAGTTTGGGGCAAAAATCAGCATTCCTCTCTTGCCCCATGCATCTGACTCACCTGACCTCACTCCGTGTGACTTCTTTTTGTTTCCACGAAAGAAGAGCGGCATGAAAGGACAATGATTTAATGATGTAGAAGGGGTAAAGAAAAAACGAGGGAGGTGCTGTCAGCCATCCAAACAGGGGAATTTGAAAATTGTTCCCAAGAAAGGAATTACAGATTTGACAAATGTATTAAGTGTAATGGAGAGTATTTTTGGAGGTGATAAGGTAGTTTGTTAAAAAATATTAATATATAGCTTTGAAAAAATAATTCCAGGGTTTTTTTTGGGGGGGGTACCCCCTCGTATGTATGTTTGAGTCCAGGGTAGGTTATCCATTCAGAAGTAGTCATACTAGTGAAACATAATACATACCACTGAGAACACAGAATCCACTACAGGAACATAGTTTTCCCTGTCCACTGGTCCATTGGTGACTATGTCCCTCAATTGCTCTTGACCCCAAAGAGATTGCACATCCTTCCTTCCTGAGAGGCATTTCCACTGCATGTAGAACTCTGCTTTTATGATTGCTGTGTCTGTTTCCTTTCATTCCTTTAAGGATGCTGTTCCACTGTCCTCTGCCTCCCTGATGAGAAATGCGCAAGATTCAAATCTCAGTTTCCACGTATCACTGTGCCGTTCTTTCTGGCTGCCTTTTCTTCTATTTCCCATTCTCAGTAGGTTTCATAGCATGAGTTTGGGTGAGGTTTTCTTTGAATGTATCCTACTTATGATTCACTAAGCTTATCGAAACTGAAAGATGATTTCTTTAAACCAACCTAGGACATTTGAACAGATTATTTCTTCAAATAATTTTTCTGACTCAGCCTCACTCTCTGGTCTCACGAGAACTCCATTTATACTGGTTACACCCTTTCATGGCCCACCACATGCTTCTGAGGCTCTGGTCACAGTTTTCTTGTATTCTTTCACATTTTTGGCTCTCTGTTATTTATGCTGAATTATTATTTTTTTAATATTGACTGGCTCTTCCTCCATTACCTCCATTCTTCTAATAATCCTAATCAATATATATTTCAGATATTGTATCTTTCATTTTAAAAAATCCATGTCTTATTCATTTCTGCTGAGAAACAGATGGTAACATAAGGCAGACGGACACCCCAGCACTGACTACAAAGCCAACC
This sequence comes from Tenrec ecaudatus, assembly GCF_050624435.1. NCBI lineage: Eukaryota > Metazoa > Chordata > Mammalia > Afrosoricida > Tenrecidae > Tenrec > Tenrec ecaudatus. The sequence goes on along the minus strand of NC_134545.1, from coordinate 2,977,267 downwards.
ATGAAGAAACAGCAGCCTTGAGACCTGGGGAGTCCCACACTGCCAGTCTGAACCCTTGAGAAGGAAGTAGGGAGCTGGGGTGCACCAAGTAGAATGACATCACATTGAGACTTATCTGGACAGGACAGCCCTGCTGCAGACCCGGGCCTGTGACAGAACAGCAGAAACTGAACCCTGGCCTGCGTGAAGGAAGATCACCAAAGAGTTTCCCTGGCAGCCTTTTCATTGAGTTGGGAACCTCTGAATATGTCTATGATAGTTGTACAAATGCCAGGGTATGTTAGTGACCTACAGTCTAAGTTTGATTCTCAGATCATCTCTCCACTGAGTGACCTTGGACAAGGAATCCCACTTTCCACAAAGTCTAAAGTGGAGATAAGTAAAGAGCCCATTGTATGAGATTGAGGTGAAAATTAAAATAGAATCTGATGGTGAACATAGCACAAGGCTCATAAATGAGCCCTTGCCGTACCAGCAAAGAACAGCTTCTCTTTTTTTTCCATTATTTGTTCATAATTAGAGTTGGGTGTTGATCAAGTTATCCAAGCCTAATGTCAGGGCTTTTGCCACATATATTCAATTTATATTCTGTTCAAATAACCTAAGAAGCTAGACTACATGAGAAAGAACATGGCATCAATACCGTAAGAAGATCTATTAACACCCTGTAATATGCAGATGGCACAGCATTGCCTAAGAAAGCCAAGAGAGCTTGAAGCATTCATGGATGAATATAAAAAAGCCAAAGCCTTCAGTAGGGATTACACATCAATGTAAACAAAAAATCCTTAGAACTGGACCAATAAGCTACATCACAATCAATGGAAAAAACATCAAAGTGAGATATCCAAATACTTACTTGGATCCACAATCTATGTCCATAGAAGCAGCAGTCAGGAAATTAAATGACAAATTACATTGGATAACTAAATTATTTAAAGTGGGGGGGGGGGTTCTTTATGGTGGCAGTGAGTCAAGCAAGGGCATTTATCTATTTATTTATTTTTAAGCAAGGGTATTTTTAATCACCTCATATGTATGTGATATTGAACTTAGAATGTGGAAAATGAATGTTGTGGGCAAAGAATATTGGAAGTATCATGGACTTCCAGAAGAATGAATGAATCTATCTTGGGGGAAAGTATAGCCAAAATGTTCCTTAAAAGAAAGGATGGTGAGACCTCATCTCGAGTACTTTGGATATGCTCTCAGGAGGGACCCATCTCTGGTCTCTGGAGAAAGACGTCCTGCTTGGTAAAGTGGAGGGCCAGCGAAAAGAAGAAGATACCCAAGGAGATGGACTGACACAGTGGCTGCGACAGGGGTCTCAAGCACAGCAGTGGCGGTGCAGGTGGAGCAGCACCAGGCAGTGCTTGGCTCTGCTGTGCACAGGGTCACTAGAAGTCAGAGCTGACGCGATGGAATCGGCAGCAGCATAAGGACTGGGCTAGAGGCATCAGCTAAGGAAAGGTGTTTGCAACCACTCTGGCTCTCAACCTGCCCAGGGCTGGAGGATTGCTCAGAGGTGGCCTCATGGAGCTAGAAGTGAAAGTCACAGAGGGAAAGAGGAATCATCTTCCTCCAAGCGTTAATTAATTACAGAATGTCATCACAGTCTGACGAGTATTTACCCAATAGACTAAAACAGTGAGTTGATTTCTAAACCACCCAAAACTGTATTTGCCATTTAAATAAGGCACAATACTTAAAATATTAAATTCATTATCTTTTAGCATCTTACACTTGTAATGCATCACTCAGAATATATTTGCATGTGTGATTTATCTCTGTTGCTTCTCTGCACCAAATCTGCTGCTGTGATTTTTGAACCTGAACCTTGAGAAACCGGGGTGAGGGGGAGAGAAGGAAGAATAAATGAGATGTTTCTGCCTGCTCAAGGTCTGAGAAATATACAATGTGGGGATGAAAGGGCAGCCCATCAAGATGGGAATGCCACATCCGTCACTGGCGATGCATTTTTAATCACCGTGTGGCTTTTAGAAGTTCATGCTCTCTGCTGCTAACTCAGTCGATAGATTAAAAGTCACTTTGAACAACACCCATCATCACGGGCATGCTGGTTATCGTTCTCCGACTTCAGCATTCTTCAGGTGGAGCTGCTATGTTATTGTCCTACACTACTACTGTCTCCGGGCAGAAATGCTGGGTCGCGAACACCCTGCCTGCAGACTAAAGAACCACAAAATAGTTGTGTCCTCCGCAGGATGGAAGCCACCGGTACTCAGAACTCACCTCCATCGAGTCAGTTCTGATTCACGGCGACCCTACAGGACAGGGTAGAACTGCTCCTGTGGGTTTTCGTGACTGTCACCCTTCCTGGGGGAAGCACGTTCCACCTTTCTCCTGCAGAGAAGCTGGCAGTCCAACTCATAGACACTAGGCTTTTCCTTCCAAAGTAAATGGTAGGAATATCAATCCAGAGCCCTTCCGTCGAACCACACCCACCGATGCTGAGTCAATTATGATTCACGGTGAGCCCACAGGACAAAGTAGGACTTCCCCAAAGGGCTTGAAGGGATGCAGATTGTTGTGGAAGCGGACGGCCACATCTTTCTCCCATGGAGCGGCTCTTGGGTTCCAAGCACTGACCTTTTGATTAGCGGCTGAACTCTTTAGCCACCGTGCCACCGAGGCTCCTATGACCCGTTTTGGGGCCTGGCCAAGCGTCTGGTTCTCTGGGGAGTTGTGAGCACTTGTGGCATGTGCTGGAAGGCAGGACTACCCATGGTGAGCATGTCAACAGCACAGTTGGGCATGTCACCTCCACTACGTCCATCATGGCCCCAGCCACCAGTGCTATGTAACCCCACACAATCGTGGCCTCCCTGCTCATGGTTCCCGGCAGGGCACTCATGGTAAGCTCTATACAATGACGAGCGGCCATGGAAGCCAGCCTCGGTGGCAGAAAGCAACAACAGGCCTCAGTGGCTGACAAGAGTGTGGAGCATCCGTGACTGCAGTAAAGGTTGCGAATGAACTGCAGTGAGGCTGGGCACTGTTGGACCCAGCTCTGTGTGTGTCCTCACTCCAAAGCCCACAGGGAAAGAGAAGATCTGGTCTAGGTTCTGCTGTATTCATGACACGGACAGTCACAGGAATGGAGGGTGGAGAGTCCCCCGCCCTTCTGGAGAATCCTCTTAGAATTGATCCCTGGCGACATCATGATCACGCGGACACATGGGAATTACAACGTCTGTGGGGCTAGATGAAGATGAACCTGTTAGAACAGCTGTCTTCCTGTATGGTAAAAATTGCCCTGAGGCAGAAAACAGATGCATATTATATAACCTAATCTTTAGGAGAATTGTGACATTAAATTTAATATGAGGCAGTAAAATTCATTTCGTGGTTTGTACACTGTTAAGGAAGAATGTTCAATGTCTAGAATTAATGAGACTGCAAATATACTAAGTCTGCTTATATGCCAATTTGAGGGGGCTTAATGAAGGCATTTCCTCTCTCAAAAATTGCTGGGCAATTGACTGCAGACTGCCCTTGTTTCAGAAGAAAACAAATGCACTTGGTTTGCTTTTTGTCTTTAATTAATGGCACTATTTGTACTGGTTTCTCCCTCCATGTCTCTGGTCTGTTTGGACAAGATTTAGCCACAAAGAACTGGCCCAGAGGAGATGGCCTGGACAACGACGAGGGGAGAACAGTCAGGAGAAGGGATGTCTGGGCATTATTTTCCGTTTTAGTAAATGAAACCAGGACCTAAAATGCAGAGGGGGCCCTGTTAGAAAAACAAGTGTTCACATATGTAGGTTGGACAAAATTGCCTAAATAAGATCTACACATTCCAGAAATGAATCTCCCTTATGTCTTGGACAAATGTTGATCTGGGTGGAGAGAAAAACTGAAATAGTCTTTGAGATGGAGCTGGACTCCCTTAGACAGTGATTTCCTAATGAACTATCACTTAACTATCCCCAGGCTCCTACACAGCAACTTTGGGGCTGGGCTGTTGTAGTTAGAAGGTGTTGAACTCACAGCACCCCTACACACAAGCGGAACAAAACACTACCCAGCCCAGCACCATACTCACAATTGCTGTTATGCTTGAGCCCATTGTAGCCACTGTATCAATCCATGTCATAGAGCAGTGGTTCTCAACCTTCCTCATGCCATGACCCTTTCATACAGTTCCTCCACCACCAACCATAATGTTATTTCGTTGCTACTTCATCACTGTCATTTTGCTACTGTGATGAATCAGGTGACCCCTGTGAAAGGACCGTTCGATCCCCAAAGGGGTTGCCACCCACAGATTGAGAACCGCTGTCATTGAATGGCTTCTTTATCATAGGCCGTTTACTTTACCAAGCATGATGCCCTTTTCCAGGGACCGGTCTTTACTGACACATGTCCAAAGTAGGTTTGGGACGTCACCACATCTAAGGAGCATTCTGGCAACACTTCTTCCAAGGCAGATGTGTGTGTGTGTGTGTGTGTGTGTGTGTGTGTGTGTTCTGGCAGTCCATCAGTCTTTCAGGATTCTTTGAAACACCAGAATTCTGTGACGTGAATGCTTCCCCGGTCTCCTTTATTCATTGTGAGCTGTCAGATGCATATGAAGGGACTGAAATACCGTGGCTGGGGTCATGAGCACCTCGTCTTCAAAGGAACACCCTTGCTTTTCAACACTTGAAAGAGGTATTTTACAGTAGGTTTGCCCAGTGAAATAAGAAAACTTAGTAAACTATCCAAACTGCTAGACTTGCCATTGGAAACCCAACTCATAATCCAGCACAGAGACTCATAGTGGCGTTGGAGCTTTGGCCCTCCCTCCCACCCAATCCTATGGAAAGCTATGGGAAATCCTTTGGCCACAAGGTCCGTGCTTAGCTAATGCTATGTCCTGACTTTATTCTTTAAATCAAATTGGGAGCACTCCCAGGCCATTCATCTTTAGTGGGTTTTTGGTTTTAGTTTATTTTTATTATTTCCCCTTGTAGGGCTTCTCAGAGACTTTACTGTGCCAACATCCACTATGAATCACACTCTTGTTTCCTGAAGCTCCAGTTGCTCTGCTCTCTCTTTGCTTTGTAAACTCACTGCCAGCAAGTCATAGTGACTGTGGTCCTTACAGCCATCTTAGTTCATATTGCCAATGTTAATATATACGAGACCCACTGATTACCCGCCTCTGGGTGACAACCCATGTCCCATGTTGTAGTCGATGGACAAGAGGCACAGGACGTCACTTGGGGTTTTGATGTTTTCAGCCTATAAGAGGGTGGCTGAATGCCCTTCTTGGAGTAATTCCATCATCAGCCATTTGGAAACATGAGTCCACCCCTTATGACTTCTTTGGGATCTTCTGTCCTCTGTTCTCTACCTTCCCATTTCTTAGAGGTGCCAGTGACTCAGGGAGCACATAATGACACCACGCCAACCTCATAACTGTTTGAGAAGCTCTCCAAATCATAATGCGTGACAGTACTTTTACACACATGGAAACAATTTTTCTAAAGGGTTATGGGCCCTATCAAGGCCAGACTCTCTGACTCAAAGACCAGGAGAACTAGATAGACAGTGCCCTGCTACTGATACCTGAAAGGTATGGTATGAGAAAGTCTGGATAGGGTAGGAGGAAAATATGGAACAAAACTCAATAACACCAAAAAAAAATGCCACCTTACTGGTCAGAAAGAAGAGACTGTAGCCCTTGGTCACAGTGAAGACTTGGAATTGAATTCACCCGCATGGTTAGAGAGGTGTATAAGGGAACAACAGCACACAGACTTATATGCTCTTTAGAACAATGAACCATTTGAGGTCCATTAAGGGAGCATTTTCTACCAGACAAAGCTCAGAGGGCAGGAAGGGTTAGGGCAGAATGAGGAATGCAAACAGCAAAGAGGTGAGTGTCATGAGGATTGCAGTCAATGGCATAAGACAAAATGCACCTGAGTTGTTGAAAGGAAATTTGCTCTGTAAACCTTCACCCAATTCACAACAAGAGGTCTTTAAAAAAGACAAAAAGAAAGAAAAGGTCACAGTTTCCTACTTTGGAATTCTTGCTTGCTTTACCTCAAATTATTGATAACATTAATTTTTCCATTTAAAATTATGCAGGATTGCATTTTGTTTTTCTCTTGCTACTTTGGTTTTCTGAGTACTGTGTTTGTTTTTTTTGCTTTTGCTTATTTTTAAAAATCATTTTATGAGGGGCTCATACAACTCTTATCACAGTCCATACATACATCAATTGTGTAAAGCATATTTGTACATTCATGGCCCTCATCATTCTCAAAACATTTGCTCTCCACTTAAGCCCTCATTTTCCCCCTCCATCCTGGCTCCCTGCTCCCTCCTGAACCCTTGATAATTTATAAATTAATATTTGTCATATCTTACACTGTCTGATGTCTCCCTTCACCCACCCACTTTCCTGCTGTCTGTCCCCCAGGGATGCAGTTATATGTAGACCCCTTTAATTGGTTTCCCCTTCCTACCCCACCTTCCCTCTACTCTCTGAGCACTATGCTTTTTACAACTATTTCTTGAGTGATTTTTTCTTTTATGAATTTCCTGAGACTGCGCTGTGCCTTTCTTCATCGTCCCCACCCCCCACCCGAAGGCATTGGGACCACCACTTTGGAGTGGTCACCTGATCACAATTGGGACTATGTGTTCTATCCATTGTACAGATGGCTTAAGAAGACCAAGCTGGTCATACAGAAGACATGGAGCAGAGTACACAACCATCTCCAGGTCACTGTAAATCTGCTGGGATTGTTGGGCCCTGGTAATTTACCATGAGTGAGGAACTTGGTGAAGGCTCTGGAATAACTTCTTACGCTTTCCATCCATGGGAGACTGTGAGCTGTACTTTTGTTGGTGCCTCCTTGCGGCCAACAGATGTGCCCTGTTTGAACCCCTCCTGAGTGGCTCTCACTTGCTTCCCTCATGCTCCATGGAATTGCTGGGCAGCTCTTCATATTCCTGACTGATGCCCTAGATATCAGTGATGCCTCTTTGGTGCCCATCAATGCTTTGTTTAAATTTAACCTTGACATTTCCTTTATCCAGGGCAAGAACATTCTTTCTCTTGGCCTTCTGACAAGGTTCACTTATTGTCATTCTTAATCAAGGGCTTTTGCCCTTCACCCTCTGCAAGGACAACTGGCCATTGGGTTGGCTGGGCAGATGCCAGCATTTCGTCCAATGATGAGACGAAACAAACAAACAAACAACTCATTGCCATTGAGCTGATGCCGACTCATCCCATAGCTGTACACTCCTGGGGATCATAAATGTCTAACAGCGTCACTGAGCCATCACTGAACAAAGCCCAAGAATTAGCAATTATTTCCCCCCAAAAAATGAAACCAAAGCACTATATTATAACAATGTTCTTATAAAGCATGCTTTAAGTATACAGAGCAAAATAATCCCTTGGGTTTTTCAGTTGAACAGTTTCTGGCATGCCTTGAACTGACATCAATAAAACCCATGGCCTCACTGTGAAGAGCAAATAATATGGTTTAATGACTGCATTAAAGCATATATTAATTTATTGCATGCCAGACAACAGAATTTGACTTTGACCTTTCAAAAAACATTTTGAAAGATCAGGCAATTTATCTGAATCAACTTCAGGTGCAACTAATCAGGCTGCTCCCCAAGATATTATCACTTTGAACATTCTTTATCAGGAATCTAATGCTGAGGAAGCAAAACATGGCTGAAGGGAGCACGTGGGGAAGATGCATTAGGAGGCCAGCTTGCTTGAAAGACACAGGGACCCCAGTACCTATAAAAATGACTTGCTAAACATTTGCAGATGGAAGAGAGTTCTAGAACTGACAATAGTTGCCATAAACAGTTTGGTGCCTGTTGGTCATACTTGCACAAGAAACTCAAGGGGAACATCCAACAATCAAAAGCCACCTGCTTTGGCAAAAAGTTCACACAGGTGACCATCTTCCAGTCATGGTCTAGCAGCAGACTGGCACACAGAAGCCTGCTAGAAATCAAATGGTCTGAAGACACGTGGTCGACCCATAGATAAGAGGAAACGTCATTCCAGAGGCTGACCCCTTTTCTCAGACAAGACACATTAGATAAGAAGCAGCGAGAAGCTTCAAGAATCGCCAGTCCCAGCTGCCATGCTCTGTTGATCACCTTTGTAGAGCTTGATCATCAAGAGAGAAGACACATGGCCCCTGGGAATCTTACCTGTTGTGGGGCTTGAAGAACATCCTGTGCAGCCACAGTGGAGACGATGGCTCTTCTGTCTGCTCTGTGAGGCTGCAGGGACAGGGACAAGCCAGCCACCAACTGCACGCCCAGGTCTGCGATGGTGACTCTGTCATCCAACACAATCACAGTCTTCTCAGCCAGGATGGAGTCAGAGAGGGGCGAGAGGACCTTGAAAGGTGATGAGAAAGCTCAGCTCTCTGCGGCTCACACAAAACCATTTTAAACCCCTTCATGGACATGTCCATCAAGGCGTCTTCTGATTCTCTGCTAGGTGAACACACTCACAGAGATGTTTCAGGAAAGTGCTGACCAAACCAAAACCCCAATCCACTGCCCAATTGAACCTGACTTAGAGTGACCCGCAGGACAGCAGGGAACTGCTCCACATGGGCTCCAAGGCTGCAAACCTTTCCAGAAGTAGATGGCCACCTCTTTCTCCCACAGGGTGGCCGGTGGGTTCGAACAACTGACCTTTCAGTTAGCTGTTAAGTGTTTAAATCATTATAAGCTTCGGAAAATGCTAAGCTGTTGTTCAGCTACACTTGTCAACCAAATGAGGAATTTGACAAATATCACCTTGGTCCATTTTTTTAATACATTTCATTGGGAGCTCTAACAGATATTATAATAATCCATGGTTCAATTAGATGAAGCATAATTGCATAATTGCTGCCACCATCATTTGCAAAACATTTTCTTTCTTCTTGAACTCTCTGATGTCAGCTCCCCTTTATCCCGTTACCCCACCAGGAAGCCAAATATACATATATGGTTTCCTGGAGGGTAGTGGGATCAATTGGGTGGGAGGAAGCATTTAGGAACTAGAGGAAAGTTGTATTTTTCATTGTTGCTACATCGCACCCTGACTGGCTCATCTCCTCCCAGCAGCAACACTATTGAACACCCTAATGAATACAAGTGTACTCTGCACACATGCGATCGCCATGAATCAGAATCAACCCAACCACCACTGTTGTCTGTCTATTTTTAGCTTGGATCGTCCAGGTGGACCCAGTGTAATCACACAGGTCCTTGGAGTCACCGTGCTCTGTGGCAGAACGGAGGTCAGTTTCAAGTCATGAGAATGACGTGACATTTGAGTTTCACTTGAGGATGCAGGGGGCCACCCAGGAAGGAATTCCAATAGTTTCTAGGTGCACAGAGTGGACGCTGCCTAGAAACCAGAAAGGAAACAGGACCTTCATCCTGCAAAAGTAAGTAATTGGACTCGGCCTGAATGATTTGGGTAATAAAGTGCTCCACAACGCCCACATGTAAGAGTTTAACTGGCTGTCCTCTTGATTTCAGCCTCACCATGCCATCAGGGTTAAGGTTATGAGCCAACGGCACTGGGCCAGGGTTCGATTATTTAGCAGTAACGATGTAGTCAGCCCCCATTTGGGGACCTGAAAGAATGTAATCACCTCTATGATGAGATCTGCCATAAGCAGCTACTTGGTTGAAAGGAAGTTTCCTTGGCAGTGTGGCCTGAACCCAATATAGGTGGACATTCTGCCAAAGCTCTCTGGCTTTTTGCTTCATCTGGATCCTTTATCTGTCTTATCATGATCTGACCTATGGTCGTAGGACTTGATCCAGCAGCCTGCATTTTGCCGAGTAATCTTAGAACTTGCCAAGCGGCAGTCTGAGCCAGCAGCTTGAGGCCCCACCTGCTAATCTCGGGTTCATCAACCACTGCACCTATGTGAGTCAAGAGAAGTCTCCAGCTTAGTGTCTGATCCAGGACCATGAGACATGCCAGCCTTGACAACTGCCTAAGCGTTTTTCTTGAGATGAATCCATGTCTATATAGTCATATATAAGTTCCACTGGTGTTTCTTTTATAGAGAACCCGGTCTAAGATACATATCCTAAGCATAAGTCTAAGTGAGTTCACCTAGATTTCTGACCTATAGAAGTCTCAAGGTAATGAGTAGATGGTGTTGTTTCAAGCGGCTAAACTTGTGGTAACTTGCTACACAACATTAAATAAAACGGAGCTAATGTAGGACATAATGCGTTTAATCCTGCCTTGTCATAAATAAACTTTGGTGAAACCTAAAACCATGACTTACTTGACAGTGAGAAATAACATTTGTATAAAGAAAATATATTACCACCATTTCGGTATAATTACCCAGCATAAATGGGCTAAAACCAGCTTTGCTATTAATAGTGGAAAACAGAAAGATTTCTCCCAAGTCGTCTCCCCCCAATATATGTTAGACTTAGGACACTGCTTGCAACTAATTGTAAATGATTGTCAAGTTACCTCCCTGAAGGCAGTCAGCTGCCAGACTACTGTCTGGTCCCACCACAAGTAGGGCCCACTCCCTGCTGTTAGGGACAATGGGCTACTTCTCCCTAAAGGCTTGCAGTCATAGTTTCGGTTCCTATAGGTGGGGTTTACAACCTACTGATAATGGTGTCTATAGTGAGCCAGAGAACAGGTCAAACCGACTCAGTGATAATCAAAATTAAGCTGCCTCCCTGTATCTAGGATCTGCCCATCTTGTCACATGTGTACCCCAATACCTCCCCTTCCTATTATGTGGATACCCCTAGATCACCCTCCTCCCATTATTGTATTAATTATAGCACAACCTTTTCCTGTCATCACCTGTAATTGGGGGGCTTGCACATCCCCAGAGAATATAAAAGCCTTGGTTAGCAATCAATCTCTCTCTCTCTCTCTCCCTGTGGACCACCAAGTTTGAAGCTGAGGTGAGCATGCTACTATGAAATGTGTCTGAGTCCATTATTTCAATCTCTCTTCTATCATGCTCTATGGCTTTACTATAATCTTTACTTATTATCGCTGTAAAATTGCACCTACCGGACCTGTGATGATGTGTTAGGGGCTGTTTTCCCTCACAATTAATGTAATAAAGTGGAAGATAATCAGAAGAGCTGCTATTTTTTCATGCCAATACGTGTTTTACATATGTGTTTTAATTTGTGTCCAGTGTTCAAGGTATACTGAAGCTAAATGACACGACTTCAAGGCTATAAAAAAGCTCTCTTGGGTCTCACTACCTTCCAATAGGGACATGCAAAGCTAGAGAATCATCACAGGATGAGATCGCCTGCGTGAGGTATTTAATTTAGCTTCCGCTGGCGACAATAGTTAAATGTTCTTTACTCAACTATAAAATGAAAAATAAAATGAGATTAATTGATTAAGATTGGTGAACACTGTTTATTATTTCCCATGATTCTCTTACACACACACACACACTCATGTATATGCCCATTGACACAGACTTGTATCAATATGCACCACATTCATGTGCACACACCACTTACACACTCAAGTACACACACATTCATGCATATGAACACACACACACATGCTGAATTCTCATCAGAACAGATTAGTACTGGGGCAAGTACCTCCAGGATGACCCTGAGTAGTGGAGACTCAGGCCCCACCCGGGAAGAGGGGGGCTGTGGCTGTGCTCTCTGCACTCTGGAAAGTTGTCATTTTGAAACCATTCCTAGTGTGGAATCGATGCAGGATTTTGTGGCAAACACATGAGAACCGGGGTCCGAAGTAATGTTTGGAATCCTATTTCCACACTTTGCTTGGGTGCTATGGGTCAGATACCTCAACTTCTAGAATAAAAATAACGTCACAGTAGTTGTTAAATAAGTAAGCTAATTAACTTGAAGGAAATGCAGCCAGGATGCTCCTTAGAAGCAAGGACTTTGCCTCATGGGCTTTGGACATGTTGTCAGGAGAGACCAGTTCCTGTTGAAGAATGTCATGCTCAGGAGAGGGCCAGTGAAAAAGTGTAAGACTCCTCAATGAGATGATGGACACAGTGGCTGCAACAATGGGCTCCGGCCTAGGGGGGCCATGGTGAGAATGGCACAGGATCGAGCAGTGTTTCCGTCTGTTGTACCTGGGGTCTTTATGAGTCAGAACTGACTTAACTAATTCCGCTTGTTATCTTGCCTGGTGGGGTAGTGGGTTATGATTTGGCTTGCTAACTACACGCTCAGCAGTTAGAAACCACCAATCCATTTGCAGGGGAGAGATGAGACTTTCTACTCCCATGAAGAGTTACAGCCTTGAAAACCCACAAGGACAGGTCTACCCCATCGCATAGGGTCGCTACGAGTCTGAATCGACTTGATGGAAGTGGGTGTGTTTGTCTGTTATCTTGCACTGTTTATGATGTCTTTTCAGAGCAGCACCTAGAAAGTGAAACACAGGTGTCTTCCTCCATGCTCTCTCCGCTCATGAGCGTCCTTAACCTTGAGTGGAACAATCCACACAAGCCTGGCCTTCTCTTGTTTCACTTGTTATTGTGGCTGTTAGTCGCTGTTGAGCTTGCTCAGACTCGGGGTGATTTCATTTATGGACTTAGGAACAAGTCTCTCTGCTCAAAGACCAGCCACGAAGTGTTACTTTTCATGTCCTCCCCTAACCCAAATGAAACATCTACAAGCACAGTTGGAATGTGGAAAGCAGAGTGTGCACCAAGGGAAATTGGAAGCTGTCACAAATTAAGCGGAACGCTTGAAGATAAATATGTGAGGCGTCAGTGAACTGAAACGCACTGGTACTGGCCATGTTCAGTTGGACAACTGCATGCTCTATTTTGCCAGAAATGAGAAATTGAAGAGGAATGGCATCACATTTATCAACAAAAAGAGCAACCCTGAAAAAAATCAATGCTTTGCGGATAGGATAAAACCATATGCTCAAAAGAAAAACCAGTTAATATGACTGTGAGTCAAATTTACCCATGAACCATGAGTCCCAAATACAAAGAAATTTAACATTTTTACCAACATCTGCAACCCAAAAAAATCTATCAAATATGCAATCGAAATGCACCGATGAATGGAATACAAATGCTGGAAACAAAGAAAAAGGACTCAAATGGCAGTGGTGATAAAATGAGGGAGAAGACACAAGAGAACCTGATAAGTGAAAACCAGATTTGATGCACTGAACACTGCTGTCCTCTTCCTTGTGCCGGGCCAGCCTTACTCAGGGCTGTCAGGCCTACCCCGAGCGTGGCTGGGATTTCGTGAAGAAATACCTTTGGTCAACTAGAAGAGGGCTGTGCAGATTGGACACTTCACAGGAGAGATCATTCTTTTAAGAATAGAGAGTGAGCAAAACAAGGGAAGATGCTCAGCGAGAGGGACTGACAGCGTGGCTGCCACAATGGGTTCAAACACAGCTATGGTTGTGAGGAGGGCACAGGACTGGGCAGTGGTGTTCTTGGCATGTGTTGTTGTTAGGTGCCTTGGAGTCTGTTCTGACTCCAGAGATTGCTATACATTGAAACCAATGCAAGGACACCTCATGGCAACAGCATACACATGACCTTCACCAGTTAGAATCCACAGGAGTCAAATCAACTCTATCTGTGGAAAGTAAAGTAGAGAAGTTCAATGTCATCAGAACAAACCCTTAGGCCAACTGTGGAATAGACTCTAAATTACTGACATGCCAGGTCGAGTTGAAGCTTAATAAAATGAAAACAACATCCATGAGATCCAAAGTACAGCCCTTGAGTATATTTTACCTGGATGTAGACATTATATCAAAACAGATTTGACTCCCTGAATACTAATGTCCAAAGACAAGGCAAACTGAGGAATGACAAGGTCATCAGACATGAAGAAAACAAAAATTAATGAAAAAGAAAAGATAGAAAGAAACGACCAAAATGGAGGTCAAAAGAGACTCTGAAACGTGCTCTTGAATGTAGGGTAGATAAAGCAAAAATGAGTAAATAATTTAGTGAAAGAGCTAAATAGAGGATTTCAAAAGCTAGTTCAATAAAACAAAGCATTACAGTGAAATGTGCAAAGACATGCCGCTAGAATGTCAAAAGGGATGAATATTCTCATTATTTTTCAGATTGAAAGAGTAAAGAAAAAAGCCAAGGCTCAAGTTGAAATATTAAAGGAGTCTATGTGCAAAACATTGAACAACACAGGAAGCAACAAGGTAAAATAGATGGAATACAGAGTCACCACATCCACAAACAATTGGTCAATGTTCATCCATTTTAGGAGGTAGTATATGATGCAGAATCAACAGCCTTGAAGAAAACTCCAATTTTCACTGACGAGATTGTTGGGAGGAACACAAGGCTCCTGCAATGGAAGCACTACCAACTGCAATGTGTCAACAAACAGATGCGGTAAGGAGGTGCTCACTCATCTGTGCTAAGAAATGCAGAAGGCAGCTACCCAGCCAATCAACTGAAAGAGATTCATATCCATGCCCATTCTAAAGAAGGTGATCAAACAAAATGCATAAATTATTGAACGATATCATTAATACTACACAAAATTCAAGTTTAATACTACACCGAATTCAGAGTTAATTAAATAACAGTTGCAGGAGAGAGCTCCCAGAAATTGAGGCCAGATTTGGAAGAAAACATAGAATGGGGCACATTACTGCTGATGTACAATGGATCTTGGTTGCAAGCACAGAATCCCAGAAAGATGTCTGCCCATGTTTTATTGATTTTGCAAAGACATTTGACTGCATGGATCATAAAAATCTATGTATAACATTGAGAAGAATGGGAGTTCCAAAACACGTCATTGTGTTCATGCAGAACTTGTACCCAGAGCACTCTCTGAAACAGAACAAGGGGATACGGCATGATAGAATCAGGAAAGGTGTATGTCAGGCATGCCAGTGTTGGACCCTTTTGCTGTATTTATTCAGTCTATATATTGAGCAAATAACCTGAGAAGTTGAAATATATGAAGAAGGATGCGGTCTGAGGATTGGTGGAAGACCCATTCACAACCTCTTCGATGCACATAGCACTTGATGAAAGTAATGAGGACTTGAAGCACTCACGGATGAAGAACAAAGACTACAGCCTTCAGTACAGATCACAACTCAAAAAAAAATCCTTACAAATGGACAAATTATATCACGACAAAGAAAAGACTGAAGTTGAGAAGGATTTCATTTTACTTGGCTCTACAATCAATGTGATTGTACAATGCTGCTCTACCACCAGCATCATTGATGCTCCGGGAACTCCCTCCCTCTCTGGCTGTCACCAGGACTCAGTAGACATTCTCCTGCCTCTGCTGTCCTCTTCCTGGTCCTCAGCCATCATGCTTACCTGAGTGTGACAGTGTTGCACGTCCAGGAAGGAGTAGTGAGTGCAACAAATTCAGCCTCTGCACTGAGGAACTTGGGCTTTGGAAGACAGAGTAAACCCCCAAATTAAGTTTATTTGCCTATCTGCAGATATATCCATACATATTCCAGGTGTGCTTAATGGGGGAAAAGGCCTTTGTCTTTCTCTCTTCTGTTTCTTTTTCATCTTGAGAGGCATACTGACTATTGCAGAATGGAAGAGCTGCCCTCCCGATGCAGTCTCTTACCCACTATCAGTGGGACCGTGGAGTGGAAAGTCTAGTGTGTGAAAGGGCCTATTAACTAAAGCTATCGCATGTCTGATGGCACAGATCAAGTGTTGGGTGGGGGTTAAAGAAGCTGACCTCACACAGAGGAGCTACGGCTACTGCAGCCCCTCCATTGGTGCCCACAAGGGATGAGGACACAGTGGCTCTGGTAGGGAACGAGGGCATCACAGTTGTCTTTGCCACCTGCTGACGTCACATTGGTCAACCAATGATCCCACTGAACTTCAGTATCAACCATTGCTTTTTCTTTCTTTCTTTTTAAAAATAGTTTATTGATACAAAATTCACCTGCCATACACTTCCATAGTTGAGTCACTTTTAAAGAGAGTTGTACACACATCGTCACAATCAGTTCTAGTACTCCCTCCCTCTTCCAAATTCATTATTTGTTCCCCAATCTCCTTTACACTCTCCCCGCTCCCTTTACACCCCATCCCCGACAAACCATTGAATCAATTATTAGCTCTCATTTCTTTTTTTCCTTTGGTTTTTTCTTCCTTATTTTTTAGTCTTATTATTATTTTTAATCACTTTATTGGGGGCTCATACAGCTCTTATCGCTATCCATGTATCCATCAATTGTGTCAAGCACATTTGTAGATTTGTTGCCATCATCATTTTCAAAACATTTTCTTTCTACTTGAGCCCTTGGTATCAGCTCCTCATTTTTTTCCTTCCCTCCCTGACTCTCCCTGACTCATGAACCCTTGATAATATATAAATTATTAGTATTGTCTCATGTCCTACACTGACGGATATCTCCCTTCACTCACTTTTCTGTTGTACATACCCCTGGGAGGGGGTTATATGTAGATCATTGTGATTGGTTCCCCCTTGTTCCCCTACTTTCCCTTTATCCTCCTGGTACCACTACTCTCATTATTGGTCCTGAGCGGGTTATCTGTCCTTGATTCCCTGTGTTTCCAGCTCTTATCTGTACCAGTGTTCATGCTCCAGTCTAGCCAGATATGTAAGGTAGTATTGGGGTCATGATAGTGGTGGGGGAGGAAGCATTAAAGAACTAGAGGAAAGTTGTATGTTTCATTGGTGTTACACTGCACCCTGACTGGCTCATCTCTTCCTTGTGGCCCTTGTGTAAGGGGATTTCCACTTGTCTACAGATGGGTTTTGGGAGTCCACTTCACACTCCCGCTCATTCACAATGATATGACTTTTTGTTCTTTGATGTCTGATACCTGATCCCATAGACACCTCGTGATCACACAGGCTGTGTGCTTCTTCCGTGTGGGCTTTGTTGCTTTTGAGCTAGATGGCCTCTTGTTTATCTTCAAGCTTTTAAGACCCCAGACACTGTATCTTTTGATAGCCGCAGCCATTGTTTTCATGGTTAGCTGCCATCAAGTTGGCCCTTGGCTTTTGGCAATCCCATGCACAGTGGAAGTAGACATTGGCCAGCCCTGCACCATCCTCAAGACTGGTGAGGATCAAATTACTGTGGTCCACACGGTTTCACTGGCCTGTCACTGAAGTGTATTATCAGGGCTTTCACTATAGTCTGTTGCAGTTGGAAGCTCTGCTGATCCCTATTCAGCATCACAGCAGTGAGAAAGACTCCCCAGACAGATGGGGCATGAGGTGCATTGGCTGGCAGCCCTTGCTACCAATGGAAGGTGAGAGTTTTAGTCCTGGCCACCATTGCCTCTTCAACAAAGGGAGTAAAGGACAGTGATTTGCAGCCGCACAAAGCATCAAAGAAGGGGGCTCTATTTTTCCAAGCATGATGTCCTCTTCCAGGGCTAGGAGCCATGATGGTGTAATAATTACATGTGAGGTCAGCAGTTTGATACCACCAGCAGGTCCACAAGAAAAAGATGGGGCTTTCTACTCCCATAAAGAATTAGTCTCAGAAACTCACAGGGGTAGTTCTACCATGTCCTCTAGGGTCACTATGAGTCGACATTTACTCAATGGCAGTGAGTTCTTTTTTTTTTTTTAGTCTCTCCTGGTAACATCACTGTTTTATTATAGAGCGACAGCCAAAAGCCTGCCTCTGCTGATGACTGCGCTCATGAGATACCGGATGATGGCTCAGCCGAGTAATATTTCCGTTTGTTCTTTTGCTCTAAAATGAACTGCTCCTTAACAACCAAGTGCTGATTTTCTTCTCTGACCTCCTTCTGTGCTGAGCACTTTGGGCAGAGTCCCTAACAAAGCACGCAGGACTTTTAATTTCCTGGGCTCTGCAAATTGGAGCAAATTAAGATGACTTTCTTGCAATTGAGGATGGCACGATTTCTGATTTGTGAGCATCTACTGCCATCTCTGAGAGCTTTCCCTTCAAGGAGAAAGACCTGCCTGTTTAAGCAATGAGAATGCTTTCTTAGGTCCGTCATTAAGTGCAGCGCTCTGGATGCAAAGTTTACTGAATAATTCAAAGATTGTGGAGCAGAGGAAACGCACCACCCCTTAATTTGTGTTTTATCTTTTCTTTTCACTAGCCCTGAAATTGCTCTCCAATCAACACTCGCTGACAAGCCCTGGAATCAGGTAAGCTTTCCTTTGGCTGTGAAGGAAAGCTCAGGGTTTCTCTCACAAATCACAAAAATACATGTCAGTGGTCTGGGCGGAAACCAACGGGTGGTTTAATCAACACGCCAGTTAGTAACGTCTCAAATATCCCTAGTTTTTCTTCTTCTCTTCTTCTCCTTCATGTTCCCCTTCTTCGTCTTCTTTCTCTTCCTCTTCTTCCTCTCCCTCCACCTCTTCCTCTAGTTATTGCTCTTTTTCCTTCCTACCTTCTCATTTTAGATCTCCCCCTCTGCCCCCTCCTTCTTTTCTTCTTTCTCCTCTTCTCCTTCATATTCCCACCCAAAGCAAGGCAACACACTTGACCAAAAGGACCCACAATAACCTTGAGTTAGAGATGTTGACAATAGTACCTGGGACAGGACAGCCAGGCCTGGAGCCCTGAGGGCCAGTTTCACTGCCATGACACAAAGATCTAGGCTCACGTCACATCCAATCCACCCCCTTCTCTCTAAGAGCCCCTCCCACCCTTGACTCCTCACCTTCTGTTGGGGGGCCATTGGGAATCCTCCAGCCCTTGATCTGACTCAGCTCCATGTCTGAGATTTCAGTCTACCTAGGGAGTCTTGGCACGCAGACGGTGACTTCTAGCTGGGAGGTGAAGTGCTGGTGGGTGAAGTTCACAATCTTGTCTGCTCTGCTCTTCATCTCCTTCCCATTCACAAAAATGGAATCACATTTGTTGGAAATCTTTGGAGAGAGGTGGAATCTTGGTCTGTATCAGCAGGAAGAATAGAAGCAAAATCCTGCATGCGATACGAGTTCGTGAACTGCAGTAGACCTGATTTATAGACATGGCGACAACCGGAGCAGCATGACTTACACACAAGGTAATCTGTAGGCACTAATTAGTGACAAGTACTGATAAATGGACTCCAAGAAAGACATTTTGCACTACAAAACATTGACAAGTAAAACCATAAACATAATATAATGGAGTTACATAACCTTTGTTTATTTTCTCTCTCTCTCTCTCTCTCTCTCTCTCTCTCTCTCTCTCTTGAGAAAGAGAGAGATTGAGAGAGAAATTGATTGAGAGTTTGGTGCCAAGTATACTCAACCCACATCGAATCCAACCCCAGCATATTTCATACCATTTTTTACTTTTGCACCATATTTCAAGAAACGCAAAAGGTGGGCCTGTATTTCTAAAAATCACCTGATTGAACCCATAAAAAGGTTATTTTATAATAACTCAAGAGAGCTTTGATTTAGGTTAAAATCTTAGTTGGCAAATGATACACTAAGCACACTAGACCCGTGGGTACAATTATCCCTTCCCTATGAAACCACAGTCTTGCCGAGCAGAAGTGAGGGCAAAGCTTTGTGGTGATCTTCTGATTCAACACTTGGGGTGCACATCTTCACAGGTGAAGCACTAGACAATAGTGTCCACTAATTCACTCCATGTCTTCCTGATGAAACCAGGTATTGATGGCTTTCTCTCCTGGACCATCAGAAGAGTAGTCGGTGTAGGGAAATGGGACTTGACTTGCCCAAAGCGTTATATAAATATCTAACAGAGCCAGCACCCAGGAAAGCTCCTAGTCCAGTGCTCCTTCTGCTGCCGCTTCAGCTCTGTCTTCTCCGCACCTAACCTTGACGCACAGAACAAAGCCTAGACTCCCATCTGAATCCCTCTTCCCATCCTATTTCCACACACAGGACCCATTACAGTCTTCCTTTTCTCGGTAGTAGATGTCGAAACTCATGACAATTCTACAGTCCTTCTGTAACCCCTCAGTGCTGGAACCTCCTCTTGATGCAGGTCAAAGGTACATATAATTAGTTACCTTTAGGCTTAGCCACGTCGCTGCCCCTCTGGCATAATACGCACATACAAGGTAAGTAAAGCAGTATTGCTACTGGAGTTTTGGCTCACACATGCACAGGTTTATTCCAAATACACCCCCCTTGAACTTGTCTCTACAATCAGTGGATGGGTGCAGACTTGTCTTCGTCTCATTAGGGTACCTCAAAAAATATTTTTAAGTTGTGTAATTGAAACAATGGCTTTCCAGGAGATCAAGAGGTCAGCTCAGATAGATTCTCAAGAGACATTGGATGATCAGGCAATGGGGTACTGATAAGGGAGAAGTTTTAAGAAGATGGAAAACTGCATTAATGAGAAGGCCAGGAACATTTCAGTGCCCCTGCTCATTCTTTAAGACAGCTGTCCTAGGAGACTCTCACTAGGATGCTTTACCTCATCCACCCCCCAGTTTTGCTCAGTCCCTTCAGACTTCTTTTGGTTTCCTACACACACACACACACACACACACACACACACACCGCATTGAAAAGAAACAGTTTGAGTCCCTGGAGGATGAATGCCAAAACGGTGGTTTTGACATCATGCCAATCCAAGAGCACAGAATTCTTCAGGGGAGGCTTAGAGAGATGGACAGACCTAGATGGACAATGTGGGCATGTGTATTGGGGGAGGCAATGGTGGACGGGGGCTGGAAGACACTGCAGGGTGGAGAGCCAAGTAAGAATACCAGCATTCATTGCCACTGTTTCTGTGGGACTCTCCGAGTCCTAAAAGCAAGAAGAGATCCACAATCTGTGACTCCTGGTAGGTTGCAAGCTAAGGATAACATGTCTTGGTGACAGGAAACAAAGTCTATGCCACTTCCATGTTTGAGCACGTAGAAAATGGTCTGTAGATACCACGGGGGAAACTGTCTTTGGAGAGTATTTTTCACTGACAAATTAACACTCTTGCAACTATAATACTCTGGGAGAATCAAAGGCAGAAACAAAGTCATTGGTTGAACGTCTGTTTCCTTTTCAGAATCTCCTCAGAAGCATCTATCCCTTAATTTTCCCTTCAGAAAACAATTGAGAATTTAATAAGCATTTGCACCATCTGCTGAGTCTGACATTATGTCCACCCGTCTGTCTGCACTGGTGGATCCTGGCTGTGCAGGACAATTTCGACCCCATGATCCCACTGTTGGTCCAAGAAAAATGATGCTGGGTTAGGCGAATGTAAACCCAGAGAACCAGTTTCTCACACATCCAAAAGAAATACAAAAGTCCCAGTTTATGAGAGAGAAAAACCAGAACAAGCAATTGTGAAATCTGTCATTGGAGTCCAACTTTCAACATTCACTCCAGGGCATCACAAGGAGATATCCCAGCGTTTGGAGCCCTGGTGGTGATTGAGCGCTCAACTGCTAACTGACAGTCTGATGGTTCAACTCCAACAGCCGCCCCGCAGAAGAAAGTGGCAGTCTGCTTCCATACAGGCTCCAGCCGTGGACACAGCCGTGGGGCATCTCTCATCTGGCCTGTAGGGTCATTAGAGGTTGGAACCAACTCATTGAGAGTGGGTGGCATGTATCTGACATCCATAGCGGTCTTACCCTCTCTTGAGTGTTAGCAATTCCTGGAAATACTGGTGGTGATGGTCATAATAAAAGAAGTCCTGGGGGGAGGGTGGTGGGAGGAGGCAAAAAGTTAACTGGCTTCGCTGCTGACCAAAAGTTGCCAGTCTGAGTCCATTCAGAGGCACCTCAGAAGAAACATGTCTTCATGAGGAAAGTCAGCCCTGGAAAACCCTACGGAGCATACTTCTACTCTGGCACACCTGAGGTCACCAGGCCGCCCTGGCAGCAACAGCGGTAGGTGTTTCTGTTGATTTCCCTTTGTACTTCTTAATTCCCCGAGTCTTGCTGTGTGAGGTGTTTTGTCTCTATATCACGGATGAGCAAACGCAGACCCAGGACAGTCTACAGGGAATAGCAGGGGTGCACGCTCCAGTCCTCTGGATTGGAGGTGGTGGCACACAGGGGCTGTCCTTCCTGGGGTTCTTGGGGCACTCTAGGTTGGTTGGGGAAGGCCAGACCTAACTGCATACAGAGTGTGCACAATAGACTGAACGCACTCACGGTGCAGGCAGTGAGGAGGAAAGGACATCCTGCCTGGTCAGGGAGCCACAAAGAAGGGAACTTCTGGGGCATGGATGAACCCAGCAGTGCCCACAATGGGCTCCAATACACCTAGCGTTGTGAAGTTGGCACAGGGTTAGGCAATGCTGTCTTCTCTTGTATAATGCTGTCTTCTCTTGTGCTGCACGATGTTGTTCTTGGCTGATAGTCTATATAAAACATTTGCAGGCACCTCACCAGTGCCATTTTCCCAACAATGAGTGCTTACATCATGTCTCTGAGCTCCATGTTGGCCATTCTCATGACAGCACTGGGAACATTTTCATCATGCCTGTATATACGCCATAGATTGTAATATACAGTCAGCATAACACACGAGACTCAAACTGAGTGACTCTCTTTGTGGTGGTCATCTTTCTGGGGGCATGTTTCTCAGCAGCAACTCTTTACAGTCGCGGCCCAGAACTGAGCCTGAAAGGGCTCTGAGTCTGCCTGTACATGGGGTCGCCAGGAGTTGGTGTAGACTTGATGGCAATTAACATCACTACCACCACGGAGACACAGAATTTATCAGCACCATGAAAGATTCCTTCCCCCCAGGCCCAGGCAGCTACTAGTGAGCTTCCTGTCAATACACGTGTAGATTAGAGACCAGGTCCATGGCAGTCCTCTAGTCCTGGGGAGGGCCAAGAAAGGCTGCTTCGATCTCCAGATGAAGCCAAGGAGCTTGCACTCACCCCTCCTCTCCTGTCCTGTGTCTGAGCAGGCTGCTCCCTGGTCGCTAGGCCTCAGAGTTTGCATCTCAGAGCCCGGGAGAGCACAGTCTGTGTTGGTGGTGAAAAGCACAGACCAACCCCCCAGGGTCAGGGACATCATACAACCAGAATAACCTCAGTCACCTTCCTTCTTCTCATCTGTGTAAAGCAAGGTAGGAAAATAGATGGTGATGAGTGGGATGCATCTAGCCAGGGTAGGCAATGTCTGGAAGACTTCACTCGTAGTTCAAGGGGTGCTCTGACCTCAACATATGTCTGTTCTCAATATATATATAATAGGTTGATGAAACCAGCACCACCCACTTACTCTTCCCCGGCCACACCAACAGATGTGGTTTCTAATACAGATGATAGATAGATAGATAGATAGATAGATAGATAGATAGAACAGATAATGATGGATAGGCAGATAGATAAGTGTAGGTGGGAGATGCATTACAGATAGGTAGGGAGGGTAGATAAAGTGTATAGATAGATAATAGATAGCATAGATGGTAAAGAGAGAGTACCGATAAATAAATATATAATACACCAAGACGTTAGTGAGTGAAAGAGAGATAACTAGACAGACAGACAGACAGAGAAAAGGACTAAGAAATCACTTCCAACATGGTATGACTGTATTTGGAGACAAGTACTACCCAAATCTCCCCCATTATCCAAAGCCCGCCAGCCACCTGGTCCCAAGACCCAGCCTAGGCGCAACGTTCAGCGCTCACGCATCGGTTGGATGCTTTCATCTAGCGTTTCATCCCCTGACTTGGGAGCATATCAAAGCGCCACCACACGCATCAGCATGGAGGACATCCAAGCACTTGGAGTGCATGGACTACCGCCCCAGAAGGGATTAGGGGCTGTTTATCTGGTGAAGGCCTGGCATATGGTGCCGCCCAGCTCCCTGCACCAGCTCTAAGCTGCAGGGAACCTGCTGGAGGAGAAGCCGCTAATGAGGCTCCAGGGGCACAGATGCCAGAGCCACCAGCTTAGGAGTCCGAGTTTGAACATAAAATGAGTCTCAGAAAAGACAGGTATTTGGGCAGGAATGGGGCACTCATGGTGAGGAAAGGGAGCAGGATCTGCAGGGCTCCTGATTATTTGGATCTCTTTCTGAAGGTTTCTCCTGGAAAATAACCTGTCTGAGAAAACTGTGAGCTGGGAACTCAGGGAGGAAGCATTAGTAGCTGGGAGTTTCTCCCTAGGGGTCTGGCAAAAGGAAAGAGAGAATGCACATGGTGACCTCCCCACACCTGCTCCAGAAACAGAACGTAAGGAAATGGGACTCTGAAAGGCCCAGGAAAAGGGACGCAGCACAGGCAAGATTGCTCGCTGCTGCCGACAGCAAGTTGGTGCTCTAAACTCCGACTCTCAGCCAGAACTCCCAAAGAGACCCAGCAAATCAGAATCCGGCTGAGCCTAGAGGGTGATGGGAAATATGGATGCACAATAACAAGCAGCAGCTTGATTCGTTATCCTTGGGTGGCCTTGAGTGATGTCCTGGATGAGAAGGGCTGCTGGGAATTCCTGATCTTAAATTTTATGTTCTGGGCACCCTGAGAAATACCATGTATCCCCTGGCATGTCAAGTTGAGATATGTCAATGAGACATTGCTTAGATGGTTTATATACCTTGTTTGAAGATTCTGTTAAAATGTAGATCCATTCTCTGGCTTCTATACCCTAATGCCTCAACTTCCCTGTGGTGTTCTTATAAGAGCAAACAACTATTTAGGGAATTAGCTTAAACTTATTTTCTTAGGCTAGGTCCTCTACAGAAATGAAACAAGCAGAGTTTCCCTCTTGCCATCAAGTGACCCTACATGGTTTCCAAGGTGATGTCCGTAAAGGAACAGACAGCCTCATCTTCCTCTAACAGAGCAGCTGGTGAATTTGAACTGCCAACCTTGAGGATAGCAGCCAATGCTTAAGCCACTGAAGTACCAAAGCTCCTTAAGTGAAGTGTGCATGTGCAAAATTTATCTCAAAGAAATAACGCACATAGTTGTTCTTGTTCGATGCCATGAGTTGGTTCGGATCCATAGCGACCTCATGCACAACAGAACAAAACACTATCAGGTCCTGCATCATCCTCAAAATTCTTCCTAAGCTTGAGCCTATTGACGCACACTGTGCAAATCCATATCCTTGAGCTCCTTCCTCTTTTCGCTGCCTCTCTATTACACGTGATGTCCTTTGTCAGGGACAGGTCTCTCCTGACAGCATGTCCAAAGTATGCAGAATGAAGTCTTTCCATCCTTGCCTCTCAGCAGCACTCTGGCTGGACTTTATCCAAGACAGATGGGTTTGTCCTTCTGGCAGCCCATGATACTTTCCATATTCTCCTCCAGCACCACAGTTCAAATGTGTCAATTATTCTTCAGTCTTATTTACTCAATGTCCAATTTTCACATGTATATGAGGCAATTGAAAATGTCATGGCTTGGGTCAGGTGCACCTTAGTCCTTAAAGTAACATCCTTTTCAATACTCTAAAGCGGTCTTGTGCAGCAGACTTACCTGATGAGACTTGTCTTTAGATCTCTCAACTGCTTTTTCCATGAGCATTGCTTGTGGATCCAAGCAAGACAAATACCCATGACAACTTCCACCTCTTCTGGCCTTCTGCCCACCACTTTGATTAAGCAGCATGGTCTCAGAGGAGAGTTTCAAGGGGGTGATTTCACCCTGAACTCAAAATTTATACTTATCACAGTCAGTTTCCATTTCAGACATGAATAACCAAAGATGACAACCAAAGAGAGGAATCAAACCTTTAACATCCCATGTTCTTTCCAGAAAACAATCAAGTAAACAGTGAAGCCATATCTGACCTCTGGCTAGCCAAAGAAAAGCTGCCATAAGGCAGACGGCAAACAAACATCCACTCTTCATCTTCATGATTTGTTTCTCTAGTACCCCACTCCTGGTGCCATAATGTGTTAGGCCAGGTTGACTAGAGAAACAAATACAATGACACTCACATATGTGTGAGAGCTTGATGCCAAGAAGTACTTATACTCAGAAGTAGTTAAACATCCCAGCCCAGTCCAGATCAAGCCCATAAGTCTGATTCTAGCCCACGGATCCCTTTTCAAACTCACGCAGCCACAAGCAATGATGCAAAGTGCAGGAAGATCACAGGCTGGTGGAAGAAAAGTTTTGTGATCCAATGGCTACATCAAAGGGCCCCCGCAAGGCTCAGCGTGACTAGTCAACAGGAAAGTGAAGGCAGGGGTGGGGGGAGGGGAGGCCACACCTACAAGGAGCCACCACCAGGCTGTGACCTGATTAAAAGACTAAACTCCACCCCTATACCTTTATATCTTCAAGTTAATACAATATTATATAACTACCAAAACATCTTTCTGGGATTCTCTGCTTCCAGCCAAGATCCCTCTGATATCAGCAATGGTGCCCCTGTTCCATGTCCTCTTCTGCATCCAAACAACCTGTGGCAGTGCCCCATCAATGCACCAGTATAACCGTCGGATGATCTGCAGTCTCTACATGGTTGTAGATTCTGTCAAATCCAAGTTCATGTCAGGTAGGACCCAGGTAGCTGTGGAGCTGGTAAACACAAGATTGGCTCGTCAAATGACAGGCTACTGTTTTTCACAGGCTGTAGAGGTTAATGAATCTCAAGACCCACAGGCAACAGGCAAGGTCACTGGCTTGATTCCAGAGTAACAGAAGTCAGATGTTGACAAGCCAGATGCAGAATGTAGAATGAGCAAAAACTGAGAGTTTTATCAGTGTCCACATATATTGGAAAGAGTCCACATCTCAGAGGAAACTATTTCAACTGTTTGGCTGCTCAGAGCAGATCTTATCTTAGGAGTGACTCCATGATATCAGATCTCATCATGGGGTTAACTGCATCTTTAAATAACTGCCAGGATACATCACTTACCAAGAGTCCCATAAGCACACTTTGACCTCTGACCTGTGAAGGCCCCACCCCAAGGTGCAAGGCTCAGCCTCAATGTGAGGCAGATGTACTATGTGACATCTGTGTGGCAGCCGCACACAACATCCATTTTCCCCGTTCAAGAGCAGAGATGTTCATGTCCTCTAGTTTTCCTCGGCACATTCTCTGTGTTGTTTCGGTTCAGTTCTTGTAAGTGTTCCAGCCCTGTCTTTGAAGTTAAACCCTGGCACTCTGGGGATCCTCTGTCCTGGCTGACTGAGATAACTCTATTACAGATTCTTGTTTGATGCAGCCTCGAGATGTGGGCTTATTGATTTACCTTGACAGCACTGTCCTCAGTGATAATAAGATGTCTGTTCACTTCGTCTCCGGAAGAGACTGGCATGGACTGGCTGCTCTAAGGGGACGTCTTTAACTGTCTATTTCTACAGACTTTTCCGGAGGGACCGGCTTCTTTCTAGAGCTTTAATTAACCACCGCGTCCTTCATTTCAATAACCCTCTAGCCCTAAAGCCAATGTTTAGGCATAATTCCCATGGGCCCCCTACACACTACACACTACAAACGCTTCCCTAAGCCAAAAGCCCTGCCATCTCTGTGAGTCTGACTCATGCCAACACTTTGGGACCAAGTAGAACTGTCCTGTAAGATTACCAAGGTTGTAGATCTTCATGAAAGCAGCACATTTGTCTTATGTAGGAACTGAATTTTCAGTTAGCAGTCAAGTGTCTAATTTCTGTTCCACCAGAGCGCCTAAAGTTTCCCTAACAAATCAAATTCCTGGGCTCATTGAGTCTTTTCTAAATCCCACGGAAGAGTTAAGAAGTCAAATGACACATGCACTGGGCAACTCGGCTGCATAAGACCCCTGGAAAATGTTAAAGAGCAAAGCTGGTGCTTTGAAGACTAAGGTGTGCTTCACCCCAGACGTGATGTTTGCAGTCACCTCATGTGCATGTGAGTGCTGGACAGCAAATAGGGAAAGCCTAAGAAGAGTCGATGCATTTGAATTATGGTGCTGACAAAGACTACTGAAAGTACCGTGGGCTACCGGAGTAAACAACTCCGTCTTGCAGGAAATATGGCCAGAATGCTAAGCCTTAGAAGTGAAGATGGTGAGACTTCCTCTCACATACTTTGGACATGTTTGTTATCAGTCGAGTGTAGTCACTGGAACAGGGCATGATGAGTGGGGAAGTAGAGGGCTGGCCAAACAGAGAGACCTTGGATGCGATGGATTGACGCAGTGGCTATAACATAATAAGTGGCTCAAACATAATAAGGCGAGGACGGAGCGGGACTGGACAACGTTCTTGTTCTATTGTGCATTAGGGTCACTGTGACTTAGAATCAATGTGATGTCACCTCTCAACAACAAGGCAGAAAGCGAACCTGTCCTGGATGTCAAGTGCCTTGTTTAAGAACAGCGTAATCTGGGCCTGTTTGACTTCTCTGAACTTCAGGCTCTTCACCTGTGGGGTAGAGGTGAGGTCCCTGAAACCTGTCAGACTTTGGAGGCCGCTCTAACTCATGTCTGTAACAGGTCTGGAAGGGTTTCATGAAACAGGGTGGTAATTTGAATACACACTATGACCATGAACCTGTTGCCATGAAGTCCACTCCAAGTGATGGTGAGCTCACAGGGGTCAGAGGACATCTGAGTCCCGTCAGAAGGCTGCTCAAAGGTGAGGATGGAGAGACTTCATCTTACGTACTTTGGACCTATCATCAGGAGTAGCCGGTCCCTAGAGAAGGACAGCATGCTAGGTTGTAAAATGGAGGGAGCATTGAAAAGAGCAAGACCCTTAGGAAACAGATGGACACATGGCTGCAACCGTGGGCTCACACACAGCAGTGATGGTGAGGCTAGGCCAGGACTGGGCGGTATGTTGTGCTATTGTAGATGGGATTACCAAGGGTCAAAAGGGTCTTGAGAGCACCTACCTCTAACGGGCAGCGTCTAGTGGGAGCCTGGGTGGAGCACTGGTTGAGCGCCCAGCTGCTAACTGAAAGGTCTCCATGGGAAGAGAACCGGGCAGGCAGCCCCTGTAAGATCACACTGCCTCAGAAGCGCCACAGAGCAGCAGCACTCTGTCCTATGGGGTCTCTATGAATCAAAATCTATCCTGAAGCACATCAGAACCCCACGTTTCTATTAAAGGAGATGAACACAGAACATGGCTAGGTTGCATAAGCCACGGAACACAATTGCTGCCACTGAATGGTTCTCTGGAAGTGGTTGTAATAGCTAGGGTTTTGTTGCAGGTATTTTCCCAGCATAAATAAAGGAACTGAATGCTCAAACATCAGTGGGGGTCCCTTGCCCCATACTGAGCACAAAACCAAGACTTGGGCTCTCCAGGCCACATCTGACAAGGGCCAGATGCAAAAAACACCACCGGTCCAGTCTCATGACTCACTAATCTTGGAGCCAAGTCAAGACTGTGGGAGAAATGAAGGAAAGTCTACTTGGAGGGGAGGGGAAGAAGCCTTTGGCAAGAACACTTGAATGAGAAGAATCTGGGGAGTCACAAGTCACCTGGGGGAGGATGAGGGTGGGGTTCACAAGTCACCCATGGGAGGAGACTGGGAGGAATCACAGAGCATCCACATAAGTAGGAGCCTGGGCAACAGGTCACGGGGTGAGACAGTGACTGGGGGAGTCATAGGATAGGACACCCAGGTGAGGAGGAGGCTGGGGGTCACAAGTCATCAGGATTACCACCAGGATTCCTCAGCATCACATGGAAACCATGCACGAATGCAGTTCTCAGTTAGGGAGACCAGCACCCAAGATAAACAGTCTAATCAATACAAAGTCACTCAGAGAGCAGGGGAGCTCAAGGCTGAGAAGGCAGTGACGTCTGTCTGCTGGCCAACAGGAAGGAGGCAACAGGTCTCCAACTAGAACGGAACGCAAACCTGCGCTGCCACACCCAGAGGACAAAAGGAGGCAGCAGCGTCCAACCTACGGGCGATTTCCTCTCCGCTGCCTGGCCGCTGGGATGGACAAAGAGGAGGAAGCAGAAGCTAGGCATAGACCAGGCAGTGTCGTCAGGAAGGCCTACAGAGGGGTAAAGGACACCAGAGCCCAGCACCTCCACTCCTCTGTAAACTGACTGTCAGTCTGACGGGCACTTAGACACACCCGGCCAGCCCACAGCACCGGGGCCTTTCAAAATGAGTCTGAATCTGGTGGCTGTGAGCAAGCTACGCTCTCCATCATCGCCTCCCTGGTCCTCAGCTCCAGCCGAAGCCCAGTGCACTCACGGCCAAAGCTCATCTTCCATGGCCCCCACATGCTCCCACAGGCACCTTGTGCAGCACGGCAGCCTGGCAGACCCGGAGAAGTGGCCCACGCACCTCGATCATGTCCACCCACCGTGGTCTCTAGTCAGCAACATGTCACTTGCCAACATCTCAACATACAAACACCTTACATCAGAAGAGGGATTCCCAGGTCTGTCTTTCAACTTGACTGTACGTGAGAGAGGACGTATGAAAATACTCTCTGCCTGTGTTTTTCTGTCTGTAAATTTGGACACGCAGTGGACTAGACCAAAAAAGAGTTGGTCCACGTTCACTGTTTCAGGAGGCAAGATACAAACAAGAACTGGTGTACTGAAAGAAGAGGAAGCTGTACTGTAGGCACTGGGAAAAGACAAAAGATTCCAACCAAATTCATTTCCATTAAGTTGATGCCGACTCATGGTGACCCTAGAGGGCAGGCTGGAACTGCCCCCTGTGAGTTTCCAAGACTGTGACTCTATACAGGAGTAGAAAGCCTCATTTTTCTCCCTGGGAGTGGCTGGCGGCTCTGAATTGCTCACCTCGAGGTTAGCACTGTGACAAGTAACCACTCTCACGTGACCAGGGCTCCTAGTGAAAAACTAGACTCAAGGAATTGAGGGAAAACCAATAGAAAGGTTTCAACACATTAATATGGAGCTAGCTGAAATGCGGAATATGGCTGCCTGGCCAACCAACTGGAAGAGACTCATGTCCATGATCGTTCCACTGGAGATGATTAAATGGAATACAGAAATCATCAAACATCATTGGTAACTCATGCAAGTAAAATTATGCTGAAGTTAAGTTAGCAATAATTGTCGTAGTGCATCAACAGGGAACTGTCAGAAGTCCAAGCTGGATTCAGATGAGGACATGGGATGAGCGATCCCCCTAATGACATCAGATGGATCACGGCTGGAAGCAGAAGATGTACCAGGAAGTCACTGTGTTTTATTCACTGTGCAAAGACATTGGATTATGTAACTCATAACACTGTATGGATAACTCTGGAAAGAATGGAGGTTCAAGAACACTAAACTGAACTCACACAGCTGTGCAGGGACCGAGAGACATGAGCTCACACCAGTACAAGGGCGCACTGCATGGTTTAAAATCAGGAAAGGTATGTATCAGGTCGCATGCCCTCACCACACGTATTTACTCTGTGTGCTGAGCACAGAACCCGAGGAGCTGGAAGATGGACGATATGAAGAAGAGCGCAGCATCGGGTTTGGAGGACGGCTTATTAACCCCTTGAGGTCTGCAGATGGCACAACCTTGCTGGGTGAAAGTGTAAATGACTTGCAACCCTTCCTAATGGAGATCAGAGACATTGACCTTCAGTGTGGATCACGGCGCAGCATCAAGAAAACAAAACCCCTCACAACTGGACCAACACGCTTCCTGCTCTGAAGGATCAGACCCGTTCGATGTGGGTTACTGCTGCTTGCAACTAAATCAAGTGAGTGGAAAAGGTAACTGAAAAAAGAACATATTTTATGTGATATTGATCCCACTACCTCCACGGCTTTCTGATTCTGCTCCACCCAAACACTGAGGCTCTTAGCTCAAGCCAGGAAGTCCGTCGCTCGCTGCCACGGAGTGTTCGTGGCTGATTTTCATAAGTAGCTCCTCCTAGTCCATCTTAGTCTGGAAGCGCTGCTGAAACATATTCAGCATGCTGGGAAACATGCACCCTACCACGGACAGATGGGCGAGGTGATGACAGTGTAGGTGGTGCATTGACTGGGAATCAGTCCCAGGTTTCCTGCGTGGGAGACAGGAATTTCACCAGTGAGCCACCACTGTCACCTCCATATTAGACCCTCAGAGCCCATCTGTAGTGGCTGAGCATGCACCCAGAGGATATAGCTGCGCTTTCAACACCGCTGACGTGCTACAGGAGAAACCTCAGGCCCATTAAGAGCTCTGTTCCGCACACATTTTCAAGCAGCAGGCCGATTTTAGAGGTTCTCTGATCAAAGGTCCCTCAGAAGACTCACCACTTTAACCACTTCCAATCAAGTCTGGATGCAAGAAGCCTCCAGGGCGAGGCAAGGTTAAGAATATGCACGCCTTTTGATGTGCCCTTTAGTATCTCATTATTGCTGGTCTAGCTTGTCTGGAAGCAGAGATGCTTAATTATTGTCGAAATAAATTGGAGGGCACCATTTTGAGATCAGCGTGAATGCATTCTTATTTCTCCTTAAGAGTTTAGGCATTCATCCCCTGCTGCTGCGGCCTGACTGTCTACAGGGCTTCTGGAAGCCACCATGCATAAACAAACAGCACAATGATGAATCACCTAAAAACGGACGCGACACATCAGTCAAAACGAGAGACACTCAGAGATTATAATGTGATCACACTCTAAAACCCCATTTCTCTTTCTTTCTTTCTGTGAAGACCTTCAAAGAAACTTGGCCAATGAGGAAAAAACAAAACACAAGTTTTCCTGATGGCTTGGATTCTTCCAGGGGTGGAAGAAGTCTACACCTGATGGGTTCTCTGACCGGAGGTTGTAGGAATGATGCTTTGCGGCTCACTTGTGAGACCCTCCTTCTCTTACATCCTACGCGATCCTACACGAGTACAAGGAATGACACGTCTGTGGTGCCCAGTGGTGAAGAGGGGAGGTTCTGTTGCCAGCTCTGTACTTTGGAAACCTGGTTCCTTCCATCCACAGGGGCAGATTTTAGATGAAAGGAATCACCCCTAGGTCTTCCGTTCCTCATCTGCACCTGTGGACAGCTGTCCGACAGTGACCAAGCCCAGTGGCTCCTGTGATGACACGCTGCCTGGCATTATTGAAATCGTGTTGTCATCAGTTACCATCGAGTCAATCTTGACCATGGTAACCTTTTGCCCAAGAGAGTGCAGTGTTGCTTAGCCCGGCGTCATCCTCACGCTCACTCGCACGTCTGAACCCATCATTGCAGTGAGTGGCTAGCTCACGAGGGCCTCTCCTGCCCTCACTGGCCTCTCCTTCACCAAACCCCATCTCCTCCAAAGCCAGTGAGTCAGGCCATGTTTTCCTGTGAGCCATCGGGTTTTCATTGGCTGTTTTGGTTTTGTTTGTTGTTGTTGTTATTTAATAGATTGGTGGCCTTTCTTCCTATTCCATCTTAGTCTCAAAGCGCTACCAAAACCTGTCCACCATAGGCGACCTTCCTGGTATTTGGACGACCGATGGCACAGTTTCCAGCATCAGGGCACACACGTCCCCACAGGGGGCGTGCTGACAGGCAGGGTGTGTGCTGATGGGACGCGGCGCACACTAACTGTTAGTGGTGATTAATAGTCATCCACATTTGTAGCGCCCCAAACTGTTTCCTTCCCTCCACGCAGCAGATGCTCTGTAACTACGCAGGGACGGGGAGCATTCCACGGGAACCAGGGAGATGGGTGAGGAGCCCAGGCCCAGGCCCGAGTGCCCTTCCTGCAGCCCGAGTCCCTTTGAAGATTTTCAGTGACGGGATTCACTGCAGATGATCCTACGAAAACGGCTGCCCTCACCTCTGGGTGACCCCATCATCCATCCCCCTCAAGCACACAGTCCACACTGGGCACCTGGTGTGTGCCAGGCCCTGGGCCAGGCCTGGGCTCCGTGGGTAGAGAAGGGACAAGGGACTGTCAGTCCTTCCCTGAAGCAGAGTCTTTACCAGAGACATGAAGACACAGATACAGGCAGAGAGAGAGAAATCGGGGTGCATGCATAAGGGTATGGTAGGGTCTGGGTACTCATAGAGAGATAGCTACTATATGGCTACACAGAATTATAACTGCAGGGGAGTTGACTTTGATCATCAGGGTCTGCAGAAGACACCTCCCACTGCATCATTGTCACACCACATCACAGACGTGGAAGCTGGGCACAGAGAAACTGAGGAACTTCCCAGAGGGCAGCCAGCAGGGAAGGAAGTGCCAGAGTCTGGACCGATATCAGTGGCCCGAAAGCCCAACCACAGACCCATCCACCTCGGGTGGTCTCTTTTTCTGTCAACTGAGATGGAGGTGGTTCCCTTTCAACTTCCACTCCTGAAACCAGAGAAGACCACATGGCCCCAACCTGCCACAAGATGGCCCTTCAGAGACTTAGAAGGTGTCCCTTCCCCTCACCGGAGCCCTTTCTTCTCACCAAGCTCCACCTGTGCTTCCTCCTGTCTCTGCTGCCCAACAGCCCTCACACCCAGACACTCTCAGCAGAGCACAGCCAGGCTACTGTCTTGTGGGGCCAAGGGGCAGAAGAAGGTCATCACGCAGAACCGAGAGTCCAGAAAAGACCCCACTCTCTCTGTGTCTGCTATGAGACAGCCAGTAGCATGAGTATGCGGGGAAAGGGCAAGTGTCCCATCCTTGGTGGGGACACAGCGGGCATGGCGGGGATTGTGGTGAATTGGAGCAGGTGGGGTTGGAGAGTGCATGCTCGGCCTTCTGGATCTTCATCAGCTAGTACCTCAAGTTCTCCTCACCGTCAGCAAGCAAGGTTGCACCATGTCACAGACTGTTAAGAAGCCTCCCTTCAATCATGAGGCCACATTCTCCTTCATATAATCCAGATTCTCTGATGATGTGCTCAGCATAGAGATTGAAAGAGTATAGTGAGAAGATGTAACTCCAATTGATTTGTCCCCTCAATTGACAGGGGACCCAGGACTTGTAACTGGGCAGCTCTGGGCTTGGTGCTTGATAGTCTGTGGACCCCAGGGTGTCTCTCTGAAAGAAAGAAAAGGCATGATGCCCAAGCACATCAATGAAATGATCTCCTGATGGGAACCCATCTACTTGGTAAGTCCGGGGGTATTTTAGGGCATTCCCTTGAAGGGGAGACACTCCCCTTTGGTTGAGGACCCCGTAGGGAACCAAAATCTGAGGATGCTCCACTCCCTGCTATGCTAACGGAAAGGGTGTCTTTAACAAGGAGTTGTTAAAGCTGACCTTCACCGTGGAAACCAGAGCTGGTAGGATGCCAGGAAAGAGGGCACTCAGGGGGGCTGTATTTTCCGAAGTAAAAAATGGCTGGGTACAGGGTCTCTCTGGTAAGAAGAGAGGGCAGTTTTGAAGATTCACATCCTTTTGCCCTGAGATTTCAGACACAAAATTAAATGGCATGATGAGAAATAGCAGACACTGTATGTGGTGGCCCAAGCAGGCC
Organism: Tenrec ecaudatus; assembly: GCF_050624435.1. NCBI lineage: Eukaryota > Metazoa > Chordata > Mammalia > Afrosoricida > Tenrecidae > Tenrec > Tenrec ecaudatus. The sequence goes on along the minus strand of NC_134545.1, from coordinate 2,942,021 downwards.
CCAGCAGAGAACAGAGTAAAACCATGGCTGGGTCCTCAGTCAATGTAGTCACAAATCCAGAATCGAGTTGAAGAATAAGAAGGAAGAAACCAGTGGAAATGTCGCAGGACAGATTTCTCAAAGCATGAGCTGCAGCCTCACCAGTCTGGATAGGAGGCTCGAGACCAACTACTTGTTAGGGGGATTTTGTGGGTCTTTTTAAAAATAGTTTTATTGAGTCAATTCTGACTTAACTCAAAGTGATCCTGTAGGACAGAGTATAACTGCTCCTTAGTACTTATAAGACTAAATCTTTTTTAAAAAGCAGACAGCCTCGTCTTTCTCCCAAACCCACTTGGTGGGTTTGAAGCACCAACCTTGAGATTAGCAGACCAATCCTCAATCCACTCTGCCACCAGTCTCCTATGGATTAGAGAAGTATTATAGAACACAGAGAAGTTTCCTGAGAGTGACAAATTAGCTCATATTTTTATTGTGGTAGTGTAGTCTTGCAAAAATATCAATATATTAGAACATTGAATTGTCCCCTTTAAAGGTATGCTGCTTATTTTTATACTTCTATTATGCCTCAGGAGAAAGATGGGGCTTTGACCCCTTTAAGCAGTTACAGTCTCAGAAACTGATAGGGGCGTTCTATAGGGCCTTGTCCTATAGGGCCGCCAGGAGTTGTCATCAACTCCTAGCAGTAAGTTTGTTTTTTGGTTTTATGATACCTCATTTATAATGACACTTTGAGTCAGAATTGACTCAATGGTAGTGAGATATTGGTTTGCATTATACTTCATTCAAGTGTTAAAGAGCAAAGATGCCACTTGGTGGCTTAAGGTGCATCTGACCCAAGCCCCCTAATTCAATTGACTCGTAAGCCTGAGGAAGCTGGACAATAAATCAGAAAGACCACAAAAGAATCGATGCATTTAGATTACAGTTTTGGCAAGGAATACTGAATGTACCAGGGACTAGCAGAAGAGCAAATAAACCTATCTTGGAAGTAGTACGCCCAAAATGTTCCTTAGAATCAAGGATGACAAGACTTTGTCTCACAAGCTTGGATATTTTAGCATCAGTATCCAATCCCTGGAAAAGGACATTATGCTTGGTAAAGCAGAGGGTCAACCAAAAAAAGGAAGACTTGCAATGGGATAGACTGGCAGCGTGGCTGCAATGATGGACTCAATCAAGAACAGCACCCGTTATGATAACGGTGCAGGGCCAGGCAGGGTTTCATTCGGTGTGCGTGGAGTTGCTATGAGTCAGAACCAAGTCAAGGGCACCTAAAAACATGATACCTCATAGACTGCATACATTTAAGGATCGCAAGCTGATGGGCTAAAATATTCATATCCCCGCACCACCACCACCATCAAAATAGTAAGCACATTTGTCCCTTCTGTGACAAATGGGGCAGTTTTCTGTGCCCCGTCACAATCCTTCTCTCATCTGCTTTGTATTGTCACTATGCATTCCCCCAGTATGTTACACAAATGAAGCTACATGTTAGGTATTCTTGTTTTGTCTGGCACATACAAGAGAACTTCAAAAAGTTTGTTGAAAAATTCATTGTCCATCTATTCCACTTTTCCATGAACTTTTTGAGGCCCTCCCTCCTTTGTATATGCAGATTTATCCCTACACTCTCTCTTCTTTGCTTCTCTTTGCACCAAAATAATACCATCTTGTTTACTGTAGCTTTATGAACAAAGTTTTGAAATCTGGTTGTGAATTGACAGTTTTTGAATTTATAATCTTAAAATTCTTTTGCATATCAAGGGGTAAAAACAGCCCATCAAACTCAAGATTTTCTTTCCAAAAACCATTTTATTGGGAGCTAATACAGATATCCTATCCTTTCATAGTTCAATCACACCAAGCAGTAGTGTACAATTGCTACCACAGTCAGCTTCAAAACATTCTCTCCCTCCTTGGACTCCTCGACATCAGCTCCCTTTTACCCTTCACCACATCCACCCCACTGTACCTCCCAGAAGCCCTTATTTTATTTGCTGTCTCTATAGGCTCATCAATCCTGGGTTTCATATACTAAAGAACAGAAAAAGATATTAAAAAATTCAAGAGGGTCACCCCAAGTGACAAAATATAGCTGAGCTAAACCCCAATATGAACAAACAAAAAAACATAAAATATTGAAAACTGGATCAGGACCAGTGTGCATCAGAGGGAGCATCAACTGACAAGGTTTTAACCAGTCAACTCAGGTTTGTCATTTAGTCATCTCGCCGATGCACTGCTGGTAACCAGTTTCTTCCCTTCTCTCTATTCTGAATAGAGGGAAATCACTGGAGGGTTGTCCCTATGTCGATCCCACAAATGAATCCTGGGCTCCCACTGTCATCCATAGCCTTCTGCAAACAAGAATCCAACAATTTAGGCTCTGGTACTATTCCCTCCTTTGGTTTTAGATTATATAATTTACAATCCTTTGGTCACTGATGTTGGTGTGCTTCTTCCATGTGAACTTAGTCAATATCTCACTTAGATGGTTGCTTGTTTGGAAACAAGCCTTTAAGACCCCAGACATGATTTTATCTGATAGCCTGGCACCATCTAACTTCTTCACCATACTTTACAATAATACTTATATCTTCTGTGTTCCCTTCCTAATGTTGTGAAGCTAACATTGATTTCTAATTTTTTAAAAATGTACCACGTAGAGAATTATATTGATAGAGGACACATATGTAGAGTTGACACACTCTTGAAAGACACACGGTACCACTATGTGTCTTAGATGACAGCAAGTGGTTGGTTGGTAGGTTATTGTGTAAGGACTGGTTGGTAGGTGGGTGTGTAAGGATTGCTAGACCTAGGGTTATACAGACATGCATCAGAGATTCATGGGACTTGGTTCCAGACCACAACACGCGAACATCCTCCTGAAGCCCCCTTCACACTCAGGGAGCCACATTAAAGGTTCTGCGCATGCCAGTCCATAGTCTGTGGCGAAACAGTTTGAAAGCCCATGAGGATAACCAGCACAGGGCACAGAGACACAAAGTGAGCACTAGCTGTTCGGGAAATGAGGCACTTCATCACTTCCTCTAGGTGAACCCAGAGCCTCCCCAGACCACATGGTCTCTTCGAAGGCTGGCACCTGGTGACTTCACTGACAACCCTCAGGGTTGTGTCTTCACAGTCCGTCCTGAACCTGTAGTCTTCCCCTTGTCCCATCATCGACTGCTCCACTCCTGTCATCATCTCCTGCTCAGATGACAACAACCACTGGTCTCTCTGCTTCCTATGCTCAGACGCCATCTTCTTCAATATAACTCAGATCTCTTCTCTCTAAGCCCAAGTCCCTTTGGGGGTATGGCCTGTCTGTAGTAAAAACCCAAAAGTGCTGACATGAAGATGGACTGGGTCTAACCCTGCCACTGTCTCTTGACTGCTATGTCCCTCACACACATGCTGGGACTTCTTCCAACCATGCAATCTGCCTTCAGGTTTTCTAATTTGTGGAAATGCCTTACCTGCTTCCTCCCTGCTCAGAGCCCCGCTGAGAGTCCACTGCAGCAGAGAGAGCAGCCTTCCCTGCCTGCGCGCTGTCTGGATTGTGGCCTGTTCGTTGCCTTCACATCAGCTCCCACGCATGTTGACATAATGTACAAACAGAACAAAACACTGTCCCGTCCTGCATCAACCTCATCAACATGGGTATGTCTGTATCCATCGTGGCAGCTATCATGCCAGTCCATTTCCTGGAGGGTGCATCTCAATGTCACTGTGGCCAGATTTGATGCAAATCACTCAATTAAAAAATCGCATACTTGTTTTCTGTTTATAAAAGCCACACCAAACCCACTACCATTGCCTGGATTCCAAATCACAGCAATCCTGTAGGCCAGAGCAGAACTGCCCCTTCGCGTTTCCAGGGCTGTGGTCTTTCTGAGAGTGGACTGCCACAGCTGGTGGATTTGAACCCCTGACCTTTTGATTAGCAGTCAAGCTCTTGACCACTGTGCTACCATGGCTTCTCTTTTCTATATCTTCTGACCAGTAGTCAGTCTTGTCTGCCCAGCATTCACCTCTACACTGTTGTTGCCCACCCAACATCTCTCTTCCTCCTCCTTTCAATATCAAGGTTTTGGGTTTTATTTAGTTTTTAATGTGGTGTCATCTCAATGATCCTATAAGAACATGTATCCTAGGTAGTGCTGACTCATGTCGTCCACTGGTCACGGGACCTGAATCTGACCAACCCAGGTCTGCATCACACCGACTGCTTTGAGGAAAGCCCAGGAAAAGATCCCCTGCCTGCACCCAGCTCAACTCGAATCCTGTATCTTTTAAATAGAATGACTTGAACTGGTGGCTCAGTCAATGCTTTCACGTGTTTCTCTCTTTTTTTCCATTTGGACATCTGCAGCTGAACTTGTTTTGAATAAAGAGAATCCTCCAAATAAGACCTTAGCCTCTTCCTGGAATAAGCTTACAGCCTTTAAGGGAGACACTGCAGTGGTTGCCCTGAGCTGCTGTCCAGGGTAGATCATTTCCTTTGCATGGTAACAAATCTCAGCCTTCCCAAGCATATGCTTCCCGCACAAATGTCCTTGCAACCCCATTCATCTACTTCCGCTTTTTTCATGAGCGGCTGAGATGTTTGCGCCCATTTCTCCAACGTCCATTAAGCACCTCTCCAAGCTTCCAAGGCCATGCACGGCCCACCTTTGGGTCAGAAAGAAAGCAATCTCTCTGGGTTCACTATTTCACTTAAATTCTCCCCTAAAACCAGAGCCTGCTGAATGCTCACCATCAATCACAAGACACGTCTTTTACCCTGCTTCTATCTGTGCCAGTTCTCGGCTTTATGCCTTGAAAGCATATTCGTGTTATTTATGGGGATTAATTTCCATTAAGATTGCTTGTGACTCCAAAGTCCTGGCCACCTCATGCCCTGGAGATGTGAATGCAGGTAACTGTAGGGAGGCTTGCAGCTTGGGGATGGCCAAGAGTCCCCTCTGGATACTTGGTGGACAGGAGGCCAAGTGAGGATGGTGTCAACGGGAACATGTTCATCAGAAGCTGGAACTCTGATGTACAGATGGGATCCAGGAGACTTTCAACAGCCTCTCTGACCAAGGGAAGGAGAAGTCCTATGCCCTGTGAGAACAAGAATCCTTAAGCCTGGTTTCTAGAAATCCTATAAGCACTGACGGTCTCTCTCTTTCTCAGCTTGTTGCTCAGGTGCTCACAGCTTCAGAGACAGCATTCCTACTGGCTGCTAATCTGTACCCTCCGGATGACCTGAGAACGAGAAGGCTAAGTGCTGTCACCTGTTCTTCTTCGTGGAGACACAGAGGCACCAATGGCTCAGGTAAATCACCCACAGAACAGCTGGCAGTGAAGCAGGAAGTGGACTTGAGTGAGGTAGAGATGGGCACCGGCACCACACTCTGGAGAGAACAACCACCCTTAGGTGAGTGCACACCTCTCTGTGCCAGGAAGTGTCCTAAAGCAGCGGTTCTCAACCCCTTTGGGGGTCAATGACCACAGGGGTCACCTAAGACCATCAGAAAACACATAGTATTTCCCATGGTCTTGGGAACCGAGACACTGCTCCTCTACCTGACGCCCCATTTGCACCTGCCAGAAGCCCATTCACAGTCAGAGCTGAAGATGCTCCTGAGACAGCACAAGAGGAGTTCATTGAACCTATTAACAGTGATGCAGCCAGAACTGGTTTCTCTTCAATGCCAGTTACAGAATTCTGGATCAAGTGTTTGCAGTCACATCCTGTTCTGTCTGAGACTATGTTGCGCCTTCTTCTTCCAACAACATATTTTTGTGAAACAGGGTTTTCCAGCTTGTTAGTTATCAAGTCTAAATACAGAAGCAGACTTGTCGTGGAAGATGATCTTCATTGTGCTCTTGCAAAGACTGCCCCGAGAATTTCTCATCTGGTGGGAAAGAAGCTTTCTCAACCTTTACACTGACGTTGGCTTTTTATGCAGACTGTCGCAAAATGTAGCAATGTAGCTTACTGTTGTTATATTGAGACTGTTACCATTCTACACCATGCTTCAAGACAAAATTTCATTTATTTGTCATTAGGAGTAAAATTTCACAATATATAATTACATATTGTTTTTGTGATTCACCACTATGCTTTAATGATGTTCAATTTGTACCAATGAAAATACATCCTGCATATCAGATGTTAACATTTCCATTCATAACAGTAGCAAAATGACAGTGATGAAGTAGCAATGAAAATAATTTTATGGTTGGGGGTCACCACAACAGGAGGAACTGTATTTAAGGGTTGGGGCACTAGGAAGGCTGAGGGCCATTTTTCTAAAGGTACGCACCTCACAGATTTCCCTCAACAGACTTCTGATACTGAGTCCAAGGCCACTTCCCAGGTGTCACGGGAGTTCAGGTGTGAACAAGCCTTAAATAGACTTCCTAATATGTCAGCTCTGGAGACTGGGCCAGAGGAAAATGGTCAATACAGGACATCTGCTCAAGGCTATTCACTGGCTTTCGATTTCTTATGGAAAAGGGTTACAGACATCCATCCTTCCAATGCCCACCAATGGGATTGTGACGAACATAGTAGGCCCTCTGTATACACCGCAGAGATACTGCAATTTTGGATCCAGACGACTGAAATAAACTCAGATTGCAGCAAAGGGAGCCAAATGATTGGGGTTGATGTTTCCCCGTGCATATAAAAGCCATGTTAACACGAGACTGTCATCTGTGAAGTATGAACTGGCATGGCGAAGACCTAGGAAATATTACGAAAATTACCAAAGCATGACACAGAGGCTCGAAACAAGCACACACTCTTGGACAGTGGCTCCAAGACACTTGGTCCATGCAGGTTGTCAGACCTTTCCAATTGGTAAAAGCCAGGTTTCTGTGAAACGCTGTAAAACGAAGCACAATAAAACCAAGTGTGCCTGCATGCCTCAATATCTACACTTCCAAAATTTGTAGAATACCCCCATTTTTAACTCCATTCACACAAATTTTTTGAAACACCTCTTGTGAATATCTATGATATATATATGCATATGTATAAACACATAGATAGAGATAGATAGATAGATAGATAGATAGATAGATAGATAGATAGATAGATAGATAGATAAATGAATTAGGCTGACAGAAGAATTGTCAAAGTACATGGAATATGTTGAGGACTGCCAAATAATGAACAAATCAGTCTTAGAAGAACTACAACCAGGATGCTGCTTCCATGTGAGGGTGGCAAGACTCCAGCTTGCTTGCTTGCTTACTTTAGACTTGTCAGCAGGAGAGACTATGGCCAGAGGAGGACCTGCTGGTGGGGACAGTAGACAGTCAGTGAAGACCAGGGGCTCCCTCCTGACACAATGGCCACTACAAGAATGTAGCTATACCAACAATGGTCTGAATGTAGCCCAGGACTGTGTGACATTTGTTGTGTCCAAGTTTGTCGTGAGATGGAGTTGACTCAGTGGCAGAAAGGACAGCATGGACTAGGCAGGCATGTCCACCTCAGCACTGTGTGTCCAGGATGTTGGCGGGTGGCCAGTGAACTGTGAGCAGAGTGGTGTACTCGCCTCCCGACTGAAACGTTAAGAGCCAGTGAACCAAGGCCATTCTTCTCTGTAGCCACTGCTGCCAAGAGTGCCCTGAACCCGAGTCCTTGAGTGAGGACAACATTACACAAAGGCCCAGGTGGCACTGCAGGACACACAGGGTGATCAACAACACGTTTCCAGGTTGTTGGGTCTATTCACCTGATTTCTTGACTTCTTTGTTTCCAAAAATGCAGAGGGACATGAAAGGACAGTGATTTGAGGATGTAGAAGAGGTGAAGAAGAAAAAATGGGAGGTGCCGTCAGCCAGATGAGTTTGAAAAATGTTTCCAAGAATGGAATCGCAGATTTGACAAATGTATTAAGTGTAACGGAAAATACTTTGAAGTTGTTTGTTTGTTAAAATAAATAAATATATAGCTTTTTTGTTTTGTTTTAGGGGGATACTCTTTCTTAGAACAAAATCCAAACACCATGCCATAGAGTCAATTCCGACTCACAGCAACCCTATAAGACAGGATAGACCCACCCCTGTGGGTTTCCAAGAGTATAACTCTTCACCAGGGTAGGAAGCCTCTTCATTCTCCGGAGGAGTAGCTGGTAGTTTTGAACTGTTGTCCTTGCTGACCCCTGTGCATTATCTACTACACCACCTGCTTCTTACAGAGAACAAAGGAAGACTGAAGGAAACAGAGCCAGACAGGAGTCAAAAACAAAAACAAAGGAAATACAAACCCACACTTCACACAAAGCCAGACCAGCTGGAGAGAACGTGGCCTAAGGTGGAAAGAGAACACTGCAGTTTAGAGACGCAAAAAGATGGAGCCATCAAGCAGAGAGCTATAGATACAGCAAAAGCAGTCAGGAGAGACAGATGGAGTCCACACAGGACTAAGTGCTGGGCTGCCTCCTCTGTGCTCTTGTCCCTGCTTCCACCAGTGAGGGCAGTGGATCTGCTCCACCCCACAAAGCACCCTGACCACTCACAATCATTGCGCCAGTGTTTCCCTCTGCCCCTCCCTGGGCCCCACCGATAGCACTTCAGCAGAGCTGGGTGTAATTACAACTGGAACCTTTCCTGTTTTCTTACTTATATTGGGCTAAACTAAATTTTAATAAAGCTCCAGGTTGCCACAAAACTCAGGAGCGAAAGGCAGCTGGTCAATTAAAACCAAACCTGATTAGATGGAGCCATTGAGAGAAAGACTGGAGAAAAGGCACAAAAGGATGGGAACTCAGGGCCCTGGTAATGACTTTATTTAAATATGAATAAGCCCTCTGTGAGGTTTCCCTGTAACTGGTGGGGGCCTTGGAGATTCCAGTGAGCAGGAAACCTCTTGGCTTTGGTCTGTGTTGATCCTACACTCTGTTCAGATTCTGTTTCTGGGTGGATGGAGAGGAAAAAGTGAGAGAGGGAGGGACATGGGCAGGGAGACCAAATCCGGAGCAGGATGGAGAGGGAGAAGCAAGACTTAAGGAGGCGAGGGGGAGAGAGAGAAAGTCCCAAATGAGAATTCTAGGCTTGAAAAAAATATCTGAATCAGAACATACAATAGATGGCATTCACAAAGGGTTCCACATGTGAGAGCAAATAATTTAAAGACATGGCAATGGGAATGATTCCGAATGAAGATCAAAGGTTTTGTTAAAACCTGAAAAAGAAATATATATCAGGAGCCTATGGGCCAACACAGAAGGAAGAAGCAACTAAAGGGCATAATTGTGTCTAGGAAGGAGAGGGGGTCCAGGGGGAGGTGGGTTGGGTCGACCACACACACACACACACACACACACACACACACACACACGGGCTGCAAGTGTTCATGGGAAGATTCATCAGTTTTTAATCCCCTTTCCCCATGAACTTTGTGAAGCTCCTTGGTATATATTACCCAAAGGTATCCCAAATGGATGGCAATGAATATGCATGAAGAAGCTCAGACAGTCCCCACACCGCTTCAACACAAAGCAAATCACACCAAGAAATGGCAGATTTTGATGAAAAAAATCTGTGTCCAGGGTTGGGGTGGGGGGGTAGGCTACCAAGGGGACAAAGGAAACGAAAGTAAATATGCGGTGAAAAGAAAGAAAAAATAATATTGGGTGTCCTTCTCAACAAGCAAGGTAACCATTCTTTCTTCCTATTGGTCCAATAGAACTGAGGCACAAATGCCTGCCCCCAAATGACAGAGCAGCTTCAATCTGAGGAACTGAAAGCTTGGTATAAATACCAAAATATGAGCCGACTCTCATTAACTAAATTGGGTGGGATGACAGGTAACAAGGCAAGGTTAGCACAGGTTTTCTTGTGCTTAGTTACTAATCTGTAGTAAACCAATTCACATGAGTTACATACCACATTGACCTAGCTTACTGAGAATTCGGCCCCTGTAAAGGGTTGCACATTTGAAGAGAGGCATTGATGCTAGAGGAAAGGGCTCTGTGGTTGGGAAGACGCCCTGGTGGTGCTGTGGCTTAGGCATGGGGCTGCTGAAGGAAAAGCAGCCAGTGAAGCCCCACAGCCACTCGATGAGAGAAAGATGAGGCTGCTCCCATGAAGCTTTACCATCCTGGATACCCTAGATAGGGTCGCTATGAGTCGGCACCAACTCGATGACAGTGGGTTTGGAGTTGGGAGAGAGACAGACTTCAACTAAGCCTAGAAGTAGAATCTATGACAGCGGTTCTCAACCTGTGGGTTGCTACCCCTTTGGGGATCAAATAACTTTCACAGGGGTCGCCCAATTCATAACAGTAGCAAAATGACAGTTATGAAATAGCAACAAAAATAAGTTTATGGTTGGGGAGTCACCACAACATGAAGAACTGTATTAAAGAGTCGCGGCATTTGGAAGGTTGAGAACCACTGATCTATGACCTGGTGAAATTGTGTGAAATTGCTCAGTACAGAGTAGTAAGCACAAGCAAGCCCGTGCTTAGCTTGCTTACTGGGTCTTTGGCCTCAGGCAGATGAGTTAGGCACATGCTGTCTTTTTCTCAGACAGACTCTCTGAGGGACCCTTTGTACTCTTGACCCTGAGCCTTCCCTATCCCACCTCGCTCCACGCCTGAGAACTAACACCCATCCCGGAAGACCTTGTCTGGTTCAGACCCTTCCGAGAGAAATATGCCCATCGAGTATAGAAGGCCAAGAGTCCTCCAGGGCAGAGCTGATGGAGGACCTTGCCTTTTCCCTCAAAGCACTTGGCATGTCTATTACTGAACACTGATGGGCACTGGAAGCAAGAAGCAGATCTCCGTGGAAATCAATACCATCCTCTCTGTCTCCCCCATCGAGCCTTCAGAGAAGACGGAGAGATGGTGTCAAGACAGAATTCACACTGCCAAGGCTCCGTTTCAAAGCACACCTTATGTGACCTATTGTAACTGGAGTAATTGTTCTGTTGGATTAATTATTTGCCACCATTTTCATAAAAGACTCGGATCTATTCAGATTAATATATAAAGCGAATTCTTCCCCATCCTAACTGGAGTCTAATGTGCTGCCCCAGCACTCATGGCTAGTATTCCAAGAAGTAAATCCATATGAATGAAATGCTGCCCACAAAGCCAAGCTTGTCTTCACAGCTGTACTGCATCAAAGCCAGCACCGCCCTTCCTTAGTTTAAGTCCTTAAGCTGATTCGTGAACCTGTTTCTCTGGGCTGACCTTGTATAAGAAGCACACTCTCACACAGAACACTATTTGATCCTTGCCTTCATTGTGAGATAAGCTTGCTATTTTCCCTTTTCCATCTATTCCATAGGCCATGTTGGGAACATCCGTTCCCACCACCAGTTTATAATGAATGCAAATAAAATTTTTAAAAAACAATGTCTTACATCAATCATAATATTCATTAGTCTGTAAATCATGGGGGATCAGGAATGTGTATTTTCAACCCCACCCCCTTGGGGCTTTCAAAGGACCTTCTCTGGTGGCACAGCGGTTAAAGTACCCAGCTGCTACCTGAAAGCTGGGTGGTCAGAACTTACCAGCCGCTCCTGGGAGAAAGAGGATGCTGTGTGTTCCTACAGACAGGCATCCTTGGGAACCTGACAAAGGGTCTCTATGAGAGGGGTGACTAGCCCGCCGAGGGTGACTAGTAAAGTCTACTTTTCACTTCTCACGGGAGAGGAGCAGTGTGGCTTGGTCCTCAGGCCCCTTCTCTCCTCTCCAATGTGCCCAAAGGAGTAGCCTTCTCTAAAACCTGAGATGTGAGTCGACTAGGTCTGAGATAGTCATGTTGCTCATCCTGCCCAGACCACGTGCAGGCAGGTCGGCGATCTCGGGTGCTGAGGAGGGGCAAAGGTGGCTGTCTAGGGGAATGAGAGTATTGACATCGCCTGGGAGGGCAGCCACAGGAGCTCGGTGTCTCTCTTCAGGGAATTCATCTGAAAGGAGCCCCTGGCTTGTAATGTGGGATGTTTTAGTTGAGTGGATCCCACTGCAGCTTGTGTGAAGAGAACAGGACAACTGCATGGTTTAAAATCAGGAAAGGTGTGCCTCAGGCTGTGACCTCTGCCCACACTTCCTCAATCTCTCCACTGAGCAAATCATCAGAGAAGCTGGATCCTGTGGAGAAGAACGCGGCAGCGGGATTGGAGAAAGGTTTGTGAACCAACTGTGATCTACGAAACACAACTCTGCCTCCTGAAAGTGAGGAGGACTTGAAGCACTTGATGATGAAGATCAAGGATCACAGCCTTCGGTATGGATTACAACTCAGTGTCAAAGAGACCGAAATTCACACAACTGGGCCAATAGGGAACACCATGCTAAACACAGAGACAAGGTTGAAGGGGTCAAGGACTTCGTCTTGCTTGACCCACAATCAATGCTGTGGGAGAGCAAAAGGCATGCTGCAGTGAGTGAACCCGCAGCACAGACCTTAATGGGGTCAACTGGTTAACGCCACGTGGCCAGAACCTACACCTAATTTTTTTGTGGAGTTTCATGAACTACTTGTTAAAATGTCTCTTATAATTAGATTTCTTTCTCTAAGGTGGATGGCTGGGCAGCCACCCACTGTAGAAATCACAAATTTACATCCCTTATTTTTAAACTTATATCTGTGCAACAGTGCATTCTATTCACCTGGAGTAATGTTCATTCCATCCATGGGTATAAAATAGTACAGAAAACTATGCTTTTAATATGTATTTATTCATTTCATACACCTCACTATACTTTTGATGAAATGCTATGGTTTTTATTCCCTGGCGTTTGTTACTTCAGTACACAAACTGAAAGTTAAGAGAAAAAGTACCAAACAACTAGCGGGTGACATGTTGTCATTCATTTCAGCTTTGTGCTATGCCCCTGTTTCCCACGAGATGTTATGAGTGAATATGCAATTCCTGCAAGTGTTTAAAGAGCTAAAAATATTATGGGAACAAGTGCTGTACTTTCAGCAGAAGCAGAAAGTTGTTTCTTCCCCCAAAGATGAACATAGTATGTTCAGAGAAGAGAAGTTACCTAACTCTTTCTAATACATACACCCAAGGACTGTTGTCTAAAGGCCTACCGCTTGAGGACTGGGATCCTCCTCTATTGGGAAATATGGTTCAGTATAAATAACACAGCCCAGACAATAGTGAGGAATAGTCAAGTGAAGATGCCAATCAAGAAGCGATATGGAAATATTCTTAAATAACAGTTTCATTCTTTTTGTCAGGTAATATTAAATTTTTCATTAATATTGTAAAACTTTTATAACATAGCCTAGTTTTTTGTACCTCTTCTATTGTTCTTATTGAAGTATTAACTGTATGAAATAATAAACTACCTTTCAGTCTGTCATTTTATTGTTTTTTGTACACTTAAAATGGTCATTAGGGCAGGAGACTGATTGAAAAGCAAGGATGTTATTTTGAGAACTAAGGTGGGTCTGACCCAAGTCAAATTATTTTTCAGTTGCCTCATATGCATGTAGAAATTTGATATTGAATAAGGAAGATCAAAGAAGAATTGATCTATTTGAATTGTGGTTCTGGAGAAGAATATTAAAGGTACCATAGACTGCTAGAAGGACAAACAAATCTGCCTTGGAAGAAGTATGGCCAAAGTGCTCTTAGAGGTAATGAGTTAGTCTGGGTACATTAGAGAAACAAATCTACAGAAACTCACATGTATAAGAGTTTTATATAAAGGGTAAGTGTGCATTAAGAAAACAACCCAACCCAGCGCTGCCCAAGCCCACAAGTCCAACACTAACCCATTAACCCATATGTCCAACACCAATCCACAAAGTCCTCCTCCATCTCACAAAACAGACGCAATGATGCTGAATTCAGGAGGAAAGCTGAGTAAGTGAACGTGTAAGCATCTCAGCGCTGGCAGGGGTCTCCACACAGCTGCTCCAGCACCCAGGGCTGCATCGGGGTAGGTCCATGCGGCTTCTCCTTGGAGATGTCTTGCAGGAAGTGCCTTGCCAGCTGAAGCTGAGAACTGGCTAAGGTAGCTGCACCCTGGTGCAATCATCACAAAGCAAGAGACCCGAGAACTAGAAAGGTGAGGCTCACTGTGCCATTTATCTCTCTGCCCTTCAATTAACCCCACATGTGTTTATCGTCCAAGTTGGCACAATAAACTTTAACTATATCATGTAAGGATGGTAAGACTTCGTCTTATACTTTGGACATGTTGTCAGGAGAGATCAGTCCCTGGAGAAGGACATTATGCTTAGTAAATGGAGGGACAGTGAAAAAGAGGAAGGTCCTCAGTGACATGGATTGATAGGGTGGCTGCAACAATGAGCTCAAAATAGCAACTTTTCTGAGCATGGTGCAGCACTGGGCAGTGGTTAGTTCTGTTGTGCATACGGTTTGCTATGAGTCAGGACCGATTCGATGGCACCTCACAATGACAATAATGTTACTAGACATGGGAAAAGCATAATGTTTCTTAATATTTTTGTTTTTAAAATGTGTTTTATTTACATGTGAGGGGGTGTGCAGTTGTCACTGGGCAGAGCATGTAACTAAGTACTTGGTGCTACTGGAAAAGTTCTAGGTTTGACATACACCCCTCTACAGGGGGAAGAACAACAGAAAACATTGGGGGGTGGGGAAGATAGCAGTCAGTGTGAGAGATGTGAGAAATGAAAATAATAACAATGTACAATCTATCAGGGGGTTATGAGGATGGGTGGGTAGGGGGAAGAGCTGATCCCAAGGGCTCAGGAGAAAGTAAATGTCTAGAAAAGAATGAGGGCAACATATGTACAAACATCCCTGATTCAATTGATGTATGGATTGTGATAAAAGTTGTATGAGTCCCCAATAAAATGATTTAAAAGAAAGAAAGAAATTTTCTAGCTTTGCACCCACCTAGAGGTAGCCTTGGAAGAAAGGTCTGGTGACCTACTTGTCAAAAACTCAGCTATTGATAACCCTGCGGAGAAGACCCCAGACGTACCCAGCTATCCCTACCCACTGACTGTGTACAGTAAGTACATTACCAAGAACTAATGGACCATGTAAATCTCAGGCTCTAGGACCATGAGATCAGAAGAACTGGCTGGTGCCCTTGAATAGATCACATGAGAAGGCCTGGATACAGTGGGAGAAAAATATGTGGGGGGAAAACCCTCAAAATCATTAAAAAAAACAACCCCCAAACCACAGTCTTCCCCGGCTGATAGAAACTGGCAGAACTCCCAAGATTGTGTCCCTTCTTGCTGCCATCAAGTCAATTCTGACTCAAGGTGACCCTCTACGACAGGGTAGAAGTGTCCTTTGGGGTGTCTGAGACTAAATCTTTACAGGTCCAGAAAGCCGCCTCCTTCTCCCTCAGAGAAACTGGTGGATTCAATCTGCGGATCTTGCCGTTTGCAGCTCCAAACAGAGCCCCCTACACCACGACCATCAGGAGGGTACACACCCCTGAGAACAATGGATCCTATGAGATCCCAAAGGGCAGCGTTGGCCCGGACAGACAACTCAGTAGTCAGAAAGGGACAGGGAAGGAGGACCAAGGGAAATGATTACTTCAGGGAGGAAGTGGGAAGAGTTATATGGTGGGGACTGCAATCAATGTTATGAAACAAAACGTGTGTGCATTGCTGATGGAAAATCAACGAACGGGCTCTGTAAACGTTCACTACCAGCACAATACAACGTTGTTGTTGTTTTAAAGAGAACCCTGTGGAGTATAAGTCTCCTCCGACCCATAGGAGTTGCAGCCAATTCAAAGGCAACTGCATTGTGTTTAGCTTATGTAACTGTGAGTCTGCGTCTATGTGTAAGCACAAGGGTGCTTCACCAAGTAAAACGTTCGTGGAAAACCTGAGTTGAGAGACCATGGAATTCTCCCACGCAGTTTTGGAAGCGTGCGCATGTGCGGATTGGGAAGGCAGGTGAAGGATTGCTGAGGGGTAGAGGCAGATGCACTGAAAACCACAGTTACCCTACTTTTCAAATATTGTGTATGTTATGATGAATCTTGCACATGGTTTCTGAAGGGTCCCTGACAGAGTGCTTCGAAAATCAAGAGGAGGGTCAAGCCCAGTCCAGACACCACTAAGCAGAGCCCTGGTCTCTCAGGTGAACCTGGTCCCCAAATGCTCTGGATCCCTTCAGTCCTGGCCACCTGGCCCCACTGCCTCCCAGACCAAGGGCTGCTGGCTGGAGTTGGCCCTACCTCCAGTCTAGAGCAGCCAATCAACACCTGATGTTCTTCTAGCCCCGGTGATTGGGCAACGCCTGGCACATGACCTCAGCTGGCCCAATCAGGTTGGGCGTTGTGTCCCTTGGCAACAGCAGGCTCCTCCCTGACACCCTTTGGAGACCAGCTGTCTGGTTCTTGCTCTAGGCCACTGATGAGCACTGAGACTCAGACAGCCTTCGGGCTGGACGGCCCTCAGAGGATGCTCCCAGCCATTTCAGGGGCTCCTCACTAACATCTCTGAACTAATTTGCAGGTAGACTCGGAAACAGTGGTAATAAGCACTGGGGCCAATTCAGTGGCTCTCTGATTAAAGAGGACCCCTCCGGGAGGCTGCCAGCCTCAATTAATAGCAAAAGCAATTCTGGGTCTGCAGCGTGCCCTGGCCACCTGTCTGCACCTGTCTGTATGCCGGCTCCCCCAAGTCCCCCTCTTGTTACATCTACCTCTCCCTGCTGCCTCAGATAGCAATGGGACTTCCCTCGCCCAGCTGCCACACTGTCCAGCCCACCTGCACATCCGAAGGTCACAACACTTTGCAAGTGAGTGGGAAGGGGTGGCCGCTCCTTGCACTGGATAAGCACACTCAGAGAGGGCAGTGGGCTTGTCCAGGGCCGCTGTCTGCCTGTTCTGTCGCCTAGAATGGCGTTTTTACTGGGAATCCGAGTGGCACCATGTAGGACCGGAGCCCAGTTCTCAGCTGCAGCAGTCCATCCACGTGTGACCTCCTCACTCCCATGTGCAGAATGCAAATCACCCCTTGTGACATCATCACCCAGGGGACACCCAGGGTAGCTCCACTTGCAAGGCACAGCGCAGCACAGCACACTCCGTGTACAAGCAATTCCAGACCAAATAGAGCAGGGCTGATACCGACTGAGGGCCCAGCCCCACTGCGAAGCTGACCCGCGGCCCAGAGCACAGCACATCAGAGAGGTTCTGGGGAGAGCTTGGCGCCTTTTTCATGGGTTCAGGGGCATGGGAGGGGCCAGGAGGGCGATATGCTGGGTTTGGGTGGGTGGCTTGCTTTTCTGACACTTTCATCGGGTCTTGGCACACAGTCACTCTCTGGGAGCCAGGTAGGGACACCAATGGACAGAGATTTGGACTCCCAATAGCGCTGCCGCCGGCTACAGAAAAGCACTGTCATCCAACAGTATAATTGCTTCTTCCCACTGACCTGGGAAAAAAATCCTACACGTGCTTTGATTTAGCTGGTTTTATTTTTTTTGACGATGTGTTGGTGTGAATTGGGTGGAGGTTTATAAAGCAGGTAACAATTTTCGACAATTCTTACATATTTTGTGTCACCTCGTAACATTGCCATCTCCTTGAGGTACCATCATGCGTTCTGTGTCCTTGCTGTGTTTCTGGTAGCCATTCCTCCACCTTTCCTAAGCCTCTGTCCCTTGTCCTTGAGTACATGCTGCTCTTTTGATCTTAAAGGTTGATTTTATTCTAACACGGGCATGAGTTCAGTTTCAGACCTGAAGGGTGACGGAGGGCCAGAGCCTTGGGGGCCTGTGGTAGTTACATAATTTCACGAAACTTGATAAGTGCAGGGGTGGAGTCCAACCTGTCAATCAGGTCACAGTTGATGATGCCTCCTTGTGGCCATG
Organism: Tenrec ecaudatus; assembly: GCF_050624435.1. NCBI lineage: Eukaryota > Metazoa > Chordata > Mammalia > Afrosoricida > Tenrecidae > Tenrec > Tenrec ecaudatus. The sequence continues at coordinate 2,924,188 of NC_134545.1, read as the reverse complement.
GCCTACTCATGAGGACTCTGGAAACTGGGTTCCTTTATGATGTTGAGTTTAATCCACATTTCTCTCCCACTCAATCCAGGACACTTTCAGAATCATTGGTGGTGGTGGGCGGGCACCATTTAGACGGACATGTTAGTGCTCTACTGGTTTACAGGACTAATTGTTTCCTAGTGTCTTTTTACTTCCGTCACTCTTCTTTTCTCTGCACGTTGAGGAATGAAGAGTTACACCTTAGATGGCTGCACGTGAGCTTTGAAGACGCCGTCGCTACCCAGCAGAGTAGGATGCAGAACACCATGTGAACCATATTGTGCCAATCGTCCTTGGTGTCCCCTTGAACTGCCAGTGCCATCAAATCAGTGTGACCCATACAGGACAGGGTTTCTGAGAGCGTACATCTTTACAGCGTGCTTACCCAAGAGTACCACCAGGAATCCTTTGATCCACCCAGTCCTCTTGAACCAATCTGGATGAGGGGCCCTCATATGCACATTGCAGATTCAAATGACGGGTGTTTCCAAAGCCCACTGAAGTTCCAGAGACTCCAGTCTAAAGTATCAGATATTTACTTTTAAAAAGGCACTTGTCATACATCAGTCCAGCTTAAAGAAGATCATTCATCCCTTCGTTAAAATGTAGCTCACAAAAGGCCCTGGGAAACTTGTGCAAATAAAGTAGGTAAATAGGAAGGATTAGTAACAGGAGAATGAACATCCTTCTGGGGCATGTGGATGTGTGTTCATAATAATTAGGCTCTCGTCGGGAGACAGACACTCCACCACAAGTCCGAGCAGTATGCATGAACAAATTACATCAACTCTCAGTCTTAGATGAATGACAAACATTGGCCTTAGAAGAAAAACATGCTGGAATGCTCTTCAGAAGTGAGAACAGCGATGCTCTGTCTTGCTGCCTGGGGACATATCATTAGGAGGACCAGCTTCTAGAAAAGTACATCAGGTTTGGGAGAGTAGAGAGGGGTCAGTGGAGAGAAAGTGCCCATCTCCGAGGGGGGCACGTGGTGGTCACAACAATGGACTCAGGCAGACCAAAGACTGTGAAAATGTTGCATGGCTTCTGGTATGCTTGAGGTTGTCAGGGGTCAGAGTTGACTTAATGGCAACTCATACTAACCAGCTACTCCAGGGGAAAGGATGCTAAGAAAAAGCAGTGGGTTCAGAGAGCAGCTCTGCCCTAGGAATGAAGGGATGTGTCTAAGAGAGACACAAACTTGAAAGAGTAGCCCACTCACCTCAGATCAAGATCCAGAATGCAGATCTTACTGCTGTGTGTGTTCACTGCCCATTGGATAGTGGAGACGTGTGCTGGGACCCAGGAGCCAGAGTTTGTCCGCAGCTGGGGAGCAGGGTGTCACCTGATGGAGTGGGGGACACAGAATTCACTGAACAGTGAGGGCCACAGGGTGTCTTACAAACTGCTGAAAGCCATGCCACAGAAATGACAAGAACAGCTTACTGGAAGCTGGACAAAAATCCCTTTACTCTGCCCTGGTTAACCACAAGGTCAGCAGTTGGAATCTACCAGCCGCTTCTTAAGAGAAAGATGAGGCTTTCTGCTCCCAAGTACTTTACAGACTTAATCAAAAGAATGAGGAGATATCACCTTACACAAGCATGATGTCGTTAAGTGCCCTTGAGTTGGTTTTGACGCAGCCCTATGCACAACAGAAGGAAACACTGCCTGGTCCTGTGCCGGCCTCACGCTTGTTTTAGGTGAGAGCCCATTGTTGGAGCCACTGTATCAATCCATCTTGTTGAAAGTCTTCCTCTTTTTCACTGTCCATTACTTTACCAAGCATGATGTCCTTCTCTAGGGACTGGTCTCTCCTGAAAACATGCCCAGTGCACATGAGATGAATTCCTCTATGGATCATTCTGGCTGTACTTTTTACAAGACAGATTTGTTTTTTGGAAGTCCGTGGTCCTTTCAATATTCTTCTGCACCGCAATTCACATGCATCAATTCTTCTTCAGTCTTCCTTACTCGACGTCCATCGTTCACATGCACATGAAGTGGTTGGGAATACCATGGATTGGGTCAGGCACGTCTTAGTCCTCAAAATAACATTCTTGCTTTTCAACACTTTGAAGAGGTTATGATAGAAAAGTTAAAAACAGAAACAAATTTTTAAAAAAACAGTAGAAGGGTTTTGAAGATTAGAACCCACTTATGCTGCTGATGGGGCTGTGAAAATGTGCAACCACTGTGCAAAGTGATGTGGCACCAATTCAAACAACTGGGAGTGGAAGTTCCACATGACTCAGCAATCCTTTAGCTGGGTTTTACCCTAAAGAAGTAAGAGCCATACATGTGCACACCCATGTTCATTACACCCCAGCTCACAACAGCAAAAAGATGGAAACAACCTAAATGTTCACCAGTGGACAAGAAGATGAAGAAACAGGGGTACATGCATGGTGGAATACTATCATCGCTAAAGAATAACAATAAAACTGCGAAACTCCCCATATCATGGATGGCCCAGAGAACATTATGCTGAGTGCAATCAATGAATCACAGAAGGACAAACGCTGCATGAGACTGCTGTTATACAGGGACTATCATGACAAATATTTTCACACCAAAGGAAACAATAATTGTTACCAAGGAGGGAAGGCAATGGAGAGAAGATGAAGTGATAGTCCAGAAGGTAGATAGGCATTTATCGTGGATGAAGAAAAGACTATATTCTACAAGGGAGAAGAGAAATCAATAGGGGGTGAGGGCCAAGCTATTGGGGTGTTTGATAAGTAGTTTAATCCATTGAATAAAAAAATAATGATCTGAAATGTAAACTCACCACTACCACTTAATTCACATTAAAAAATATTTTTTTAAAAAAAGATTTACAGACTCAAAAGTCCAAAGGGAAATTTTCATCCTGTTCTACTGAGTAGCTAAGAGTCAGAATCTACTTGGTGGGAGTGAGTTTTCTAATATGCCATGAAGTCTCCCTCTACTAGTAATGCCCAGCACTACACCAGCTGGCAAAGGAGAAACATCTACAGGGTTCTGCTCCAATATCACAAAACCAGCAAACAAGGGTGCAGCTGTACCTGGCAGCTGGTACAGAACTCCTTAAAGGCTCTGGGTGGTCCAAGAAAATTGCAGTCACTCCCCCTGCAACACTTCTGCCGATGTTCTTCCATCTCTATTTTGGGTATTCTAAATGTATGTTCAGTAAAGTGCTAAGATTTTGGCACTGTATTTACTAAATACACTGGTTAATCTAAGAAGACACTGACTATCCAATGGAGGAAATGGGATTCGAGAAGTGACACGGTATGCTCAGTATCACACAGCAAGTCAATGACAATGGGAAAAACAGCAGGGCGTTCAGGGCTGTGCTCAGGACTTACTTGCTAACTGTGTCTCCCAGGGCCCTTTAGATCAAGACGACAGAGCCAGTAGGTGTGTCTATCTGGTTCTCAAAAGCTTTGGGCTGCAGGGAGAACTGAAACTCGTCTTCAAGGAGGGGGTTGCTCAAATGTTCTTGCAAGAGAACAGAAACAAACACAACTATAAGGAAGCAGCTTGGCAAAGAGCCCTTGACGCAAGGAGCAGACCCCCAAAGGAAGGGCATTTTTCTGAGATCTCAGGCTCCCCACTGGAGGCTGATTCACTCGGAGCCATCAGCCTTCATTAATCATGGGGTTAACCTTAAAAATGCCTGGCAGCTGTTGTCACATATTGCTTGTTATCACAATGAGCATAATTTATCTCCACAAAGATAAACAATATATAACAACAGCTGCCGAAGTCTGTTTTAGGATGTGACATTTTCATATGTGAAACCTACTGCCATCGAGTCGATTCCAATTCATGCCAACCCTCTTTAGGTTTCCAAGACTGTAAGTCTTTATGAGTGCAGACAGCCTCCTCTTTCTCCCTCAGAGAAGCTGGTCGGTTGGTACCCCAACCATGCCATCAGCTGAAGCCCAACAGCTTATCCCGCAGTGCAAGCTTAATTCTTGGAATCGTTGGGGATCTAATCATTCCTATTGGCTGGGAATATTGAAATATAATTGGCTAGCAATGCAGAGTTCCCAAATTATTTTCTTATATGACAACACTATGGGTTGGCATTTTGTTGATGGGCACCTAACAACAGCATGACAACATAGAAACTAGCTTCGTAACAGATTATCAATGATTCAAACTTTGACCATGAAAACGTTATGAAGCAAGTAAATATGAAGATGGGGGAAATGATAAGGAATCTAAGAGTGCCACTTCTTAATCTCTCTCAGAGAAGAGTCCTTCTTACAGGCCACCATTACAGGCCACAATCGCAGAGGTGGTGCTAAGGCAGGAGTGATGGTAGTAGTGGAAGCGCAGGTGGGAGGTGAACATTGTGGGGCTTGAGTTGGTGTGTGTCTTGGTTCTCTAGTGCTGCTGTAACAAATAGCACAAGAAATCTATTCTCTCATCATTTAGGCAACAAGAGACTTGAATTTAGGGCACCTACTCTAGGGGAAAGATTTTTTTTTCCCCATCGAATCACAGTTTAGGAAAAAGATCTTTGTCTGCTTTCAACATCTGTGGGCCCTGTATTCCATGGAGATCTCCCCATGTCTGGGCATCATTCACCCTGTGGGGCTAGGGGGTTCCCAGCATAGGGACACTGGGTCAAAAGGACATGTGCTGCTCCCTCCACTTCTTTGTTGGTAGCAGAAAAACCCTCTTCCACTGCTTGTTTGTTTCTCCTTTTATTTCATTTAAGATTGAAGGTATTGCAGGCAGGCCACAACCCAGGAGAACTCTCCTCACATTACACCAGGGCTGTGAAGAGAGAAAAGGTCTTATCTATGATCTTCTTACACTGATTGGCTGATCACATCAGGTCAAATCATAAGGGATCATTGCACCACTGAGAATCATGCCCAGCCAAGTTGACACATATTTGGGGGAGGGGATACAATTTAATTCATGACATGGTGGCTACTGGTGGTAGTAGTCACAGTAGAGGTAGTATTAGTAGAAATTGCAGTACTAATATAATTGCTTCTACGTTTAATTTTTATTTTATACAAGCTTTTCTTTTTTAACCTTAGCAAAGTATTAGGGGGAGTAGAATCTAAATTTTTTTATTGTTTGCTAATTTAAAAAAATCAGCAATTGGAGTTTGTCTTGGCTTGTTCTAATTGCACATTTTTGCAAATCTGCAGCAAAAGACCTCTTTACGTGTTCAGATTCAAGGAGGGCACTGAAGACTAAAGTGAGCTTGATCTAAGACATCTTTTTTTCAATCTTCTCATCTGCATGCCTAAATTGAGCAATGAATAAAGAGGACAGAGGTGGGTTGATGCTTTTGGATTATGTTGCTGGCAAAGAATATTAAATATACCATGGATAGTCAGATGAATGAACAAATCTGTCTTGGAAGAAAGACAGCCAAAATACTCCTTAGAAGTGGGAATGGAGGGACTTCATCTCCTGTACTTGAACGTGTTGTCAGGAAGGCCCAGTCCATGGAGAGGGACAGCATGTCTGGTAAAATAGAGGGTTTGTGAATAAGATGAAGGCCCCCAACCAAGCTCTTATCTGGATTGGTGGATTGACACCATCAATGCAACAATGGGAACAAACATAGCAACAATTATGAGGGGGGACACAAGACCCACTGGTGTTTTATTCTATTGTATGTAGGATTGTGATGAGTTAGAACTGACTTTACAGCATCTCACAACAATAACAATTGCACATTAAAAGGAAATTGACTGAGCATCTAGAGCATACTTTCATTTTTATATAAGATGGTGATCTGTTACCTGTTTACCTTTCCATGTGCCCATTCATATCTCTATATATCCATGGCGATAGAGTAGATGTCTAGAATGATGATCCTCTATTATTAACTGATGACCATTTTGGAGTGCTAACTGCAAGGTCAGCAGTTCAAAACCACAAGCTGCTCTGGGGAAGAAAGATGAGGCTGTCTGCTCTCCTGAAGGTTTTACAGCCTCAGAAATCCTAAAGGGGGCAGTTCTATTATGTCCTATAAGAACACATAAAAAGGTCTTTGGCAGCAGATTTGTCACAATGTGTAATTAGAACAAGCCAAGCCAAACTCCAATTGTTGATTTTTATAAAGACATTAACAAATTGACCTGATGGCAGTACGTTTGGTTTATCATGTTGTTTAAAATTTTAATAATGACTATATATAACTTTAAATAATAATTTAAGAAATTCTTTCGCTACGAGAGACGTCACATGAAAGCCTGTATCTAGGTGTGGGGTTGTCTGTGGTGCTGACCAGGGCTGGTAACACCTTTGTAACCCGCCAGATGCCCCTTGCGGGTGCTGCGCTCCTCAGTGCTGGGTGGGCCTGCAGGACGCAGCTACACTCAGGACACTGGAGACTCGGAGGGAAGCAGTGGGCTTGGCCAGCCTGGTGGTTAATTACAGAGCAGCGCGGTCCAAGGGCCAGCGTTCCTGGATCCTTCCCAGGGGGCGGGGAGACACAGTTAAGTGCACCCACAACCTGGGCTGCCGGCGCCACCTAGCGGGCGCTCTGGGGATGCTCACCCTGATTGTTCCCCTCAAAGAGAGCTTAAAGCCCATCAAAAATGCCAGCTTGACAGGATGTAAAATCAAAACCATTTAGGAAAAAGGGGCTTCCGGGCTCTGGAGTCAGCTCTGTGTGGGATGTTCATCACCACGCATCTTAGGTGGAGCTGGTAAGTGTGGAGCGGGACTGTGGATTCCGGATGGCTCACTGCCCAATGCTTCCTTCCTTTGGGGAAACACAAGCCAGGTATCTCTCTGGCACAACTGCTGGATAGATTCCAACTGTCCACCTTGGAGTTCCCAGCACAGCTGGGCTCCCCGGTGAGAGGTGTGGGCTTTACTAATGATCTGTAAGCCATCTCTTTCTGACCAGCAAGGGCCAGGCTGCTCCTGCTATTAGATCATTCTCTTTGCTTTCAGTGGCCCTGAGCATGTCCTTTTCAGCATTGCTACTGGTGGTGAGGGTAGGTGCTTAGAGTCCATGCTCCCTCAGTGGACAACAGAAGGACATGCTGCCGGCCCTGCAGCAGCGGCATAGTGATTGCCTTGGTGAGCCTCCCTCAGTGCTGGCCCATCTTGTCGAGGGTCTTCCTCATTGACGCTGACGCTCTCTCTCCCCCAGGCAGCCTTCTCTGCACACTGGCAGGTCTGATAGTGACCATCAGCTTACCTGGTGTCAAGAAGTGTGCATGCAGCATTGCTCATGGAACCCTCACTGTCACCCAGGGCACTGTCCTCCTGGGCAGGAGCTCATGCTCCCAGGAGACCACGGTGGGGACTCAGGTCCTCTGTGCCTATAAGCGACTTGCATATTCATGAGGCTACCTCCTTGATTGAGCACCCAGCTCACTTGTCTACAGTTGAGGGGGACTTTTTTTTTTCCAAGAAGAAAATTATCGTCTCACACTCCAGCCTCCTGATGATTTTACCGCCGTGAAGGAGGTGAAAACGGGCGCGTCCGACGCCTGCTGTAATCGCTCTCGTTTTTTGACATTCAGGGCTCATCGCCCAACAAAGCAGAGCAATTCCAGAGAAGGAATCGTTTGATGGATGCGCCATACGTCGCCGCCTTCGCGAGATGCGCCATAAATATTCATGGTATCGACAGAGCCTTTACACCCCTCCTGCCACATTCCGGCCTCGGGAGGTCGCCCCAGGGAGTCTACCACCACCTCCCTTCCCCTCACAGCCCCCACTTCCTCTCCTGGACTTGCTGATTTTCATTCCCTCTCCTTTGGGGATTCCACACCAGCGAGGGTCTTCCCAGGGAGACACAGGACAGCGCCACCACTTAACTGGATGGGCCTTTCCCTTTTCTCTGTAGCCACCCTTTCCCACTTGCACACTTGTGAACGTGTGCTTAGGCACTGCCTAGTGGCTGAACCCCGTGATGGGATCCTAGGGTCACACACACAGGTAGTTCCATGCCATTATTCGCTAGGGCCTGGATTGCCCTGGTGGTGCCACAGGTAAACACTGGGCTGCTAACCGGAGGGTCGGCAGTCCAAACCCACGCAGCGCCTCTGCAGGAGGACCACATTATCTGTTTCTGTAAAGGTAACAGACCCGAAGACTACGGGGCAGCCCTCCCCTGTCACATGTAGTTGGATTCAACTGATGGCAATGGATTGGGTGGTGTCTATCACATGGGAGGAGCCCTGGAGGTGCACTGGGCTGCTAAATGTCAGGTGATTGGTTCACAACACATCGGCCACTCCGCAAGAGAAAGATGAAGCAATCTGTTTCCCTAACGATTCAAAGGCTCGCCAACCTAAGGAGCAGTTCTACTCTGTCCGACAGGGTCCAGGTGACTCGGCACCAACTTGAGGGCAGTGCATGGGCTTCAGTTAGAAGCACCCTGGTGGAGCTCAGCTGCTAAGCAGCTCTGTGGAGGAAAGATGTGGTGCTTTGCCTCCAGAAAGTTCTGTGAGGCAGATCTACTCTGTCACATAGGGATTCTATGAGTTGGGAATGGATTGGGTGGCACGCAGCAGCCACTGCAAGCTGACTGCAGTTGTCCCCTGCATTGTGCATGCATACAATGGCTTTTACAATGCGAGTGTGGAGATGGTTGTCTCTGGTCATTTGCACACACAGCTGCCTCAGCTTGGACACAATGAATGAATGACCAGACCCGTGGATGGGAAAAGAGTTTCAGTATAGTGAATTTCAATGTAGCCTGAATGCCTCAGATAAATCGGTACCTTAGAAGCCACGTGGTCATACAATACTTGGTACCTGGTGCCATTCCCATCCCAGGTGGCCTCAGCTACCTGCCCATCAGGGCTTTCCCTCCAACAGCTTCCAGGCTTTCTTACTTCTCAGAGAAGTCCAGTTTCCTGTGTGTCGGAAGCTGAGAACTGAGAAGAGAGTGTTTGTGGACAAATTCTCTACGCTCATATTTAAAGGCTGGGAGGCTGGGTGACCTTCCCCCTCGTGAGTTGCAGATGAATCCCAGTCACATCCTCCTAACTAAAAGTTATTCCTCTGGCATTCCTGCTCAGAGCAGCCAATGCACAGAGAGGACCGTAGGGCCCGCCCCACCACAAGACATGCCATCCCCTCACTGACCCATAGCACTATGAGGACAGCACTGAAGGCAGTGAAGGAATTGTGCCCTGCTTGACCCCCACACACCGGAGCGGAACAGGAAGATTGTGCATGCAACAGAGCAGCCAGGGGGGCAAAAAAACAACAAAAGGAGCTGATACCAAGGATTCAAGTAGAAAGAAAATGTTTTGAAAAGGATGATGACAGCAAACGTGCTTGATACAATTGATGTATGGATTGTTATAAAAGCTGTAAGAGCCCTCAATAAAATGATTTATTAAAAACAAAAAAGCGTTATTCCACACAAGGTCCCCCGTAATAATGCCAACCTTAAGATGTGCCTTACAAGCTTGTGGTTGCTTACAATACACTGGAAGGTTATCTGCCATTGTCTGAGAGCAATCAGACCCTATTGCCCCCACCCTCCACCCTAAGTACAGCCCCCTCCCTTCTGATAAGGATCGCAGATTATCCCCCTGGAGAAGCACTCAGGACACCTAAGGTCCAGTCAGCTCCGGGATGAGCAAGGTTAAGCCACATCTTAACTCTAGGACCTGCCTACGCCGTTACATATGTGCCTTTCTGTTAGGGGTATGCCCCTGGTACCTCCCCTTCATATTGAGTCTATGCCTCTAGCACATACCCTTCCTGTTATGTATATGCATGTCTAGAGATTGCATAAGCCTGTTAGAGAATGCATTTGCATGCTATTCTGGTTGCCTTTGTATGCCTTATCTGGTGTCTCTTTAATTTTCCCTTTCAATTACACAGTTGCTCCTTAGGACCCAATCAGTTTTGAAGGCTGGTCCCCATAACTCTGTGCCATATGGGGTATGCAGTAGGTGTCTGTGGCGTTCGAGCCACCTCCATGGAGTTAATCTACACGTAGTGAGGTCTTCTTGCCAGGTACCTGAGTTGCATATGGCTTTCATTACCTCTCGGCTGGAAGCTGGCGATATTGAACAGTGGAGAGGTGGTGTGTATGTCTTGGTTCCCTGTGCAAATTGGCTCTGAATGGAATCCAAGTTACTAGAGCTATTTAACAGAAATTTCAGTGAGACTAAAGTAGGTAGGCTTTAAAAAATTTTAATTTCAGTTATTTAATTTTTAATCAGCTGGGTTGTATGGCAGCGAATCCCATAAATGAATGAAAGACGGTCTTTCTGGGAGATATCTCCCTACTGTTCTCCGAGTAGAGTCATTTTGTTGTATCTTCGTGTTAAACATTTTTATTTTTAAGTAATTATAGACTCACACGAAGCAGTATGAACAGCGGGGGTGAGGGGTGTCTCTTAAAGTTGTAGTTCATCAGACCCCAGAAATGGGCATAGCTCTACTCCTGCTAAGGAGCCGACAGAGCTGGTTCCATTCTCATTGTGCCCTCCCTTACATTTTCCTGTGGGCATGTGCACGGAGTTCTGGACAGTCTTGTTGCAGATATAGATTCATGTCTTGGGCAACACAATCAAGGCACAGAGCTCTCCTGTCTCTAGAAAGGAGCCTCCCTGTAATCTCGAGTCCACCCCCACCCCACCCCTCATCACGCCCACTCTCCCTGGCAACCACTGCCTTTTCTGCTGTGTCCCTTCCAAAATGTTCTATACATGCCATTGCTCAGTCTGCATGCTTCTGAGATGCATAGGCTGTCTCCATCAGTTGTTGCTCATTCAGCTGCAGCTCATGGAGACCTTGCGGGCCTTCTGCAAGCTTCATGGTGACTGCTGCATTTCAGCCCATGGCCGTGGCTCCTGTGTCCGCCCTGCTCGTCAAGAGACTCCCTTCTCACCACTGACCTTCTTCTTTAACAAGCGCAGTGTGCTTTTCTAGCGGTTAGTCTTTTCTGATGACCTGTCCATGGGGAGCAAGATGAAGTCTCACCAACCTCACTTTTAAGGAGCAGTCTGGTCTTATTTTTCCTAAGGCTGATTTGTTCATCTATATGTTACAGTTACAATTATATATAATTATATTAAATTACATATATTAAGTTAAATATATATCTCAATGCATCTGACTTATAGTGATATATATATATATATATATATATATATATATATATATATATATATATCCAACACAAGTCAAATGTATTGATTCTTCTGTCTCCTCGTTACCAGCTGTCACATGCATATGAGGTGACTGAGGAAACCATGGTTTGTATTAGGTACGGCTTAGTCTTCAAAGTGGCATCTTCTCATTTTAAAACCACGAGGTCTATTGCAGCAGACCATGCTGTCTGTCACTGGATTTCTTAGCTATGTCTTCCATGGGGCTCCACTGCTGCTCCGCATACAGTGACATTCTTCGCCACATCAGTTTTATCTCCATTGACTGGTGATGTTTTGTTTGGGTGTTATCTTCTGTCTCCAAAAATTTTTTTAATTATTTTTCTACATAATGCTCCCCTCCTTAAATCTCTCTCATTTGTTGGGTTCTGTTATTGTTTGTTTTTAGCTCATATATATGTTTCCAGAATAAATGTTCCAAGCAATTCTCCATCTGACACTCTTGCTCACCCCCTCCTTCCAAGCCTCGGTAGAACAACATGAGTTCTCTTCCCAACCCTCCTCTTCTCTCCCCTCCTACTCCTGAGACTCCCAAGTTGTTTGTTTGTTTGAAGTGACGTCTACATGCCAGATTGGCATGGGTGACCTTATTTTTGCTTGCTGACGATTTCCAGAGCTGACAACCATACATCTTGATAATGAGCAAACACCGGGCACCTCCACTTTCTCAGCTGCCAAGCCCATGACGATTTCTCACGCTAACAACTCCCCTCACTGCCCATCCCGTGGATTTTGTCAGCATCCCTGTGACAAGTCGGGAGACAGTGAAGACAATTGCTATAATTATTTTTCCCTCTACTTCTATCTTTCTGACAAAATCCCAAACCCTTCCAGGAAATGATGGCTCCAACAGCATCTTACACTGATCCCAAATACCAGACAACTTTTAAGAGGAATCCCTCTCTGTGTGGCCTCCTATGATCCATCTTGGTTAAAAACTCCTAACAGGCAAAACGACAATCTCCTTAAGTTAAAGACACAAGCCCACCTGGGTGACATAAGATGCAATATAACCTACATGTGGAGGCTGCCATGGGTCAAGACCATGGTGTTTGTTGTTGTTGGTCATGGTCGGTTGTTTGTATTACTGGCGATCCAGAGGCCCCTGGGTGGTGGACCTGGTTAAAGAACTTGGCTGCCAACTAACATTCAGGAGTTTTAAGTTCACCCAGAGGCCCCTCAGAAGAAGGACATAGTGTTCTACTTCCCCCAAATCATCCACTGAGAACGCTGTGAAGCACAGCTCCCCTCTGACCCATGTGGGGTCACCGTGAGCCAGGGAGGGCTGGACGACAGCTGGTTTGGGTTTCTAATACGCGAGTTTACATCCATGTGCCCTTTTGTCTAACTCTTTCTTCATGGGCTCCTCTTTGCCCAAATTTATAGTTTTACAACCAGACAAGTCTCAGATCTCAGATAAATCATCCACCCTTCCACAGAGGTCACAGGATGCCTTCCTTTGCTCCTGCGCTTCCTGGAACTCACACACACACTTCTTTATCCCTGTCCCCATCCATTTTCATTTGTGGGCCAACACTTAACCGGAATGTCAAGGAGAGTCTTTGGTTGAACAGTAGTAGGGACAGGGGGTGGGGAGATGAGAGTCAGCAGGGTTAAATGAGTGTTGTAATTGGTTCTTGTTATAATTAGTGCTGGAGAGAGAGAGAAGCTTAGAGGAATTCCATCTGAGGTATGTGGCTTGACACAAGGAGCCATCAGACAGCTGTGTGGAAGCATATGCCCTGTGGCTGACTTGTAGGCTCCCCTGAATATGAACCCTCAGAATCCAGAGAGACCCCACAGCTTTCCCAGAGTCTAGATCCAGCATAGCAGCCACCCAGGATAAACGACTGATGAATGGAATGATGGTAATTACAAAGGACGCTCCAGTGGGACCATGGGGTGAATTTGGGGTAGAAGCATTGTAAGAACTCATGGTAATGTGATAGAGATCGACAAGACTCTGCTGTCAGGCCAAATACTGGCCTTGGCCCAGTGGGTGTTGGGTGAATCAGAACAGACCTTTCAACCTCCCGTTCCCCACAAGCTCATACACAATTGAGGAGACCGTGCATCCAGACTAATGACAGAGCTTCAAGAAGTCTGTGGACAGGTGGAATGAAAATATAATGGAATTTTCTCACTAACTAATTGAAACCTGTGGTCGTTACATAATTCCATGTCAAATTGATAAAAAAGTGTAGAGGTGGAGTCTAGCCTGTCAATCAGGTCACAGCCTGATGATGCCTCCTTATGAGCATGGCCTTCTCATGAGGATTCTGGGAACTTTTTCTTTTTCCTACCTGGATGTGGGCTACACACTCTCTCTACTTTACCTTCCTGTTGAAGAACCACACTCAGAAAGCTGAAGGAGCCAGCGCTGAGATACTTCCACCGCCATTGGATCCACAACACTTTGCACTGACTGGCCTGTGATCTTCCTGCATTCGGCATCATAGCATGTGCTGTGTGAGTCTGAAGAAATATTTATGGACTAGTATCAGATTTATGGGCTAATATCAGACTTATGGACTTGATCTGGACTGGGCTAAGATGTTTTCTTAATGTACAATTGCTCTTTGATATAAAGTTCTCTCTTAAACATATGCGTGTCCTTGAATTTGTTTATCTAGTCTACTCAGCTTCACGCAAAGCCCCTGGTATGTTCCATTGTGGGATGATTAGGGCTGTCAGAAACGGCGAGGGTAGCATCGAAAACTGATCAGGATGCTGCTGGAGGGGCTATGTAAATAGTAGGAGGGCCAGAACTTTGCTTAGAAGAAAAGGGGAGAAGCAACATGACATGCGAATGTTTCTCCTTTTCACATGTTAACCACCTACTTTACAAAAATAGATATAGGCACACATGGCAAAATGGAGGAGGTAATTCAGTAGAATCTTAATTTACATGACAGCAATGAGTTGGTATTCCTGGCTGTGATGTGTAAACCGATGTGTTAACCGGACCGGACTGTACTGTCTAGTGGTTTGGCCACACGATAGTCTAGTCCTGGTTCTGGGCTGGTGTTGTAGGTGACAATTTGGGGTGGCCGTTCCTAAACACCAGCTGCTCCATGGGAGAAAGTCAAGGCTGGATTCTCCCGTCAAGACCTACAGTCTTGGAAACCCACAGAGGCAGATCTGCTCTGCTCTACACGGTCACTATGAGTTAGAATCGCCTCAATGGCTGTAAGGGTGGTGTTTCGGGTTCTGGAGGAAAGCACACAGCCCTACGTATTGGCAAGCCTCCATAACACAGCCGAAAAGTCTTCATGGGGGAAAGACAGTTTCCCTAACATGCGTTCTGCCTCCAGACTGTAAATAGATTGGTTTGTTGTTGTTTTGCCTATGTGTGTATCTCTATATCTCTATCACTGTGCATCTATGTTGGTCCCTATTTTTTATGTTATAAATAGATATTTTTGCAGAATTTTCTCCGTACTTCTTTAAGCCTTCAGACATCACCAGCCCATTAGCTGACTCATGGATTTGGGACTGGCCACCTTGACTCCCCAAACACAAAAACTAATGTGATGGCGGCACTGGGTCCCCATGGATGGAGCTTTGCCTGCCCCGTGATGCTCTGCCTGCCCAGCCCCTTTGTGCGGCATCCATGTCAATGGACTTTTCTGAGACATTCGAGAGAATCTAGTCCAGGGCACCATGAGGATTCTTACCCAACACAAAGTGACCAGAGGAAGTCCTCAATCTTGGGTTGAGTTTCAGAACACAGGTATTTTTTTATTCTCTGAATGGGGCTGCTTGGGTGTCCATTTAGTCCATAATGCAAGACACACACGCACACATACACATTCCTACTAACCCTTTCGCTGTGCCAAGGCCAAAGGTCCTCCCGGGGAACTTAACGGGAAACCTCCTTTAGGCATCTGTTGTAAGTCAGGAACTTTTCTTTTGATGTCATTGTTGTTTGAGTGAAAGTTTGCAGGGCTCATGGGTTTTCTCTCCAACCTTTCAAACACATTTCACTCCAGGACCCGGATTGCAGTCTCACAACGGAAAAGCGCTCTTCCCACTTGCACCCAGGGTTTCTGTTTCTATTCTTCCTTCCTTCCTGCCCATTCCTGCCTTCTGAGGGGGCACTGATCTCTTGAGTTCAAGAGCATGCCCACCTGGGTCTTTGTTCCCCTTCTAGGTCTGCCTTCTGTTTGGCGGAAAGTTGGGCTGGTGGAGTGAGTTCAGTTACAGGTTTGAAGGCTGACGACAGACCACTGTCTTGAGGGTTCCATCAGGCTCTATCAGATCAGCAAGCCCGATCTCTGTGATCATTTTGAGTTCTGTTCCGCATTTTCCTCCCCCTAGACCCAGGGGCTTCTATTGTGACCCCTTTCTGAGAGGCCAGCTGCCCTCTAGTGAGGTCAGACACTTGGACAACTGGTGGGACTAGGGTCGTAATCAAAGTGAGCACTGCCTACTCTCAAGATGCTTGCTTATTCTCATGAAGACTAATTGGAGAGACAGACAGCAGAATGAGTAAAGGATAGTCTGCTTCAAACACAACAATAGAACACTTAGGAGAGTCTCACGGAAGAGGGGCTTCTGAGATGTGGTCTTATATCTGAGGCCTATAGATTGAGGGAGTCCCCAGATCCCAAGGGCCGGGCAAGCATTCTGGGCTAAGGGAGCAGCATGTGCAAAGGCCCTGATCTGGGCCTGGGAGAGGCAAGAGGAGAAGCATGACCAGTGTGTGTGATACGTAGAGTGGAGGGAAGGGTGGCACAGGGGTGAAACTGCAGCAGTCCCTGCACGGGGCCAGCCCTGTGACAGGCAGAGTGCCAGCTAGCCTTCTGAAAACTCATGGAGGCGATGGTTCACTTCGTCAAAGCAGACAGCTGAATTGAGCTTCTTTCTCTGTCTCTGCTTCTTGGTTCCACACTCAGGCAGGCTCTCTCCATGGGGAGACATTTGGGGGTTCAGCCTAGACACCCACTTTCCTCTGCCTACAATCTCGATGGCGAGAGGAACTTTGACCCAGAACTCTACGGACGGAGCCTTGTGGCATTTTCTTGGGTCATGTGTCCAACCCTGACTGTGCCTGGGGTCCAAGGAAAGAACTAGCACCCAGGCACGGGCCATGCGGCCATGCTAGGTCCAGGGTTGGACTTGACTGCACTGGAATGCGATGGATGGACAGAGGTGAGGAGCCGCAGCTCCTCACAGGGAAAGGAGGGTGTTGTCGGCAGAAAAATGGGGCATGGTGCTAGCATAGAGAACCACCCAAGGTCCTCCTCCACCAAGAATGTCCTGCAGATAGACCATGGGATGGCCACTCACCCGGCGCAGACACCAGCTACAGGGGAAGTGATAGAGTCAGGAGCCATACCCCAAATGTGTGTGACACAATGATAAGCCGTTCACACATAACATACATGCACACGTACATGGGAGCGTGCACACACACATTCAGAAGTGCACTGTTTTTGGAAGACCCTGGCATGTGTGGACACGAACGCCCAAGAAACGTGAACAGATATGGTTTACAGTTTACAGGCTGTGTGCTGGGTATCACGTGCGCCACTGCATTTGCAAAGATGCCAGAAAAGAAGCAGTGAAGGAAGGCAAGGAGGAGGAAGGAAAGGGAGGGGAGGCGACACAAAGAAGGCCAGGGAAAGAAAGCTAAAACCCAGATTGGTGGGCAGGGAGAGTCAAGAGACGGCTCTGCACACTGGTAAGCTGGAGGTATCTTTCTTCTTGAGTTTTTAGTTGTCTAATTCAATAGCACTGTTGTCAGTTCCCTAATCACACAGCAGGGGTGTGTGTCGGGGGTGGGAATAGTCCAAATAAAACCTAAACTCCAAGATTCACCCATTTCCCAAGCTTATGTGATCAAAACTCAAACAAAGAAGACAAATGCTCTTCCCGTGGTTCCCCGCCCCCTTTTCTTTGGACGTTCATCCGATTGCTTCTCAGCTAGTGCAGAGCATAACTCATTGATCACTAGCTGCTCCTCCGCCTGACAGCCAGTGCCCACTGGGCATACTCAGCCGGTTGGGCCACCTGAGCCTCAAGCCAGTTGCCATCGCGCTGACTCCAACTCAAGATGAAAACCAGCCCCTGAGAATCCTTATGGGGGCACAGTTCTCCCTTACACCTGGGCGCCATGATGGGAGGTGCCTGACCGACCCTGGGAACTGGTCCCTGTGTGATGCAAACAGCACACTCGCTGTTCTGAGAAAGGCTGGTGGGGAAGGCTACCCAGATGCACCCCGGAAGTAAGGCCTGGCAATCTACTTCTGGAAAAACACAGCCACTGGAGCCCCTATGGAGCAGTTCTCCCCTGGCACATGTAGGGGCGCCAGGAATCAGTGTTGTCTCCATGCCAACAGGGGAGATTGTATCTACCTAGCATGCCCCCTCCCTCTTAGGAAACCTCTCCACCCCTTCCCCACAGAGCACAAAAGAACTGTGGCCTTTGTCTCACGTGACCCACTCCCTTAGCCACTGTCCATTGTCCCCATTCCACTGCTAACTCCTGACAGATGGGAAGGCCAGACTCCCCTCTGTGGTGAGGAGCTTGCAGGTGTGTTTGTGTGAAGTTCAAACTCATTGCACACCCAAAGGGCCTCAGAATGTTCATGGGAAATCTGAATCAAAAGATAATGGAGTTTCTTCGAGCTTTTTAAGCTCCTTGGTACCTTTGCGTATTGGAGACATTCCCTCCTGTTCTGTTTTCCCCTGAATCAGAGTGACAAACTGGCTGGGTATTTTGAGGGGGCTTTTGAAGTGAGGTCCAGGCCCAAGGAAGTGGAAGGGAGCAAGGAGTCACAGAGAGAGAAAGAAGATGTTTCTATAAGACCAGGAGCCTCAGGCCCCCAGGACTGCTAAGGGCATGTTTGATACTGCATAGGGCATGTTTGATACACATTAGCAACTGAGTCCTGGGTAGCCAGAGTGGCCAAGTGGGAATTCCACTGGCAAAAGTCACAGAAGGTCACGGAAACTGGAGAGATGGAAAATACAAATGGACTTCACATTTCATGTATTTGTTTTCATGTGATCTTCCACCTGCCCCTGAGTCTCTTAAGGGGGCCGTGCCTCCCTCCTCTGACCAACCAGGGTCGATGGAACCCTCCACGGCTCAACTCACGTCAAGGAAACACGTGAAATGCGCGAACATGTGGATGCTCACTAGTAAACATCTAAGGGTCTCCTCATGAGGTACAGGCCAGTCCAGGAGGTGGCCACGCCCTCTGCTGCCCAGATCTGCAGATCACACAGCTGTCTCTGTTTCTACACAAAACTGGCACACTGTGCAGACTCCATCAGCTGCTGGGGAAGGAGAGCCTGTGGTCTGAGCCATGGAGCCTGTACATCAAGCCTCCCTGCTGCCCCCACCAGGGCAGTTCTCCTCTGACAGCAGGGCACTCACAGCTGAGCAGCCTCACCTGGCTGCAGGACCTCTGTGGGCTGGCTGAGCAGGGCCTGGCCCCACCTGAGGGCAGTGGGAATAAGGCAGACAGATGTTGGGGGTGGGGTGTCAAAATGGAAGCAATCTTGAAATGCCTGTTTTAAATGCCCAGCATGCCTGGAGGGAGGTGTTCTGGTGGCTCCACAGTTAGGCACTGAGTTGGTGGCTCAGACCCTCCAGTGGCATCATGGGAGAGACCAAGGGATCCATCTACCTGGACAGCTCCACAGGGGCAATTCTCACCTGTCACCCGGGTGGCTGAGATTGGAAGTCGACTAGATGACACATAACCTAATACTCTCCCGGTGGCCTTCTGATCTCCATGCGAGGTCAGACCTCTTCTCTAAGCTGCAGTGCCTGCTCATTGCCTACACAGACACCTACCAGCATCTCAGTCACTAAAACTGCTCCATGCGGTGCCCAGCCCTCTGCTGCTGTGTTCTCCACTGCACTTCAGCATCAAGCACTGGCCTGCACCTGGTCAGTTCTCCACACACAGGTGGTGAATGAACAGAGGGATAAACAGACAACACAAGAACACTTTGTTCTAACAATCTGGCTTTCTGTGACATGATCACAGAAAAACATGATCACTAAAGACAAAGCGGGTGCATAAGCAAATGAGGTGAAGAAAGCTGATGGTGTCTGGCTATCAAAAGAAATAGCATCTGGAGTCTTAAAGGCTTGGAGATAAATAAGCGAACATCCAGCTGAGAAGCAACTAGGCCCGCATGGAAAAAGCACACCAGCCTGTATGATCGTGACGTGTCCATGGGATTTGGTATCAGACATCCAAAATAAAAACATACCCAAGGTCAATGGGGGGGGGGGTATGGAGTGGAGACCCAATGCCCATCTGTAGACAATTGGACATCCCCTCACAGAGGGGTCACAGGAAAGAGATGAGCCAGTAAGGGTGCAGTATAGCACCGATGAAACACACAACTTTCCTCTAGTTCTTTGGTGCTTCCTTCCCCTCACTATCATGACTCAATTCTACCTCACAAATCAGATTAGACCAGAGCATGCACAGTGCTACTGATAAGAGCCTGCAATACAGGGAATCCAGGATAGATAAACTCCTTAGGACCAACAAGGAGAGTAGAGATACCAGAAGGATTAGGGGAGGATGGGGAGGAGCAAGGGGGAATCGATCACAAGGATCAATCTAGAACCCTCTCCTAGGGGGATGAATAATGGAAAAGTGGGTCAGGGGCAATGGAAGATGATGTAATACATGGAAAAATAATCTATAACTTATCAAGGGTTCATGAGGGTGAGTGGGGGAAGGAGGGGAAAGAAATGGGGAGCTGAAATCAGGGGCTCAAGTGGGAAGAGAATGCTTTGAAAATGATGATGGTAGAATATGTGCAAATGTGCTTGACACATTGGAGGAATGTATGGATTGTAATAAAAGTATTTTTAAAAAGAAAAGAAAAAGAAGCTCTTGGATGAGGCCACCCTCTAGACCTGGGAGAGCTTCACCGAAACCATTCTGCACCCTGACTCTTGCCTGAAGAATGGAGATGGATCCGAAGGCTCCATTCTGACAACTCATCCTTCTGAAAACCAGCCTCCATGGAAAGAGGTTCTAAAGGGCTGGATCCATTCATAAATGGAGAGGGTCCCTGCGGAGGAGACACTGGAGAGGCTCTGGGTGACTCTGAGCTGGAGGCTGGTGGCGGAAACTGCATCTGAGGCAGATTTTGCCAAGAAGTCCACTTGTTCCCGTCTAGCATCCAGTCACTGTCCCAGATGAGCCAGGTGACTCCCAGAATGCATTTCACTTGGTGGACACAGCATGAAGCCACAGCAGATAGGGCAGTACTCAGTGGATGGGAAGTTGGTTAGGGCAAAAGCTAAGCTTCTATAAGGTCATTCCAGTTAGAAACTGTGACAGTGAGGGAGCTGGCATGACCCCTGCTGGCCTGGAAGATGGTGGGTCCCTATGTTAGGCAGGGTTGAGGAGAGAAACAAATCCAGTGATGCCCATCTATGTAAGAAAGACCTTTATATCAAGAAGTAGTCACATATCAAGAAAACATCCCAGCCCAGTCTAACTCGAGTAGAGAAGTCCGATAAGAGTCCATAAGTCCCTCGCAGAATAATGCAGGAAGATCACAGGTTTGTGGGTACAGACTCGTGTGGATCCGATGGCAGGGGAAGCTTCGCAGGGCTCTGGCAGCTCTCAGGGTGGCCAGCAAGCTGGAAGGTGAAGGGAGCAAGTGAGAGAGAGAGAGAGAGAGAGAGAGAGAGAGAGAGAGAGAGAGAGAGAGAGAGAGAGAGAGACCTCCAGAGAGCTATATATCTCCATCACATCTCCAAGTAAGGTCATCAGGCTGTGACCTGATTGACAGACTAAACTCCACCCAACCCTTTTATATATCCTTAAGTTGACATGAAATTATGTAACTACCACAGTACCATCTGAGATGCCTGACATCTCTGCACTGCCTAGCCAGATGGCACTTTCAGGGTCAAAGTGTGCCCACCTTGGGGACAGCTGTGGTTTACTCTCCCCATGTCCCAGAGTGAGGCTCTTCCTCCTACTGGTCACTTAACTTTCCACCAAGTGTCACCAACCAACCACAGAGAGCCTCCCTGACACTTCTTCTTTTTGCAGCCCCCAATCATCTCAATTGCATTTGTCTTCAGTGGCACAGCGTTATCACCCACTCAAATGATCCCATGCTTATTCACTCACAGGCATGTAGTCCCCCTTTTCCACTAGGACACAAAACTCCCGCCAATGAGGAACTATGCCTAATCCTATTTCTTGCTGGATTCCAACACCAATTATGGATTTGGTAAAGAATATACTATGGAGTGTCCGAAGAACGAACTTGGAAGAAGTACGGCCAGAATGCTCTTTAGAGGCAAGGCTTACTAGACTTCATCTTGGTACTTTGGATGTGTCATCAGGAGGAATTAGGTGTGGGCTGGGGAACCATTCTTCTGCCAACAGTCATTTGGATATTTGTGACATCATTCATGGGCCAGTGGCACATTTAATTAACACCTCTTAAGAGTGTAATATTAGCTGGTATTGATGATTTTGTGTGCCTTATAGGACCCGAGGGTCAGATATTGCACATCTCTGAATTGGACCCTCGAGAAGAACCTCATGTTGGGTAGAGGGTCAGCTGGAAAGAGGGTGACTCACAATGAGACGGATTGTCACAGTGACTAAAGCAATAGACAGAAACGCAGGGATGATGGTGAAGAAGGTGCAAGATGGGGAAGCGTTACCTGCTGTTGTATATGGGGTTGTTCTGAGTCAGAACCAAAAGGACACCCCCTGTCAACAGCAATGCAAAACCCAAGCCCAGCCTGCTGCCACCAAATTGACTTGACCTCATGGTGACCCTAGGCAGGGTTTCCTGCCATCTCCAGTGCATTCTGTCAACATCCTTGGTAAAGAGACACGCTCCTTCTAGGAAGATTGTACAACTGATAGGATGGGAGCCACTGAGTGCCATGTTGTCTCCCCATTGGGAGCCAACAAAGCCTACACAGAGTGGGAAGATGGAGACCTGGGCGCCTGGTGCTATTGTGATGGCACTGAACTCCAGCTGAGCCCAAGGCCAGCCATGCCACTTGGGATGTTTTATGATGCAAGTTGATCTGTTTCCTTTATGGAGTAAGCTGGCTGGGGCTAGGTTTCTGTCGTTTGAAGGCAGTCTTCAATGTTCTACCAATGAGACGAGAATATTTTGAATCAAACCACCTCATGTGCAAACAATGAGGAAAATTTAATTCAGTGAAGCTGAAGATTAAAGTCAAAGAAGACTGCTCAGAAAAGGGTGTGATCAGGCTGGACCTCGAGGGGTGAGTGGGTGGGAGTTAGATGATCAGAAGTAAGACGAGAGCAGAGTAGGGGTGAGGGGAACAGCCCAGAAGACGAAGAAGGTGGTGGCTCACCGCACGAGAACACCCAGAATTATGACCAGGAGCTTGGTCCTGCCCTGCATGCAAAGACTAGGATGAGATGGGTGGTTCGGGAGAAGTAAAGGATGTCAACAGCGTCCTCAGGAGGTGCTGGGAGTCAAGGTTAGCAGCGTGGCATGGATCTGGCTTCTTGGGGCTCCTCACAGTCTAAAGTGTCAGTGTTTGAAAACATGGAGATTCCACATAAAGTCCAGATGTCTGCCTTCCCCTGGAACAACACGAAGGTGGTCATACCCTGTGCCTCTATGTGGCAACCATGGTTGAGGCTGATGGCCTCTCTCCCCTGCCCCATGGGCACATGCACTCCAGGTCACCACACCTACTTATATGAGCCCACTTCTGGTCTGCACAGTGTCAGCTTGGCCACAAGGAGCCTTTGAGTGTGTGGCCCATGACACCCAAGAATCTCCTCCATCTGCTGCTGTTATCAGATGCATGGAGACCCAGCATGCCTCTCTGAAGCCAGGGGCCTCACAGCCCCACCTAGAGAAGGCTCTGTCACTTCTGGGCTCTAGGGATAGAGGATGTTGCTGGAACCTCCTCTGGTGAGTGCTCTGATCTAACTCTGAGAATCCTGTTCAGTAAGATCACTTTCCAGGTCCGCCTTCATTGTTCAAATGCAGGAGGAGACCCTTGGCAGTGCACGGGCTCATCACTCAAACACCCCCACCTCTTCCTGAGGATTCATTCATGAATCATGGTACCTGCAAAGAGCGAAAACAGGAAGGCAAAAAGAATTTTCTGAGGGTGGTGGAATTTTAAAGAGCTTGAGTTAATCCAAAGGTATGTTGCTGTTGTGATGGTTGCAGTCTATCCACTGGAAGCTGCGGCTTCTTTTTATGCATGCAGCATCCTGTAGTCAATTTGCTTCAAGGTCTTGAAAGGCAGGCTGTGTTTTAAGGTTCACTGAATTCAATTCAATGTCAACGCCCCATGTTAGCTTTGTTGTTGTTAGGTATCGTCTCATCAGTTCTGACTTAAAGCAACCCCGTGTTCAAACAGAAAGGAAACACTGCCCGGTCTTACACCATCCTCACAGTCCCTGTTATGTTGGAGCCACTTCAGCAATCCATCCTATCGAGAATCGTTTCTTTTTTGCTGAGCCTCTGTTTCACCAAGCATGATGTCCTTCTCCAGGGACTAATAAAGAATCAATTCTTAGTATGTAATCTTTTCACTTGTCAACCTAGAGATACTTTGCGGTTTCTTTCAAGATTGAAATGAGTATCAAATAAGACATCATGTCCACTAGTAGAAGAGAGATGCCGGAGATAGGATCATCTTCAAATACTCATAAAAAGTAAAAAGAAAGAGAAGTTTAAAAGCATCGCCCGGAAGGTGATGGCTTCTGTCTTCCTGAACTGCTCTGAATAACACACTTTCATAAGAGAAAAATAAGCTGCTGCTGAACGACAGGAACATTTTATCTTCTGGGCTTTAAGGGACTCCTCTGCTATCACCTCTCCACCTTTTCAAGTGCTGGTATGGAAGGACTTTAAATTGCTTCATCTCGTTTGTCTGATGCGTCCTCGGGAGTCAGTCCAGGTTGCATGGGCCTGGCTGGACTACTTGCTGATGTTCTTCACCCACGGTGCTATCTGCACCTGGCTCGTGGCGCGCACGCTGGGTCAAGGTCAAGGTGTTATCCCTTTCTCTCTTCCCCACTGTTTTTTGGTCTGTTTTTAGTTGTCATCAAGTGGGTTCAATTCTGGAAGCAAACGTTGCCTCGTCCTGTGTCATCTTCATGCTTCTTGGGGAGGCACCTCAGAAACAAGACCTGACAATCTACTTATAAAAAACACAGCCATAGGAATCCCTGCAGAGCAGGTCCCTGTGACCCAGAGAGGGCCTTCATGAGTCCAAATGGACTCAGTGGCAACTAGATTCTTGCTCTGGAAGCAGAGAAATCTTTTGTGCAGACACCTTACCAATAAAAAGGAACCAAGTCCACTGCCATCAGATCAGTTCCAACTCATAGCAACCCTAGAGGACACAGCATAGCTGTCCCTTTGCATTTCTGATACTTTCAATCTGTACAGGAGCAGAGAGCCTCATCTTTCTCCCTCACAGCAGCTGGTGGGTTTGAACTGCTGACACCAAGTAAAGCGTGTAGCCCGCTATGACACCAGGGCTTCTTCAAGACCATGCAAATATGAGGATCCTTATTGACATGCCCCTGTCACTTTGACATACACTGGAAACTCTTGCCTGTGATGGAATGCTTATTTTTCCAACGTTAGCACTTTTTCATATTTAATTGATGGTCTTCAGCATTCTGTTATATGCAAGAATGTTCCTTTTTGTCATTCTGTCTGTCTCTCTCTCTACCATCTATCTCCCTACTTTGTTCCCACAGCAGCACCTCTCTATTCTATCTACCTGCCTACCTACCCATCCACCCAGCCCATCTACCCCTCACTTACCTACCTTCTTACCTATTTACCTACCTAACTACCCATCCATGCATCCATCCACCTATCTACCTACCCACCCATTCACTTACCCACTAACATAACTTATTTCTCTCTGTGTGTGTGCGTGTGGTTCTCCCTTGCTCCCTCCCTCTCTCCCTCCTTTTTGTATACAGACTGATGGATCTCTTCACTCCTAGTAATTTGTATATATTTTTCCCCAGGATTATGTTTACATAAATTATATTAATTATACCTGGAGTAACTAGTGGGTTTGAACTGCCACCCTTCCAATTACCAACAAAGCATTAACCACTTTGCCACCAAGACACTTTTATAATTCTTTACTGTACTTCATTATTTTGGTGCTTGAATTGTCTTCTCTGTGGGAGATGAGGCTGCCTGCTTCCATAAAGATGTGCAATCTTGGAAATCCAATATAGGGTCACTGTGAGTTGGCATCAACCTGATGGCAATGGGCGGGGGGGATAGTCTGAGATTGGGCCAGAGTAAGATCCTTCAAGCTTGCTCCTGTTTCTTTGTGACATACTCCCATACTTCCTGTGAACACTTCCTTTTATCCTGGAGTAATAAATACATGGTTCTAGGCTTCCATGGCCTTTCCCCAAGAAGCCTGGTCCCTTCTCAAGGGGAGTGCTATGGGAGGTCACAGTCAGGGGGCTAAGTATGACGGTTGGCACTAGGGTTGCTTTGCCTCTCAAGCCTCCCTCAGTGAGTGCAGTGAGGGAATAAGCAGGACCTGGCACATTCCCAGGAGTTTCCTCTGAGTTTCCACGGGCATCAAAAGGCTGTCCCCTTGGGCTACTGATATGCAGACACCAAGGTTGTCTGACCATTCACTCATGGAAGAACTGTTTCCAGTTTGGGGCTTTCATGAGTAAAGCTATAATAAACATAAATGGGCAAGTTTTGTGAACATAAATGCTTTCTTGACCCTGGACAAAGGGCCAAGAGTTAGATCCCTGGGTCACATGGTTCCTGAAAGTATGCTCTTTTTAAAATTTCACAAATTCAGGTAAAGACCAAAAGCCACCTCCGTAGCATTGATTCTTTACTCATATGAACCCTACATAGACTTCTCAGGACTGCCAGTCTTGGGAGCAGACAGCCAAATCTTTCTCCCATGGACGGGCTGGTGAGTTTGAACTACCAACCTTGCCCAATGTGTAAGCACCAGTTTAAAAAGATAAAAGAAAGAAACTACAAGTACTATATTTGTCTAAAATTGGGTGGTTATTCCAATCACTGGGGCTGGTTTATCTAGTGACAGATCAAAAGGCACATAATACAAATGTACATAATTTCCTAACCTAATGTTTAAGAGAAAGAGCTAGAAATTTGATAGTGAAGATAAAATATTGCCCCAAACTAGTAATAGCAAAAATAGAGGGAACTTCCTTCCACCACTGAAGGCAACCTGAATAAATTCCACAGGGGAAAAAAGGGGATACTTTCCTGAGCCCTGCCCATCTCAATTCACCTCAATTTCACGGTGCAGGATTGATGGTCTTCTCTCGTATTGTCACCCAGGCTCCAGAGAAGATGAATGGAACACAGACAACCATTATTAGCAGGTAATAGAAATTGTTCTTGCAATGTCTGTGGGTTGTTTGGCTTCTTTGGCATCTGTTCACAATGAAAGATGGAACCACAGTTCTGATAAATATGTTCTAATTGCAAATGTTTAATTATAAGTGGATCCATTTCCATTAGAAAGAAACTCGCTTGCTGTCTTGGAAAGAACAGTTTCCAAGAAAGCAGATTAAAAGCAAATCTACCAGTGGTCATCCCCACCTGCCTAGAGAACTGGGGGGTGGTGGGTGGAGGGTGGAGGGATGATGGGGTCAGCTAAAGCAGGTCCCAGGGCTGCATGTGGGGATCATCTGGGCAGATACAGCTACAGAAGAGACCCAGGCAGCACCCCCTTTCCGAGTCTCTGCTCCCCTGGATTTCCAAGGAAGAGGTGATCCTGAAGTCTCCCTGTTTCAGGTACAAGTCCCCAGCCAGCCAGGGCCCCACCTGTGTTGCAGCCAGCCCCTTGTCTCGTGTCTTGGGGCAACAGCGCTCTGCTTTGGAATCACTGGGTCTCCTGGGAAGAGAAAGGTCTGAGGCACCTTGAGGTAGCCCCCATGCAGATAATGCTGCTCAGGGACTCTCCCCCTCAAGGGCGCCCTCAGCAAGAAAGAGCTCTGGGGTCTGAGATGCTCATCAGTATTTGAGAGAATCATAACAGTGTATGAAGACCAGAGTGTGTCCCTGGACGAAGAGAAAATAAAAAGCGATTCTTGTCACCTGACTGCCATCTTCCAGTGCAGCAGGATCCACCAGCACCTCCGAGTGGTCATGTGGGGTCAGTGGTCCACCCTGACCCCTGGGTCTGCTTCTTTCAGCGCACTCAGCATTTTTCAAACTTCACTTTGTACCAAGAGATATCAGTCAAATACTTATATTTCCATGTGTTTGAAACTTCCAGGCAGAAGGCGTCATGTGCATCTGAAACTTCCGGACAGATGATGTCATCGCAGGTGATGATTAGGAAGGTGCCTGGGAGAGGCACCTGCCACCCCAGGTCTCAGCACAGGTGGGCAGGAGTCCCTGGTAGGAGGCTATGTCCATGTTCCTAAACAGAACTTCACCTTTTTTAGGAAGTTGTTCAACAGCACCAAAAAGACCCACACACACATAAACAAAAACTCACTGCCATCCAGTTGGTGTCAACTCATAGCAACCCTACAGGATGGAGTAGAACTGCCCTTATGAGTTTCTGAGACTGCTAGTCTTCAGGTGAGTAGAAAGCTCCATGTGTCTCCAGAGGAATTGCTGGTGGTTTCAACTGATGGCGCAGTGGTTACACGCTGTGATCGGCATAGTGGGCAGTCAGAAAGCACCAGCAGCTTCCAGAGAGGATGACTGGGTTTTCTACACTGTTACAGGCTCAGAAACCCACCGGGGGTTGCTATGAGTCAACACTGACTGATGGCAGTGAGGGGGGAGACTTTGCTGTTAACAGCCCAACCAGTAACCACTATGACACCGGGACTTTTAGGAGGTCAATACTGGGGTATTAATCAGTCTGGGGCTCTTGCCAAACACTGGACACGAGTCACATGCCTCCATCCCCTAGGTCCCCTGGAAGCTATTCTCTACTGGGCCGCAGAAGAAACAGGGGCCCACACAGCTGGTATGCACTCTGGGGCCTGGACGAGCACCCATCCCTGACTTCAAAGACCAGGGCTTTCATCAGTGACTGTTGGAGTTCACTCCTGTAGATGATTCCAGCAACTCACAAAGTCACTCTCTCGCTCTGGCTCCACTCAAATCCTCAAGCCCAGGAGTGCGTCTCGGGGCTATGGGACATCTCCACGGCCACCCCAGTCCTCCACTTCTGCCTGCAGCTGCCCACCTCACGGTCACCAGAGAGTGTCCATGGCGCACCTCTCTCCTGAATGCTTTCTAAATGCCGCCTTCCCTGCTCCTCAATAAGCCAAGGACCAAGGACAGGCCTCAGGCGAAGCTGCGGCTCTCTCTGTGGTTGGCTGTGGCTCAGATAAAGGAGGACCGGCAGGACTTCTGGGAAGAAGCAAGGATCACAGAGTGAAGCGCTCCTGGAGGGGCCGCTTTTCCTTTCTCTACTTGGGTCTTTTCCCTTTCCATGAGTCTTTTGCCTTCAGAGAGGAGACCCATGCCTGCATTTGACTTCAGACGCCTGCGCGGGTTCTGCGCAGGGAAGGCTTGCTGGGGGTCTGGCTGCTGCTGGCTTTCGCCTCCCTGGACCCCTGCTAGAAACCCCATTCCAGGGTTTCCTGAGCCCTTGCTCAGGGGGTTGTTCTCTGACCAAAACACACAGCAGCAGAGATGCAAGTGCCCCTCTTGGACCAGTTCTCTGCCCTCCTACCCGGGCTCCTCAAGCCTCTGAGAGACCCCTTTCTGGGTCAGGTCTCAGAGAACCCTGAGCTGCTTCCACCACAGCAAATGGTGGGATTGGGGGACCCAAGTGCCCCTCCTAGAGGCTGTCAACTACCCTTATAGAGCAAGGTTGCCTGGACATGAAACAGTAACTCTACATTTGTCTCCAAATATGGAGAAGGCCGAGGGGCAGAAGAGGGGGAAGAAGGGGAGTAAATGTCCCATGTTCATGATATAGGCATTTACTAAGGGGCTAAATTAAAAGGAGACGCTCTGAGTGATGTCAAGGTAGGTTTGAGTCTCTGTGCTCTCACCTCCCCGCCTCCCCGTGTGGAAGAAAGGGGCTCATGGCTTTGGAACGTAGCAGGTGGTCCATGAGAGTGATTCAGCAAGTGGCAGTGAGCTGGCAAAAAGCAAACGTGCAGCCATATTGCGGCCTCACAAAGCCAGTTAGTTCCCCTAGAAAGACCCGCCCACGTACAGCACACAGCTGCATTTTGCATAAGCAGCACGCATCTTATTTGCATTTAGAAAGAAGCCCTGTTGAAACCTAAACTCTTTTATCGGTTCATTAAGTTTTCATCACAGATCTCTTCTGTGTATTTATCACAGCGGTACAAAGATTTATTACTAAGGGGTGTCTTCTGTTGTTTCTTTCAACAGGGAAACTCCTGTGTGTGTATCAATTGTGAGAGTGTGGATTTTCATTGATCGTGACAATACCTACATGGCCCTCTGTGCCCGTCCCCTCTTTTGACACAGACGTGGATAATAAAAATATTAATTCACTCAACACTTCCAACTTACTCTGTGCCAGAGACTGTTGTGAGCACTTTACATAATAAAACGGATTAATCCCCATCCCAGTCTCCAGTCTGATGGGGAGCGTAGTAGGCTGACAGGATGGACCCCATACTCCTGCCTGTGCCCTTATTCTAGAAACCTGTGAGGTGGACCAAATTTAGGTGGGGGGAGGGAGTCTTTTCAGATGCACTTAAGTTAAGAATCTGGAGGCAAGTTCACCTTGGATGACCCAGGTGGACCTATCTCCAATGACAAATGTCATTTTAAGACGTGGAGGAGAGGACACAGAGATAAGGCTGCATGAGGCGATGGTAAAAAGGAAGCAGAGATCAGAAGGAGGCATCCACCAGCAGTAAGAGGGGGAGGGAAGGTCTTGGCCCTAGAGCCCACACAGAGAGCGCAGCCCTGTGCTGGGGAGCTCCTGAACTCCCCCTGGGAGAGAATACATGCCTGTTGTTTGAAGCCCCGGTTGTGCTTACTTGTTGGGATGCCCTAAGACACTAATGGAGGCCTGAGGTACAAGTGCACGTGACCTTCTGAGAGAGAGAGGTGAAGGGCGAGGTGATGCACAGTCAAGCAAGAGGTGTCTTGGAGGAAGTACAGCCAGAATGCTCCTTAGAAGGGGGATGGCGAGACTTATTCTCCTATATTTTGGGCATGTCATCAGGAGGGACCAGTCCCTGGAGAAGGACATTGGGTTTAGTAAAGCAGAGGTCAGTGGAAAAGAGAAAGACTCTTGATGAGATGGATTGACTCTGCGGCTGCAAAGACAGCAGTGACTGTGAGGATGGCGCAAGACAGGGTAGTGTATTTCCATCTACCGTGCCTGAGTTGAAGCTCAAGGGTACCTCACAACAACAACACCGCAAGGGAGACAGTTGGCAGAGTGGCCACAGGTCACCCTCACCCAGCAGTGGTCATTCCCCATGCAGACCTAGTATATCCAGATCATCCATTTTCTCCAGCGATACCTGAAATGTCTTTCTTGTCCAGTGTCCTGATTTGGGAATGCTGGCCCAAACTAACCCACACACACCAAGACAGATTCCGAGCTACCAATTTCCCCCTGGGCAGAGAGAAGGCTCCAACTGAACAGTGAGGATGGACAATGGTTCATTCTTTTAAAGAGTGCCAGAGGCTTTGTGCGCCTTTCAAAGCAATGGCCTCTTCTTTGTGCTCCTTATTCCCTCTATTAACTGGAAAATAACAATTTGCTGTAATGAGTCACTCAGAGTCAAAGTACACCAAATCCATCATCACTGTTTGTGAGTGTGTAGTTGGTGGGGTTTTTTGTCCCTACAAATGATTAAATATCACTTTCTTTCCTTTTATAGCCTGATCTTGAAGACAACCAATCCATCAGCTTATCTGCTGGTGTTTAACTACAGCATTTTGCATTCATTATTCCCTACTTATATCATTCTTTTAAAAAGAGGAATAACTTAATTCTGCCTCTTGACAGCAGAGAAATTAAATGGTGTGCTATAAAGATGAGCGTTTCTCTGAAAGACAAAACAACAGCAGATCCATAAAGCCAAGACAAAGTGTCGCCCCACAATGAGATGCATGAGGACAAGTTTCTGGAAAACACGGAAGAAAACTTCCAGCCTTAAGTACAACTTGCCCACTGGTGCAGCCACTTTGGGGAGCAAACAAATTAGAAGAGTTAAGTGTGTGTCTACCCAAGAATGCAGGAACCCCACTGCTATGTATAGATCTTCTGACATCACATTGGAATCAACTCAGACTACACACATGTCTGTCTTCATGTGCAGTGGGAAATAATTCCCTTTGGAACTTTGTCTCCTGTTAACCCTGAGGTTAACACTCCCTTCTACCATCAAAATGGCATCCCAAAAGATCAAGAACTGCTGGGGCATTCTGCTCAGTACCACTCGGACCCATTAACATCAGTGATGCCATGCTGATGGAACAGAACATGCAAAAAGTGGCTGGTACCCTGAAGGTCAGGGACAGCCACCGGCACCCCAAGAGATTCAGGGACCTGCCATTTCAGTGATGTTCTTATGCCTCTAGTGTTCGTGGGCATGCTGGTAGTTTCTCTGCAAAGTGAAAGGCAAAATGCTGCATTCAGGAACACAGCAAAGGAAGCCCAGTGCCTCACGGGCCTCTTTGATTCTGGAAGACACACAGCCTGCACTGTGGATTGGTCTCCAGAATACTGCAATAGAAAGTCATACAAATTGCTTGGTTCCTTGGTGCATAGCAAAGTGATGTCCCCACTGGACTGTAGGCTATGAAGCGCACATGAGCATGAAGAAGAAGCCTGAAACACTGTGGGAATGGCCCGAAAGGGACATAGGGACATGAAGTGAGCATACGCTGTTGGAAAAATGATGCACACAGACTTGATCAAAACAGGGTTGCTATAAACCTTGTAAAAAATGCAATATTTGCAAAGTGCAGTAAAGTGATGCACAGTAAAACAAATATACCTGTGCTGCTCCAGCCCACATATAAGGCAGCTTTAAAAAGATTGTAAGAAGATGGAATGAAAAGATATTGGGATCTTCCCACTAATTTTGAAGTCCCTCTCATACACGTGACATGGAAGATTGTTAGCTCTGAGTAGGGCCAAGCTCAGGAAAGGGTGTGTCAGTTGTGGAAAAAGTAATCCTGATGTTTGAGCCTAGTAATCAGGGTGCTACTGGGGAGCAGCACGGAGTGTGAAGCTCCTGGAAGGGCCCTTGGGGGATGACAACATAGCACCCTGTGTCCTTCACCCACAGCTAGGATGCTTACAGTTGAGTTGGGATCCCGGTTTGGCTGTTTTGTTGATTCCATGCTCCTTAAATCAATCAGACTTCACTAAGCTCCATCTCACTGTTCATGGACATTCTGGGAATTCAGCAAAAAGACAGCTGCATGCAGCACTATAATTTCATAGTTACAAATAAAGTAGTTATCTCAGTCTTGTCAACGCCAGATGTCACCCTCCACAGATCCCTTCAGAAGGGCTTCACTCATGACAGTGTGAGATGCTAGATTTCTAAACTCTTGGTTTATGAAGACTGAGGTGATTTGTATGGTATCAACTTAGTTAATCTAGGATCACATTTCCCAGAATCCCCTGCCCTGTGGTTTCCAGTTAGTTGATCAGAAGAGGATTTCATGCAGGATTAGAAAGGTCACTAAGCAAAAATCAAACCAAACCCATTGCTGTCCAAGTCAATTCCAACTGATAGTCGGTCTACAGGACATAGCAGAACCGCCTCTTGGGGTTTTCAAGGCTGTAATCTTTACAGAGGCGGAGCCACAACTTTCTCTCATGGTGCTGGATTTGAACCATTGCGTTTTCATGTTGGCTGCTGAGCACTCAACAACTGTGCCACCAGGGCCCCTAGTTACCTTGTATGGTCACTGCTCAATGTCTCTCTGCCTCTTTAAGTAAGGATAATAAAACAGTAAACACGGGGGGTTGTAGGAATGACTAAATGTTTAAATGCTTATAAAACCAAGGAAAATCATGACAAGGCCTAATATGTTGCAAAGCATGAGCTATTGCTGTTAAGTATGATACGTGAGTCAAGAGAAAGTCAGTGTGGTTAATGAATCTCATTGGGAACAGAGTGAAGTGTTATTTTGCCAATTTCAACAAGTAGAACATCGACTGACTTTGAGCTCTCCAAGGTGGCTGGAAGCTCCATGCAGATCATCTGATATGGACTTCAGGCAAGAGCTTGGGAAGGAGCTGGTATATGAGATAAGAGTAGTCAAGTGGCCACCAGACATAAAAGTTAACATCCCAGGGCAAGACATTACGCAGACCTGGGATAGGCAGGGCTCCTGCTACCCTTTTAGATAGATAGATCTCCATGGAGGCTGACTTCATAGTGGGCATAACACGGGGCAGCAGAATGGTCTGGAGGAATTTTACATGTTGTTCGCTAACAGCTAAACTATTAAACGTTTTGTCTTTGTTTCAGGTAGAGAGGTTTGGAAGGCAAGAACTGTCATAGATGAACAGCCACATGACAGCCCAGGGGTCATAGAGACACGAACATCAGAAAAAGGAAACGTGCTATTGTTGTTGTTGTTAGTTGTCTTCACGTTCGTTCCAACTCATAGCCAGCCTATGTACAACAGAATGAAACATTACCTAGTGCTGCATCATCCTTATATGAATTATGTTTGAGCCCACTGGGGCAGTCACGGGGTCAAATCATCTCCTTGTGAGTCTACCACATTTTGGCCGATCCACTATTTTACAAAGCATAATTTTCTTTGCTGGGGACTGGCCACTGATGTCATGTACAAAGTACACATCACGAAGTCTTGCCATCCTTGCTTCTAAGGGACATTCCGACTATACTTGTTCCAACAGAATTTTGTTTGTTCTTCTGGTAGGCCCTTCAACATGCTATCGACATCCTCCCATCTCTCTTCATCAGTTTGTTGTATGTACTATGACGGATTGCATTTGCTGTGATGCTGGAAGCTGTGCCACTGGCCTTTCAAACATCGGCAAGGTTACCGTGGTAGTCTAGTTTCAGTGATGCTTCCAGATTAAGTAAGACTAGGAAGAAGAAGTCAGTGGTCCATGTCTGAAGGAGTAGCTACTGAAAACCTTACGAATAGCAGGAACGTGGTCTCATACATAGTAATGGGAGATGAGCCCCTCGGGTTAGAAATCACTTACAATAGGAGACAGGAAAAGCTGCAACATTCGGGACCCTCATTTGTTCATGGGGCATGAATAAGATGAAAAGAAACAGCTGCAAACATCCACTAATAATTAGAACATGAAATGCATGCAATATAAGTGGAAATCATCAGACGTTAAATGGAATGCATAAAGATCACAACCGTAGACACTGGTGAACTGCAATGGATTAGTTTGGTCATTTTGAATAAGACAATCAAATGGTTTACTATGCCAGGAATGACAAGTTCAAGGGGAATATTGCAATGTTCATTATCAAAAAGAACATTTCAGGATCTATCTTGAAGTATAATAGCCTCTGTTAGAATAATATCCACATCCCTACAGTTAATATAACTGTTATTCAAATGCATGCAAAAATCACTAAAGCCAATGATGAAGAAATTGAGGAATTTTACCAATTTCTTAAGTCAGAAATTGGTCAAAATGTGTAATCCAGATGTATTTATAATTCCTGTTGTTTGGAATACAAATGGAAGAAAGGATAGGTGGTTAGAAAGTACGGTCTTGGGGATAAAAATGAAGCTGCAGATACCATGATAGAATTTTGCAGGCCTATTGACTTCTTCATTTCCAATACCTTTTTTAAACCACATAAATGGCAAGTATACAAGTGGACCTCCGCATATGGAACACACAAGAATGAAACTGATAACATTTGTGGAAAGAGACGACGGAGGTCAATGTTATCATCCAAAATAAAACAAATTACAACTGTGGAATCCAATATCTATTCCCCCTACGCAACTTTAGGTTGAAGCTGAAAAAATTAAAACGAGTTCACGAGAGTCCAAATACAACCTTGAGCATATGCCATCTGAATTTAGAAATCGCCTCGAGAACAGATTTGACTCATTGAACACTCATGAGCAAAGACCAGAGGAGTTGTAGAATGACCTCAAGAATTATATTCGTGATCCAAGGAAAGGGTCTTTACAAAGACAGGGAAGAAAGAAACGATCAGACTGATGGTCAGAAGAGACTCCAAGACTTGCTCTTGGACACAGACTCACTAAAGCAAATGGAAGAAATGACGAGGTAAAAGAGTTGACCAGAACATCACAAAGGGCAGCTCAAGAAGGCAAAGGAAGGCACGATAATAAAACGTACACAGACCTGGAGTTAGAAAACCAAGAGGGAAGAACACATGGCTCAGCATTCCTCAGGCTTAAAAAACAGGAAAAAGTTCCAGTCTCTGGTTGCAATATCAAAGAATTGCATGAGCAAAATACTAAGTGATTCAGGAAGCACCAAAAGCTTCATCCATCTACAAACAATCGACTTTTGATAGAGACCAAACCCACATTACATGAGAAAGAGATAGTCTCTACAACAGTGGTGCTGGTAAAGATAGATCTCTGTTTGCAGGAGAACTAAACAGGACCCATATTTCACATCATCTAAGAAACAAGCTTCAGATAGAGCTTGAGCCTAAATATAAAACCAAGAACCATAAAGACCATCAATGAAAAAACAGGGGCAAATTTAAGGACTCTAAAATATGGCACAAACATGCTATCAAACACAATGAAACACACACACACACACACACACACACACACATACACACAGAGCAAGTGACTGGGACCACCTACAAATTCGATAGTTATGTGTATCCCAAGACTTCACCAAAGGAGTGAAAATAACTGGGAAACTTTGGCAACAATCTATCAAACAATTGATTTATCTTAAAAATCTAAAGAAAACTGCAACACTTACACAAGAAGAAAAATAAGCAATACAATTTAAAAATGGGCAGAGAACATGACTAGTCAATTGACCAATAAAGACATTCAGGAAGCAAACAAACATGAAGAAATGCTTAGGATCATTAGCCACAAGAGATATGCAAATCAAAACACCAATATGATATCCCCCCCCCCGCATTGAAAGTAGAGTTAAAAAACTAAACAAATAAAAAAAACTAAACAACAACACATTCTGAATATGGTGGGGAGAGATTGGAACCTTCATACTCTGCTAGTGGGAGTGTAAAATGGTATAGCCACAATGGAAAGCAGTTTAGTGTTTCCTGGAAAAACTGGGACAAGAAACATCATATGACCCAGTATCCCTCTATGTGGACTTTCTGCTAAAGAACTAAGAGTTGAAACACAAATAGATACAGTCACCCCCATGTTCATAGCAGCACTACTCGCAATACCAAAAAGATGGAAACAACTACAATGCCCACTGGTGGAAAAATGGATAAGTGAATTGTGGTGTATATATACACAATGAAATACTACGTATTAAAAACTAATGATAACTGTATGAAACACCTCATAACAAAAGGTGTTCATGCTAAAAATAAACTGACCCTAATGATTATCAGGGGCAGGAGGGGAACTGGAGATTGCAGGCGAGAGGGTAGATAGTTGTTATTTGATTTATGGGGAAGACAATATCCAATAAGAGGGTGATGAGGGAGCATAATGGAAACAGGCAAGGTAATTGGACATTTGGTGAATTGTTTCATGTAATACCAATGATCTGTTCTATAAACCTTCAACTAATTCACAATAGAACAATTTTTTTTAAAATACACCGAAAGGAATACACAGACAATAGATCGAGACAGTGGCTGAACACTGTGTGGTTTAAAAATCAGGAAAGGTGTCATACCAAGGTTCTAGCCTTTCACCATACTGATCCAATCTTTATGCTGAGCAAAAATTCTACAAATTGGAAAATATGAAGAAGAATGTGGATTAGGATTGGAAGAAGGCTAATTAAAAACCTGCATGTAAGTAACATCAGCTCGTTTGTTGAAAGCCCAGAGTACTTGGGGCACTTACTGATAAATATCACAGAATACAAACTTCAGGAAGGATTGCAATTCAATATAATGGGAATAAAATTCTCACAGTTGGACTGTGGGAGAACAATCAGGCCTTCTGGTTCTATAAAGATTTTATAGCCTTGGAAACCCTATGGCATATTTCTATTCTGCCCCATCTTAGTTAAGGTGGCAATGTTTGGGGGTTTCTTTTGGGGGGGGTTGGTTTGGTTTATATTACAGTCTCTAGTGGTAGAAATGGGTAAACACTGGAAAGATTAGAGGTTCAAGTCCACCTAGAGCTGCTTCAGAAGATAGGGCTGGGGATTTATTTAACAAAAAACCCAGAGAACCTGTTCTAAGGACATAGATGCGCATATACTAGGGAGCCATGAACTGAGAACCAGGTGGTTAGCTATTGGTCTGAGACTTTCAGTTTGTTTTAACTTGTTGTTAAGCATCAAGTTGGTCCTCACTCAAGGTGACTCTGTCCAACTGAACAAAGCTTGGCTCCACAATCCTTGCTCTATGTTAACCCATTGTTGCCAGCGCTGTGCCAATCCATGCCTGGGGGTAGGGCTGTGCCAATCCAACTCTGGGGGGTTATGCCAATCCATCACTAGGGGTGCTGTGCCAATCCAACCCGGGGGGGTGGGGGCTGGCTCTTTTCACGGGCCCTCCACTTTCCCGAGCACCCTGTCCTCCCCTTGGTGCTGGTCCCCTGATACACACGCCTAAAGCGGGCCAGTCTCACCATCCGGGCCTCTAGGAGCATGTTAGCATAGTTCTTCCCAGACAGGGTTGCTCGTTCTCCCGGCAGTCTGTGGAATATTCCATACCACCTCAGGCTTACAAAAGAGCTTCCAAAACTTCGTGGGGGAACTCCGTTAGCTTTTCATTTTCCCACACACTGTCTGAAGCCCGCTAGAATAACGTGATGGATCCCTTTTCCCCACACCCATTCCCCTCCCCCACTGAAAAACGTCACTAAGGAACTTCCAGCGTGGGACTTCTCCAGAGGATCCTGCTCTCCAGAGGACAGCGGGGTGAACATCTGGGGACAGGACTTCAAGACGGCCCCCTCAGGGAAGGGGAAGGGTGGCCAGGAGGTGCCCGCTCTCGGGGTGGCCGGTACCTGGAAGGAGTTCTCCAGGCTGAGGCGAGGAGGGCGCGAAGGAAGGGTGAGGGCCAGTCCGCGCCGCGCCGCCTGAGGAGGCGTTCCCCACGGGCTGCCCTGAGCTTCAGGGTTACCTCAGCGCCTTCGCCTCGGGCGCCTCGGGAGAGGCGTTCTGGGGCAGGAGGGCGGGGCCGGGGCCTGGGGCAGAGGTCGGTCCCATTGGCGAGGCCGGGTTGGAGGCGGGACTGAAGTCGGCTTTCGGCGGTTCCGATTGGTGGGGCGGGGTGGGGGCGGAGACACAGGTGGACTGGGCGGGGCCGGGGCGCGGCCTGGAGCCGGAGAAGTTGTCCCGCGGAGGTCGGGAGGTGGCCTGAGGATTAGGCGAGGTCCGTCCTGCGCGTGGACAGCAAAGAATGAGCGAGGACGTCGCCCAGGTGGCGCCTCAGCGTTGGGGAGCCCTGCCCAGTGGAGGTAGGGCAAGGCGCGCGAGTCGAAGTGGGGGTGTCCAAGGGTCCATGGGCCTGGAGTTGGGAAGCTGCGCGCTGACCAGGCAGTTCTGAAGGAGGGAATCAGGGTGCACGTGGGTATCTTCTGTCCGTCCTCGGGCCGCCGCACCGTCTGCACCCTGGCCGTGACAGTGTCTCCTCAGCGTGCACCGAGCCCCCTCTGGCCACCCGGCGCCACAACGAAGTCCCTATTGGAACCCCACCCCACCCCCATCCCGGAGTCCCAGGGAGGCACACCACCTAGGAAGACCTGCGTCCATTGGGATGCTGGCCCGATGTCCAGCGTGCCGTCTAGGGCTGGATTGGGCAGCACTCAGCGGGTGGGCATTGCACTACATCCATACTGCTGGCCTCAGGAGGTCCATGTTCGAGTCCACCTAGTGTCCTGCCCTCCGGTCGAAAAGCAACCTCGTGGCCTCTCTGTGACCTTCACGGAGACCAGGGGCCTTGAAGGTACTGGCTCTGAAGGTGGGCCCTGGGGTGAAAACCCCCTGCTATGGGCGCTACTGCCTCCTGCTGCTGCCCCAGTGCAGGGTGCTGCAGGGCTCCTGAGACTCCCATCCTAAAGTTATTTTCCCCCTTTCTTTATTATTAAATATATACTTTATTGTGACTGTACAAGCTGAACTAGGAAATATTGAGTTGAGTTCCAGATCACTGAAATCAAGCAAACATCACAAAAAAATGAGTCACATGCGTTTTTGTTCGGTTTTTCTTTTTGGTTACCAGATGCACGTCACAGTTTTGTTGACATTGTACTGTAGTCTATTATTAAGAAGCTCAGGTGGCGCTGTGGCTTAGGTATTGGGCTGCTGATGTCAAGGTCGATAGATCTACTCTACCAGCAGCTCTGCTTGAGGAAGATGAGACTGCTCCAGTATAGATTTACAGTCTCAGAAACCCTGTAAAGGGTCTCTAGGAGTGAGAAATGACTCATGACTGTGAGCTTTCATGGGTCTGGTTGTCTATGATGAAAATAGTGTGAGGGTGGCCGGAGTGGGACCCAGAGATACAAAGTGGCTACAGGTTATTGGAAAAATGGCACTGGTTGATTTGCTCTATGCAGGATTCCCACAAGCCTTTGCTTTGTAAGAAACAGTTCCTGCAGCACACAACAAAGCAGAATGTAATATAATGAGGAAAACTTCTCCAGAGCACAACTTTTGGCAACTCAATTTTTTTCTGCATGTACAGTTTGGAGAGTGGTTGCATGTATCATATTGTACGCCTATCATCACTTGTTGTCAGGGGCCCTCCAGTCAGCTGTGACCCACAGTGACCATATGCACAACAGAATGGAACACCGCACAGTCCTGTGCCATCCTCACAGTTGTTCCCATGCAAGCCCACTGATGCAGCCATTAGGTCAATCCATCTCGTTGAGGGCCTTCCTCTTTTCCACTGCCCTCCACTTTACCAAGCATGATGTCCTTCCCCAGGGACTGGTCTCTCCTGACACTATGTCCAAAGTCTGTAAGAGGAAGTCTCACCAATGGGACCCACCTCTGCCTGCCTGCCTGCCTCCCTCCCCCCTTTCTCCCTCCTTCCCTCCCTCCCTCCCTCCCTTCCTTCCTTCTTTCCTTCCTTCTTTCCTTCCTGGTTGTCCTTGCCCCAGCCTGGAGAATTCCTTCCAAGTACTGGCCACCCAGAGAAGGGGCAGCCCCTTCTCCCTGCCACCTTTTTGCTTCTGTGCCGGGGCGATGTTGTAGGTCCATCCCAATGTTTGCCTCTAAAGAATACTCTGGCCTCATCAACATTATCTGATTCCAAATTATTTCACCAGTAATAAAATCTCCACGCCTCTCCCTATAGCTCTTGAAGTTCCACTAGAAGCACATTATTTGTGGCATTACTAATAGAATAAAGTTGCACCTCCTTATTTTGTGAGGTCATTGACACAACCTCCAATTCCAGGGAAAACCAGAGTCCAGGGGCTCCCAGGCAGCCCATGTGGACCCCATGCTTGGCAAACATGCTCTCCAGTTTAGCAGGAGTGGTTGGGAACAGGGGGAGCCTCAAGCCCAGAGTGAACAGTGAAGTTTGGGTACTGTTTTAGAGCAGGGCTGGGGTTAAAGCAGGTATCTTCAGGAGGCATAGGGAAGCGCAAATCAATTGAGGAAGAAGCTCACTGAGTGTCCCAGGAGAGCTGTACAGGCAGAGAAGGACAAATAACCTGGAAATAAGGGTGATATGTTTGCAAAACATCAAGAATGTGGCTGGAGCAGTGAGCAGGGCCTAGCCCATCGTATCACTGGTAGGCCTTGTGAGACTGAGGCTGGAGTTGTCTCCCAATAGCCAGTCTCCTTTCCCTCCTCAGACATAAAAACAGATTTTTAGCTAAACACTCGGTCTCTTAGATTAGTGACTAATTTTCTTTCTTTCTTTAAAAAATATATTGGGGGCTCACACAACTCTTTAACACAATCCATACATCCATACATTGTGTCAAGCACATTTGTACATTTGTTGCCATCATCGTTTTCAAAACCTTTTCTTTCTAGTTGTGTATTTGTTGCCATCATCATTTTCAAAACCTTTTCTTTCTACTTGAGTCCTTGGTATCAGCTTCTCATCTCCCCCACCCCCTTTCCTATCCTCCCTCCTTCATGAACCCTTGATAATTTATAAATTATTATTATTATTATTTCATGTCTTACATTGACCAATGTCTCCCTTTACCCACTTTTCTGTTGTCCATCCCCCTGGGAGGGGGTTATATATAGATCATTGTTATCAGTTCCCCATTTCTCCCCTCACCTTCCCCTTACCCTCCTGGTATGACTACTCCCAGTATTGTTTCCAGCTATTATCTGTACCCATGTACATGCTCTAGTCTAACCAGATTTATAAGTTAGAATTGGGGTTATGATAGTGGGGGTGGGGGAGGAAGCATTAAAGAAGTAGAGGAAAGTTGTATGTTTCGTTGGTGCTATTCTGCACCCTGACTGGCTCTTCTCTTCCTTGTGACTCTTCTGTAAAGGAATGTCCAATTGTCTACAGATGGGCTTTGGGTCTCCACTCTGAGTGACTATGTTTTCTAGCCTTTCTTTTCAGCCCTGTGACTAGTTTATGCATTGCCCCAAATTTCTTGGGTGTGTTGTTAAGGGGAAAAGATATTCCTGGCAGCTGGATCATGGTTATAGTGGATTAAGCCCCTGTGTCTCACCATCCATGAGGTAACTTCAGGAATGGAAAGTTTGCACAGAGGAATGACAACAAAAGAAGTGTCTGAGTCCCTGGTTGACATCCTGTAGGCTTCACAGAAGGAGCTGTATGATGCTGTGGGTTAAGTGTGACTTATTAAGGGATTCAGATTCACCATCTGTTCCAAGAGAGAAAGCTGAGGCTGTCTGCTCCCATGAAGATGTAGAATCTGGGAAACTCAAAGGACCAGTTCTCCTCTATCCTCTATGAGGAGTTGAATCGACTTGATTGCATTTGGGTTTTTGCTTTTATGCTTCACAAGGTGAGAAAGACATGAACTTTTCTCATCCGAGGCACTGTTTGTTTGCTTGTTTGGGGGCACAGGGGCTTTCTGGCATTCACAGCGGACCCTTACTCTATTCCTTGTACCATGGCCAGGGTTTCAGTGTTTGTACCACATTGAAGGAAGTGTGCTAGGGACTTTACACCGAGGCATGACTCTTTGAAAATCTCCCTCTGTCGACTCTGAGAGGCTGGACACTGACACAAGAGTGGACCAGGAAGATTGCTTGGGCGCTGTGGCAGCTATCTAGGTAAAAGGTGCTGGTTGGGTCAGACTAGATGGAAGTACTCTAAGTGAGGTAAGGAGTCGTGTTTAGGATGGATTTATGTACTATGTATTTGATCAAGAATTGTTTTTATGGTAAAAGAAGACACACCCAAACGCTCATCAATATAACGTCCATATTTCTAATTCATTGATTTTTATTACATTGCCCATATTGTGCCAACCATGCGGTTATCCTTTTCCAAACTATTCCACCACTGTTAACATATACTCAATTCTTTAGAAACAAAAGCTTTATTTTCCCTCTTTCTTTTACCCTGGTAACCATATAAAAATCTCTCATTTCTGTATATTTGCATATTTCATATGTGATATTATACAGTATTTGTCATTTTTGTGTCTGACTATTTTTGCTCAGACTATTTCAAGGTTCATTCATGATGTGGTATGTGTATCGGAACTTCATTTCTTTTTATGATTTCTTAATATTCTTAATATTCCGTTGCATGATTATACCACATTCTGTTTACCCATTCATCTGTTGTTGGATGTGTTAGTTGTCTCTGTACTATGTACTTTTGATTTTTCAAATGTATGGCTTAAAAAGTAAAAAGTCATTGAGGTGTTTTCTATGTACAGTAAAACACACCTATTTACCTTCCCAAGCAATACTTCCATGAACTGGAAACTCAGGGAAACCTTGATCTTCTTTCTGATACTAAAAATTAGAGTTGTTATTTCCAAAGTACTATGTATATGGAAGCATGCATGCTGCATCTGTCTTATTTCACTCAGCAGATTCTTATGAGCTTAATCCA
Source organism: Tenrec ecaudatus (assembly GCF_050624435.1). Classification (NCBI taxonomy): domain Eukaryota; kingdom Metazoa; phylum Chordata; class Mammalia; order Afrosoricida; family Tenrecidae; genus Tenrec; species Tenrec ecaudatus. Next base: position 2,880,906 of record NC_134545.1, on the reverse strand, counting down.
TGTTGCTACATGAATCAGCAATGTAATCTTTTGTTGCTCAGTAGTATTCCATTGTACAAGGGGTATTCAAACATTTGTACAAAATTGGAATTCAAAGATCATGTAGGCTTGCATGCACTTTTTGGAGTGCCCTTGTACGCACACAGGCAGCTTCCAGGTTACTAATGAAATGCCCTCCTAACTGCCTCCAAGGCCGTAAGAGGAATTTGTAGGAGAGTTAGAAAAGGGGCATATGGGTTTTATTTAGCCTGGCTCGAGTACCAGAAGCCTTGAGGCCTTTGCAGTGATTTAAAAGGTGCACATGCAGCAAGTGAAGGTAATTGTGGTGAAGAATGGGTTGTGAGTAGGGGCTGGTTCAGTAGTTTCAAAGGGAGGGCAAATTTACTTTACATTAAAAGACAAGTAGGGATTGTCCATAAATCAGAAATTGTTCACCAAGGGACACTGCTATTTGCTTATCTTCTCACCTATGGATGGGTATTCCATTGATTTTTCATATTTGGTCTATTAGGGGCAGAGCTGCTACAAGCATTCATAATAGAAAATTCTTTTCATCTCTCTTTGTGTGGTTTCATCTCTCTTTGGTAAATACATGTTAAGGGTAGAAATGTTCAGGCACAGGATCGGTATGTGCGAACACCTGTAGGAAATCACTTAGCTTTTCCCAAGTGCTTGTTGCATTTTGTATCCCAACTCGTGCTCTCTGAGAGTTGTAATTGTTTCTCATTCTACCAGTTCTTGGTCTTGCTACTCTTTCCACTTCTATTATTTGCTTATAGAAGCCTTATTTTCTTTCCCGTGACTTACATGCCCAACTGAAACCTGGATTTCCCAGAATCCCTTGCAGATGGGTTGTTCATGTGCTACACAACTCTCCAATAAGACGTGAATGGGAGTTTTTGTTCATGGCATCAGGGGGAGCTTCTTAATGGAGTGTAGGCTCTTCTCTTCAGGATAGTGGTCTGGGGAAAACATTCTCAAGAAGAGACCTCTGCTCAGCTCCACAGGCCGGGGCTGTAAGGTGGCCTCTCCATTGTCCTGGTGGTTTTCAGACATAGGTGGAGGGTACAGGCAGGTCCTTGGTCTCCTCGGCTTCTTAAGTTAACTTTAATGGTTCATAGACCTCTTTGGGATTCTGAGAATTAATCTCTAACCAGAGGACACAAACTTGCCTAACCTGTTTTTCTATTCAGAATTCTGGCTCCACAGCCCTACCAGGCAAAGCCCCGAGTAGGCAGAGATTAAGCTTTTTCTGGGCACACTGGGGAGGCTTCATGTGAATTAAAAATGAGCCATGTGGGTCCTGGGCATGCATGCCCACAGAAAGTTAACTCTGAGTGAGAGCAAAGAAAGCCAAAGGCCATTTAAACATGTGACAGATTGTCATTGCCACGGGCAACACACCCCATGCCTTTGTGACTTGCCAGTTTTCCACAGGGATACTTAACTCGGAATCCTCTAGAGCCATTTATTGGCAGTGCCCAGAAGGGATATGACATTTCTAATCAAATAGAATTCACATTTTATATTCCTCATTTCTAAGCTGCTTGTTGACCTAACTCACTTCCAAAGAATCTCATTAATAATTCTATCTTTTCTCCTTCTCCCTTCCCGCTAGTGATGGCAAAGGGTCAAGGGAGTTACCATCAGCACACCGAGACATTTCTCACCACCACCTCATCTTTCTGGGAGTTGTCGCGTCATGGCCACAGAGACGGTCTTATTCTCTAAGGAGACCACCTGGAACTGAGACCTTCTTTAAATACAAAACCATGCTGCCTCCAACATGAAGCACCCGGTACAGGCATATTTCTGTAAAATAAGTTGGATTTGTAGATTTAAAATTCCCTTGAAACGATTCAGCACCACCCTGTATGTTTTCTGTCATTGGAAACCACAAGTGTACATCCTGGGAAAAATCACTTGCGGGGGGTGGTGGGGGGTGGGGTGTGAAGGGCAGCCTGTGTTGGGTCTTGGTATCAGAGGCCCCGTCCAGATGATGTTTTCGAGCCCACAGGGGTGGCTGGGAGAAAGTCAGTGGCTAGTTGGAATGGAATCTTGAGGATTCTGTTCTGCTGCCTGACAAGGGAATGGGAATGCGATGACAGACTGGGAGGATGGGAACCATTGGTTTTCACCTGGCCCAAAACAATTCCCGGCTCAGTGAGTTGTGGCTCATGGCAGCCATGGCAGCAGGCAGCCTTCCACATCAGCCATTCAGTGAGGATCCTTAGAGCCCATTTGATCGTCACCAGCAGTTCCACCATTGACTTGTTCATCCTGAGAGACTGGCCTAGGTAGTCAGGTACTGCTGTAGAGCTGAGCGAGGGTTGGAGTCTCCTTGGTGTTTAGGAGATATAAAATGGTAAGTTAAAAAATATTGCTATAGAACCATAGATGCCTTTATGAAACAAAAACATCGAAATATAAAGGTATTGTTTCTCAACACATCCTCTGTGTAAGTCTATACACTTCTGAAGGTGGTGACTTCTTCTCTCGAGCCCTTCCCTGAAGGACTGTGTACTCCTCAACTCAGCCACTTTGAAACAGCAGTTTGAGCATCCCTGGGGGACTCAAATTGGGTCTCTTTGCAATGTTCTGATTCTGGGGGAACAACAAGAAGCTGAAAAGGCGAGATCAAAGCTGGAGAGTGGATGATGACAGGTTTCCCAGGGAAATTCTCATAAGTCAGCCCTTGCAACCCTTCAAGAATAAGCAAGTGCATGGTTGTGATGGGGGTGGGGGGAGTTCCTCAATACAACTCTCATGGCCTTTATTGTACCAATGCAATTTAAATTTTCTTTTAAACTTCTTCCATAAACCACTGTGATCAGTTTTTGTCCTTTGAGAAAAATCTATCAAGACATTTCTGTTGGAATCCCAGAAAATAGTCAGTGTAACTTTATGAGCTGAGCTTTCCCTGCCTTAACTGAAATCTGGCCAGAAAATCCCCTGGAGAGCCACTGCCTTGATTGAAGGCACCCTAATGAGACCAAGACAACTGCATTACTGAGAGAGCTTGTCTGTCGCCATCCACCGATCACAGAGGCATAACTTTAAACATATTTTGTTCGGAATAAACCCATGCCCGTGTGAACTGGAACGCTAGCAGGAATACTTTAGGACTTACGCTTGTATGTTCGAACATTTCTAACTCCAGAGAACTTTTTGTTTGATATTAAAGACCAAAGTAGGTGGGTGCATCTGCACAAATTCCTTCTATGTTTTGGACCAAGGGTAGGGAGTGGGACAGTGATCGTATCAGTAAAGAGATGGAGTCAGTATGATGCATTCATTTCCTGTTGCTGCTGAAACAAATCACCACAAACTGACTGGCTTCAGACCACACATGTTCTTCCAGTTGTTGAGGTCAGAAATCTGAAGCATGTCTCACAAGCTTAATTCGAGTATCAGCAGAGCTTAAGGAGACATTAGGAGAGAATCCTTTTCCTTGCCTTTTCTGGCTTCTGTAATCACTTTCATTCCACTGCCTGACTTGTGACCCCCTTCCTCCATATGCTAAGTATCTTCACATCTCCTGCTCTGCTTCTGCCTTACATCCCTTTGATCCTGACCTCTTCTGTCAACTCTGTGGATTGCATTGGGCCCACTCAGATAATCCAGGACAATCATTCCATCTCAATGTCCTTAATTTAATCACATCTCCAGTCTTTTGTTATATAAGGTATCACCAGTCCTCAGGATTAGGACAGGGCTATTACAAGGAACGGGAGGAGTGGGGGGTATGAGCCTGCCACACATCTAGAAAGACCCTGCACATCATTGGCTGACGTGAGGAGGAGATGTGCTTTTATTTTGTATGCAGATGGGTAGATGCATATACTCAGAAGGTGTAAAGAAAAGATAGAATCCTGTGGGCTTTTAATCTCCTATCTACCAGAAGGGGAAGAGAACTCCTTTCCTTTTATCTCCTCAGAAAAGGTATTAGCAAGTTAAGGACTCGGAAACTTTGTGGAGCCCAAGCCCCCAAAACAACTCAACCACCTCGCCCCTCTGCAGGAAAACAAACAAACAAATAAACCAAATTCACTGCCATCGGGTTGATTCTGACTCACAGTGAGCCTATACGTGAGGGTTTAATAGCCCCTTTGGGCTTCGCTATCCATCTTTATGGAAGCAGAAAGCCTCCTCTTTCTCCTGAGGAGCAGCTGGTGGGATCAAACTGCTGACCTTGCAGTTAACAGCCCAACGCATAGCCCAGTATGTCCCTAGGACAGCTTAGTGGTGGTCTGATTATAAAATTTTCTGAAAAACATTTATCATTAGAGGTATTCCATGACATCAAAACACAATAAATAAATAGATGAGTCGAGCTCATGGTGAACTAGTGAATGAAGTGTTGCCTGGTCCTCAGTCATTCTCATGTTCACTAGTATGTTCACACCCATCGTTGTGGCTTTTGTGCCAACCCATCTCACCAACATATGGGGTACCAGCCCCCACAGCTGAATGGGTCCAATGGTTGTGTAATTAAGGGCTAAATTAAAGAGACACCAGGCAAGACAAAGCATGCAAGGGTTCACCTCCACAGTCATGACTTCAGGAGCCAGATACACACACACACACACACACAGAGAGAGAGAGAGAGAGAGAGAGAGAGAGAGAGAGAGAGAGAATAGATTTCCAACACTAACCTTTATATCCTCAGGGCATACAAGCCCCCCAAATTTATGGGCCACCACATAAGTAGCAGAGTGGGCTTTACCCTAACCCTAAAGGTCCCTGAGTTCATTGGAAGAGTAAACTAACACCAGTGCTGGAAGCAGGTAAGGGGGAGTGGCTGTCTTCAGAGCCCAGGGGACAATAACACCTGTCTGCTCCTATAGCTAAAGTGGCCGGCTGGATACCAATCAGCCATGTGCTTCTAAGAGGTAACTTTAAAGCAGCACTATCATGGGAGGATATACTGGGGAACAATATTAATGATGAGAATGTGATTGAGACTCATTTGCAACTCACAGGTGAAGGCCTCCCTCCATCCCAGAGACCCAGCCTGCCAAGTTTTTTAATAGATGAGAATAAAGGATTCATCCGTATATACTCTCTTTCATTCTCTGTTTCCCACACCAAGGGTCTTCCTTACCCTTCTTTTCCCTCCACGTAACATGATGTCCTCTAGCGATTGTTTAAAGCAAGTCCTCGGTGCCCGGGGATCCGTAGGTTTGCATGGACTCATTCATAGAACGAGATCCCCAGGCTCTTCCTCTTAGCTCTGCTGAGACCTGTTCGCCATGGGTGACCGTGCGAGTAGTTGAGGTAGCGGTGGCATAGCTCCCAGCATCACAGCAACATACAGACTACCGTAGACCAAAATGCGTAGAGACAAGTGGTGGCATTCAAACAGAAACAAATGCCCAGAGTAAGCCACTGCCTAATTCTCTGTGTCTAGCTTCTCTAGAACGAGCCCTCCGGAACCACTGCTTTCTAGAGCAGTGAACAAGATGTGCTTCCTGCCCTTTACCGACTTACCTCCACTTTGAACTACTTTATGTGCCTATCAACAGTGGACCATGATGGAGTGATTTCAATCCCACAGTTAGAGTCACGTAAGCGGAAGGGAAGGTGCGTTGGCTCACGGTGGTCTTGGGTTAACAGAATGAAATGTTTCCTGGCCTGCATCCTCTTCATGATCCTCACAACCATTGCTACCCTCAAGCTCTATATTGTGCCTCTGTGCCATTTCTTCTCTTGCTTTGGCTGACCCCTTGCCCAACACGAGGTCTTTTCCTAGCCATTAGTCTTTCCTAATGACAAAGTGTTGACAGTGAGACAGTGGTTAAAGCTAACTGAAAGGTTGGCAGTTCAAGCCTACCCACTGATCCTTGGGAAAAGGATGAGTTTATCTGCTTCCGTCAAGATCGCTGATGTTGTTTTTAGGTGACATTGAGTAGGTTCTCACCTATAACGATCTTTTGCATGACAACACAGAACAAAACAGCGCCCAGGCTTGTGCCAGCCTCACAATTGGTCTTACGCTTGATCCCCTTGCGCAGCCACTGTGTCCATCCATCTTCTCGAAGGTCTTCCCTTCCTTTGATGCCTCTCTACCTTACCAAACATGATGTCCTTCTCCAGAGACTGATCTCTCCTGACAGCATGTCCAAGGTATGTAAGATGGAATTTCACCATCCTTGCCTCTAATGAGTACTCTGGTTATACCACTTCCAAGACAGATTGGTTTGTCTTTTTTAGTTGTCTATGGTACTTTCAATATTCTTCTCCAGCCCCACAATTCAAATGCATAATTTCTTCCTCACTCTTCTTTGTTCAATGTCCAACTTTCACATGCATAGGAGGCTGTTGAAATTACCATGGCTAGGATCCAACATAGTGTAGTCCTCAAAATAATGTCCTTGCTTTTAAATATGCCAAAGAGGTCTTGTGCACAGTCAATAGAACACAGGTAGACACCTTTCTGATCTTCTCTGCTTAGAGCCAAGATCCATCTGACACCAGCAATGATATCCCTTGTTCTGTGTTCTCTTCTCAATCTGGCCTGAACTTCTGGCAGCTCCCCGTCAATGTACTGCTGCAACCATTGTTGGAGATCTTCAGCAAATTTTTGCTTGCAGGTGATATCACTGCAAAGATGACACCCTTAGAAACTCTATGGGGGAAGTTCTACTCTGTCCTATAGACTTGCTTTGAGTCGGAATCAACTTGCTGGCAATGATCTTTTGTTTCAATGACGTGTCCAAAGTAAGGCAGCCAAAATCTCACCTTCCTTGCTTCAACTGATTTGTGCATTCTTTTGGCATTCCACAGAATGTTCAGTAGGATTGAGTAAATCATGGACTTAATTTGAATTGAGATTAATTTCACCAGGGCTAATTTAAATCATTACCTAGCCATGAGTATTTAATGTAACATCATGATATATGGAGAGAAGATTGAAACTGTCCAGGATTTAATTTTACTTGGATATAAATGAACATTCATGGAAACAGCAGTCAGAAAATCATTGGGAAAATTCATTGGGAAAGTCTGCTGCACAAGACCTCTTAAATGTGTTGAAAAGAAAAGATGTCACTTTGAAAACTAAGGAGCACCTGACTCGGGCCATGGTATTTTCAATCCCCTTATATGCCTGTAAAAACTGGACAATGAATAAAGAAGACACAAGAGAATTAGTGTATTTGATGATGGTTAAGAATAAGTGAATGTCCCACAGATGGCTGGAATGAACAAATCTATCTTAGGGGGGACAACCAGTATGCTCCTTGGAGGCAAGACTAGTGAGACATCTTGTCACGGACATTGGACACACTTTCAAGAAGGACATGTCCCTGGAGGAGGACATCATGCTGGGCAAATTGGAAAGTCCACAAGAGAGAAGACCTTCAACAAGATTGGCTGACAAAGTGTCTACAACCATGGTGTCAAGCATAGCAACGATGTTGAGGATGGCTCAGGACCAGGCAGTGTTTTGTTCTTTTGTGCCTACAGTGACCCTGAGTTGGAAATGACTTGTTGGCAACTAACAGCAACAGTAATGCATGCTTCCTGTTCCTGTGTTTCTACAGCTGAAAAGTATTTTTACTGCCAGAAAAGGGTTTGCACTAAACCTTTGGCTCCTCTTAGTGTGTCAAGTTAGTCCCGTGGTGAGGGAGAAAGCGTGAGATGGAATCAGGATCAAGTAGCCAGGAGTTCATTAAGAAAAAAAGGATTATGTTCTCTGTAAATGTCTGGCATTAAAAAAAAAATTTTTTCTTAACTTCTTATTGTGAATCTGGGTAACTATGGTTTACAAAATAGATCCTTTCTAGCATCTTTTTTTATCCCTGCCCCCAATATAAACACGGCTCCCACGAGAAGTGCTGAGCAGAGCCAAGGCCTTTGGCAAAGTTAGCGCTGTGATGAGGCTCCAATGTCGCTCAGTGTATTTATGACACTGCACGACTAGTTGTGCTCACTGCCAGTACAAGTTGTGTCATTTGAACATTATTGAGGAGAGGCTTGGTATGTGAATAAAGGGAGTTCAGAAAAAGTCGTGTCTCTGTGCCCTTACTTAAAGCTGAGCAAATTGCTTTGAGATAATGTATTTGTCACTTTCTCTTCCATTCCCTGGCCTTAGGGCATTTTAAATGAAATAACAAAAAATTATTTTTGAGCAATTATGAATTTTGATACAATTATCTGCTGTGGTCTCTGATGCTGGAGTTGGGATAAAACCTGTTTATTCAGATTTGTTAAGATATACAGGCTCCCACAAGATGACAGCACCCACTAAAAGTGGGATAATAGTTTCCCGCTAAGCCCCGGAGATGGAAAAGTATATGTGGGTAGATAGATGTCCTTCGGTCATGAAAGGACTAAAGCACTCCAAAGACTTCTGATGGAAAGGCCATCCTTTCAAACCCACCAGCTGCTCCACAGGGAAAAGCAGAGGCTGTGAGCTTCTCTAAACATCACAACCTTAGATGCCCGTGTAGCACTTTTATTCCGTCCTATGGGGTCACCATGCGTCTGAATACATTCAATGGCAGTGGGTTTGGGTTTGTGTCCATCTCTAACTCCATGCAAATGCTAACCAATGTAAGCTATTGAGGGTGCGGACCTGAAATTGGAGGTAGGGTGGCATAGATTTTCCCAAAGGAAAATCAGGAAACTCCTGGCGGGAGAGAACAGAGTTGGCCACCCTCAAAGCAGCCGGTACAGACCTGCTAATAAGAATGGGGTATTTAAGATTCATGCAGTTATGCAACTCTCCATACCTTTGAACTTCAGTGGAAATGATTGCTCATAGGCTGTTTTTAGGTAAAAGAAAGAATCCTTTAATGATCAGACATTGCCCAACAATCTCCATTTCAGAGTCTTCCATGCTCCCCGCTGATCGGTTCAGAATAAAGAAAGTAGCTAAAAATGGACATGCCGTTGTCATAGCAACCCATGTGGGGAACATCTTCCTAATGGATTTGATTGAGGGAAAGCAGAGATTAGGAGCTGGAGAAAAACCCTTCAACTGAAGTTAACGGTACGATCCCATTGGCAGCTCCAGATTGTATAGAAATGTCCACTCAAATGCTCAGTCCACACTTTGGCCTCTCCCAAGTTTAGCACCAGCATCAAACTCAGGCTTGCTTCCTTAAAAGGGAGCCAGAGGTAGTTAGTCCAAGGACACTGGACGAGCTAGACATTTTCCTGGCTTTGTGCATCATCAGGCTGCAAGTGTAGCTCTGGTCCAGGTGGGTGCAGAATGAACTGCTCCACCCCATCTCATCACGATGAAGACAGCAGCACCCACACCAGCAGGCTTGGCCTTAGGGGGTGAATCCACTGCCATCCAGTCTCTTTCAGCTCACAGAAACCCTGCAAGACAGGGAAGAATTTCTCTATAGGGTTTTCAAGACTAAATATTTATGAAAGCACATAGCTTCTCCTTTCTCCTAAGGAGTGGCTGGTAAATTTGTACCACTGAGCTCAACCCACTGTGCCATCAGAACTCCTTGTCCATCAAGTCCATGCCAACTCAGAGCGACCCTATAGGACATGGTAGAACTGCCCTGTGGGTTTCTGGTACTGTACCTGTTTATCAGAATGAAAACTCCGTCTTTCTCCTGTAGAGCGGATGGTGGATTCAAACTGCCAACCTTGTGGATTGCTGCCCAACTTACAGCCATTAAGCCACCAGGGCTCCAGGGGATAGGGGGTCTGTTGCATTAATATAGGGAAGAGTGCTCCCTTTTGCTTGGAGGTCAACACTGGCAAAATTAGGGAGGGGAAGTGTAGGGAGGGTGGGAGTTAGTATTTCACAGATGCATTTTTAATTGTTTACCGTGCTCTCAACCAGTCTCTCCAGATTCCACCACATCTGCTCACCTTGAATCAGAGGCCTCTTTGGGGGGTTCAGGAGCTGCTCCTGCCCCCATCCTCAGCTAGTCCCAGGTTGTGGTTCCTTCAGCTCCATTTATGCAGTAACACTGTCCTCTTCTTTCCACCTCCCTTCTTTCTGAAATGTGCCACCTCCACCTCGTTCCACATGCTCCCAGGTTAATTCTCTTGCCCGTGAAAAGGGAGTGGGGTTGAGAGCTGCTTTCATGGAGATGAGCGTGGTTGTGAGCTCACCTCCGTGTCTTCCAGAAAGGAGCATATTCAGCGGTTCCCCTGGATCATATACTTATCCCTTACAGAGAATTTCAAAATGATATCCAAAGACACTTCCCATTCCGCTAGTCTGGCCCGTATCTCTGGAGGAAATCCAAATTTGGTTTTGGCCAGAGAGCCTGACAAAATGGTTCTGTAGTTAACTGTGAAAGAAAAAAAAAATCAGTAAGTTCCTCCAATAAAATGGTGATAAAGAAGATTGTTCAGAGGAAAATAATCCTCCCATATAATGAGCTAGCTTGTTCATCAGCATGAATTAAAGCAGGTGTCACTGGGCTCAGTGTGGACACAAATCAACGGAACAGTAGCTACCTCCCGGGCACTCACTGGCATTGGTAAGGACTCACTGTGGTTTTAGGAGAAAGCACAGTTCTCATTAGCAACACAGTAGATTATTTGAACAGGGCATGGAGATAATGGCTGGTTGTTTGGGCAAGCAGGGCAAAAATCCATTGAAGAATCCCTGATCCTTTCTTTCCATTTGCCCACGGACTTGATGAAGCCCCTCATATGAGGCCAGAGCCTAGCCAAGTGTGATGCCTAAGCAAAAATGTCAAAGATGATGTAAAGAGAAAGATTGTGTTGAAAACCAGTCAGCTTCAAGTTCAGAAAATCTGTGCGCCCAAATACAATTTCCCTGTAGGTTGCATTCAGAGGCGAAGCCCCACCGAATTCGGCCCATACCAGGCCTTGTGACTTCTGAGCAAATTTTTACTTCACATCTCATACATTTGAAAGGCATCCCAGAGTTAAAGCATGCAGCTAGCCAGCCATGGGGAAGAACACCTGAGATGGGGAAGAACACCTGAAAGACAACGTAGGTGAGGATGTATTTGATCACGGCCGGCGGAGGGATTTTCTCATCACAAAAGCAATGGTGGGCATCATAAGGGAAAGATCAATACTACTCTGTTGTGTTCTAAAAGCCTTTCTTGTGCCTTTGATTGGCCCATGGAATATTGGCACTCTAGGCTCTCGCCAGAAAATATTATCTCAAATTCTTCTCTTGAGATCCGCCCTAAGCTTGGTGAGAGTTTTGGCCATGAAGGAAAGTTCTTAAAGGTAAGTGAGACAGATTCCAGTCTCTGGAGTCTGTTTCTAGATTCTCTCCCTACATCAAGCCAGGTCCTCTGGATTCCACCAGCTGGGACCACACCACTCTGCTCCCAATACAACTGCTGTGACTACATACCCTTTTCTGGGATGGCCTCCTCTGTGACAAAAGCACAGCAGGAAGCTTCCAAAGAAAGTTATCGTTTTGTTTACATGTGTGGACATTTTGCTGTATCTCTAAGGTTCCTTGTCCTGGGCAGTCAACACCCAAATCTCTCTGAGGCTTCACCAATGGTCAGCGTCCACCCTGTAGCCCCCGTGCTTTGTTAGCTGGGCATTTGAGAGCTAACTTGATTTCTGCGGGGTCACTGCTTAGAATGCTTGAATGAGGATCCCGCTCTGCTCAGTGAGAAAGAGGAAGCCATTTGAAGAGATTGTTTGATGCCGTGGCTACAACAATGGCCATGATTGTGAGGATGGCACCAAACTATGTTTTGTTCTGTTGTCCACAAGGTCACTATGTGTTGGAAGCAACTTAAAAGCACTTACCGGCAAGAGGGTTTTTTTCCCTGGCAATCCTGGAGCTGGAAGCCCTGGGTCAAAGTTGGAAGGCCCAGCTTTGTTAGGTAGTATCTCTGTGCTTGTGGGAAACCCCCTCTCCCTCCTCCTCTGTGAAGTGGATGCTTATCAAGCTATTGTGAAGATTAAATCATAAGTGAACCTCTGGCCTTCAGAACTGTGAGAGAATTGATTTCTGTTGTCTTAAGCCACCCAGTTTGGAGGGCTTTCTTGGGGCCTCAGGAAGCTCATCAGAATGTGGGGTTCTTTGAGGCTCTGGGAGAGGACAGCTGCAAGGCTACCTCTTGGTAGGGAAAGGGTAGCAGGGGCTATGAGGACTGGAGAGGCCTATTGGCTGTGCAGGGCAAGTGCCCTTTGCTTCATGGGGCGAAGGGAAACCCCTGCATTTGCTCTGTCTTTGAAACTACCGAACCAATCCCCACTCACAACACAGTGACAGCAGTCTTCATCTCCATCACACCCCACTTTCTACACCAGCAGCTCTGGCATCACTGCAACATATGAACACGCTGTTTTTCTTGCACTAAACCCCCAAACCAAACCCGTTGACACCGAGTGGATTCTAACTCACTGTGACCCTACAGGACAGAGTGGAACTGCCTCCTCCCCCCGACCCCAGGGTTCGTGTCACGTCTTTCTTCTGCTGAGCTGATGGAGGATTGGAACTGCCAACCTTGAGTAAGGAGCTGAGTGCTTTGACTCCTGTGACAACAGGGCTGCTTCTTGCACTGCAGCCCCACACCAACCTGACTGCCATGGAGTTGATGCATCTTGATAGGTCAGAGCAGAATTGCCCATGGAGTTTCCAAGGCTGTCTTCTTCATGGAAGCAGGCAGGCAGCCCCGTCTTTTTCCTGTGGAGTAGCTGGTGGGTTCCAATTGCTAACCTTTGGGGTAATAGTTCAGTGCTTAACCCGGTGCCGCCTTCTTCCACAATAGTAAGGCTACCCGGGACCCAGACTGACTCACCTACACATGCCACGTAAAGACACACTTGGAAAAGCTCTCACTCATCGCCCAGGGACTGCCTGCCCACATCCCCATTTCTTTCTAAAATGCTCACCAATTCAGACACTATGTGTTGTTGCTGTCAAGTATTAGGATAAAAGCAGCCACACCCGAGGACAGTTGTAACTTTCCAAATAAACTTTCAGTCACATTTTGCCCAAAGTGTAGAGGGACAGGACCTAAGGCCTCACACTCATCTCTCAGCTAATGTGGAAGACTTGACCACAAACATGGGAAGAGAGTGCTGCCCCCCATCGATTTAAAATCGGTATTTGAGCAGTGCAGGAGCACATTCACATGTCCTTTCGGAGAGCAGTGGAAAGAAGTTGTTTCCGTTCTACAACTGGAACGGAGTCAGAGTTCAAATCTCTCCCTCCAGATTTCGGAGACGCACTGCCCTCAGCCATGCGAAGGACCTGTCAGAAGATCGGCCCCCAGATCGGTTTTGCTGTGTGTCCCCTCACGTCAGCTGGAGAACATTGTGCTGAGACCAGACATTTCATGACACGTCTTCTCTAGTTATAGTTCTCGCCTCCGGGTAATTGGTGGATAAATGTAGCACCCAATCTGCTGATGGTAGAGGGAATGCAGCCCGGAAGAAAAGGGGGAAACTGGATCTGGTCCTCGGTCTGTCGCTGTCCATGGTACTTATGATTTAGGCGTGTACGAACCACCCCACAGTGGGAGCAGCCAACGCTTCCCCACTGAACAGGAGGCCCAGAATATATTTTCCCGTCTCCTTGGAACTCAGTACCACCCTGCCCAACCTCTGCCTTCACACTACTGACAAGAGGGAAGGCCAACTAGATATGTGTGTGTGAAAACACATTTATGAATATGTAATGTAAAATAGTACAGATGTGGGATGATTATACACAGGTTTTGCCTGCCTTTCCCACTTAGTTCATTGTAATCATTTACATGCCACACTACATGCCAGTGGCTTTTCAGTCACGCCTGTGATGGCAGTTAAATCTCCCTTCCATGGTGTTTCTGGGCCATAATGAATTTGTTTCTGATGATGGAGATGTAGGTTGCTGCTAGCTTGCAGCTGTTATAAATAATGCTTGAAATAAACTTCCTTACGCTTGATGTTTTCTTTAGAATATATTTGAAAATAGGTACATAGCAGGTATAAAAACCAAACCCACTGCCATCAAGTTGATTTCAACTCAGTGATGCTGTATCGGAGAGAGGAGAACTGCACCTTGGGGTTTCCAAGGCTGAATTTTCACGGGATCAGACAGTCTCATCTTTCTGCTAAGGTGGCTGGCTGGTTGGAACTCCTGTGCCACCGGAATCCCTTACCGAGCGTAGGAATTTGGAAATCCTTTTATGATGCTTAGTCTCCTACTTAGTGGGCCCACCTCTGGAATTTCTCAGCTCCTTCTTTCTTGACCTTGTTGCATCTCTAGCGGCTGATTCACAACCACCAATTGCCTTTGAAGTGAGTCCAACTAATGGTACCCAGTGTGTGACAGTAGAATGATGTTCTACTGGGCCTTTTAGATCTCTAGTCTCTCAGAACTACAAGAGTAGAGGCCAAAAAATATTGCTACAAGATCACAGTCACCCGGATTCAACAATATTGTCAAAACGCCATCTATTGTTTCTCAGCAGAGCCTCCATCTAGGTCTCTACATTGGGGAAAGTGGCATTTCCTTCTCTCTAGTCTCTCCTGGAGAATGCACTTGTTGATTTTCACTGTGACAACATGGCAGTTTGGGTGTCCTAAAGGGAGAGATGTAGTTCCTTCTTGCTTTGTGCTATTTGGGACAGATATCTTTTGAATTAAACCATTTTAAAATCATTTTATTGACATATAATCTACATATAGTTCAATGTTTCAAATACATCAAAAAGAGTTATTACTACAATCAATATTTAAACATTTTCCTCACTCTTGCATCCCTTGTTATTAGCACCTCTTGCCACCACCACCCCCCCACCAACCTTCCATGTCATAACCCTAAAAAAGTATTGATTTAGTTGCTGTCTCTATGTATTTGCTTATCTTGTATTTCACATAAGTAAAATGAAGAAAAACACAGTAGCAGCAATAAAATATGACCCAGGAAAACCTCATCCCAAAAGGAAGCAGAAAATAATAAAAACTAGAACAAATTTAAAAGGGAAAACAAATGGTAAGATGTTAAATTTAAACCTAATTGTATCTGGCATAATTACTTTTCAGTGCACCCTGGCTGTGGACAAGACTGTCCACATACTTGGTTAATGGTCTGAGGGAATTCAATGGAAGCTTAATCCACATGGAGATGATACAAATGAATTTTGAGCATTCCCTGTCATTTGTAGCCTTCTGCAGTGTTCAGAATTTAAGCTCTCATTCCACCCCTCCTCTGGTCTCGGTTTGTCCTATTTGAAGTCCTTGGATGACACAGGCTGACACACTTCTGTGTGAAGCTAGTTGGCTCTTCACTTAGATGGTTGCTTACTTTCTGATAATGGGGCACCGTTTGCTTTCTTCACTCCACTTTGTTGCAGTACTCCATCCTCAGTGGTCACTTCATGAGGGCAAGTGTCAAGCAGGGCCACATAATAAGAACCAATTCTTCTTAGGCTTATGATTCAGTGATAGCTCAAAATCCATCTATAGCTCTAATGGATATATAATGTATATATATATGTATGTATACAGATATACATACACATACGCACACATATACATAACCCTAGTCCATTTCAGAGGCAGCATTATTAGATTGTTGAAAATAATTTGAGTAGCATGCAAGGGACATTTGGTAATTCTATTAATGTCCTTAATCTTGCCAATGTTATAGAATTTAAAATGCTAATGTGGAAGGGAATATGTACACATATAGGAAAACAGGTTGAACTAACATACATGTAATATTTCCTTATTCAGGTTAAAAATATAAGCAGTTGAACACTGCTTAAGAGAACAACGGGAGTTACACACAAGGCAAAACTTTTTACGATGTTCATTCACTAAGGCAGAACCATGCCTGCTTAACTGATGCATGTCACTCAGAGCAAGGAAAATATGGAAGTAAAATGTATGTTGGTCTTAGCTTGCTAATTCTTAGGCAAACTAGAAAGCAAGAGTTTTCACCCAAAGTCCAATGACTTCAAAGCCAGGACATCGACAAAGCCGTCATCTGCTTGCTCCCACCCTAGGGTGTTTCAGCTTTCAGTCTAACATCATTGAAGGAGAGTCTGTTAAATGAGGCAACTGTGAGATAGGGTAGTGTGACAGGAACTATTTGGCCCTCTTCCATTTCCTGCTAAATGACACACTGACCCCATCTGAGGTGGGGCCTCCTCTGAAAAGCGTTTGTGTTTTTTTTAAGATGTATAAATAAGGGAGTGATAAATAGTTCCTAAGCATTGGACAGACACACTGCAACATTGCTTGGGAGACCAGATTAAATGATTACCTGATGTGAGAGCGAGTGCCATACTCTGTCTGGGTGCTGGTCATTATAGCAGTGGCCTTATATAATATTTGCGCTTTTGTAATCGACTAAGTTCACTTAACATAATGTTGTCCAGGTCCATCTATGTTTTAAGGAGCTTTGTGATTCATCAATGTTTTTAAAAGATGTGTGGTATTGCCTTGGGTGTATGTACCAAAGCTTCTTTATCCAATATTCTATGGATGGGCTTTTGGGCTGTTTCCAGCTTCTTGCTGTTGTGACCAGTATGATGAGACATGCATACGTCTGTTCTTGGTATGGCTCTTACTTCTTTAGGGTCTACACCTTGCAGTGTTGGGTAGTGTGGAATTCTTCTTTCCGTTGTTTGAGGTGTTGCCATGTCACTCTTCACAGTGGTTGTACGTACTTAAGGATCTACCATCGGTGAGTCAGAGTTTCCATATCTCCACAACCTCTCCAGCGTTTGTTGCTTTCTGTTTTCTGAAATGGGTTCTTGTTTCTGGTGTGAGGTGATACCTCATCATTATTTTGGCCTGTATGCTCATGAGCCTTTTCTCGTGTGTCTGTTAGCCATTTGAAGGTCTTTATTGGTGAATTGGGTATTCATGCCCTTTGCTCACTTTTTAAATTTGGTTGTTTTTCTTCTTACTGAGGCATTACAGTGTTCCATAGATTTTAGAGATTTTTACCTTGTCCACTGTATAATTGATAAAAGATTTTTCTCAGCCCATGGGCTCTCTTTCTACTCTTTTGCTAAAGTCTGCCTTTTGATGACCATAAGTATCTTATTTTCAATAGGTCCCAGACATCTGTTTTGTCTTCTATTACATGCTGGACAGATTTTTTTTTGTCAGTTCAAAATAGTTCCTCCTAAGAACATGGAAGAAATATTTCATTATCTTGTTTTACTGATTAGAAGTTAGGTGCCAGTTGGATATTTTCACCCATTATCTATATTGTGTGGGTTTTTTTCTGTAAAGTTTTAACCCTTTGTCTTTGAGACAATTCCAATTCATAGTGACATAGAACAAATGAGAATTGCAACTCAGGGTTTTCAGAGCCTGTCTAAAGTTTACAGAGCAGTCTCGTGTTTCTCCTGAGAAGCTTCTGGTACTTTTGAACTGCAAACCCTGAGATTAGTGCCCAATGCTTATCCCACAGTGCCACCAGAGCTCCTTGCTGTAACTTTCTAAGGAAGATCTTTACCCCCATCACGGTATACTTGGTGAACTTGACTTTCAAATTTCCCTTCATCTTTCCTTTCCTTTATAATCTGTGGCATTATGTGTCAGACTGCCAATCACAGGGTCTGTTGTTTAAACCCACCAGCCACTCCATGGAAGCATGAGGCCTTCGCTCCTGTAAAGATTCACAGCCACAAGGGCAGCTCTGCTCTGTCCCAGAGGGTCACTGTGAGTTGGCATCAATTCCAGGACGACTTTGGTTGGGTTTGGTGTTTAGTTGGCTATTCAATCATATCATTTTTGTATTCCCCCCACCCCACCTGTGATTCACCTTTCTGATGGAAATTTTAAAGCTCTTACATGCTGGCATAAATAAGTTTCTTTTTTGTTGTTTGTGTGTATGTGTATTAGTGTAGTACTTAGGTACAATGATGGTTAACACATCAACATATAACATAAAACTTGAAAGTTTGAGTTCAATCAGAAGTTAGATGGAAGAAAGACCTGGTAATTTTTTACTGAATACCAGTCAAGAAAAATGGATTTGAATTATGGTGCTCACAAAGAATATGGAAAGTACCACGGACTACCAAAAGAACAAACAAATCTGTCTTGGAAGAAGTGTACCCAGAATGCTCCTTTGAATCAAGGATGGTGAGACTTTATCTCACATACTTTGGATATGTTAGCAGAAGAGACCAGTCCCTGGAGAAGGACATCAAGCTTGGTAAAGTAGTGGGGCAGTGAAAACAAGGACTATGTTCACCAACATGGATCGACACAGTGGCTCAAACATAAGAATGATTGTGAGGCTGCAACAGGGCCGGTAGTGTTTGGTTCTGTTGTACATAGGGCTCCGTGAGTCGGAACTGACTCAACAGCACCTAACAACAAAAAGCCTAGGGCATCGTTCCACTCTGTTACACATCGGGTACCATGGCTCCAAGTCCACAGCAGCTTGTGTGTGTGTGTGTGTGTGTGTGTGTGTGTGTGTGTGTGTGTGTGTGTGTGTGTGAAACAGTACTGTGAAAAGTCCTCCTTGACCTTATTGTGGTATTGTTGTGCTGCTAACCTCAAGGTCATTAGTTCAAGCCCACCAACTGGGTTGAAGGCGAAAGACAGTACTGTCTCCTCTAAGATTGGCAGTCTTAGAACCACGACACAGGATCACTATGAGTCTGAACCGACTGGAGGCAGTGGGTTTCTGATGAGCAGTACTCTAAGAGGCTTTCCAAAGACTGAATCAGTAGCATTCCTCAGAGATGCAAGTTATGTGTGGGGAAATTTTTGTCCTAGTGAAAGGCTTGTTGCTTCAGATCTAGTTCATCCAATTTCTCCAGGACACAGCACATGCTATTTATCTTCATTTGCTTCATTAAACAAAACAAAGTCCCCACCTTTGCTGTGTCCTCCAATGACGACCACTGTTATTGAGAAAAATGATTTCAGAAAGGCCTTAGCAAAAGGCAGGGAGAAAATGAGCTTCATCAGGATGTAATCTGGAGAGACTGTCATTTTAAGGCAAGATACTGTTTCCTTATAACTGGTCAAAGCAGGATTGCTTTCTAGAAAGTCTGGTATCATAGTTGCTATGTGATAGGCCGTGAGTCACCAGGTCTTCAGTTAGAAATCACAAGACTCTCCATAGGAGAAAGATGAAGCTTTCTACTTCTATAAAGAGTGATAGATTTGGAAAACCAAAGGGCAATTCTACTCTGCCCTATAGGGTTGCCATGAGTCAGAATTGATTCAATGGCTATGGGTTTGAGTGATTTATCATTGTCATTGAGTATGAATGTAGAAGGCATAGACTCCTTAGTAAATGAGTAGCATCTGATCTATAAATCATGGGACTCACTCTGATCAGGAATGAAATGCCAAGCTCAATGCTCACAATCAAGAACTCGCAGACCTCCCCTCCCCTCTCACTGCCTCCACTCCTTCTGCTCTTGCCCACAGCTTCACAACAGAAAGCATGACTTCCGTGTATTCCTTAAAAGCGTCATCTCAGCCTCCTTTCTTTGTTCTGGTCCCTGGGAATGCGTGTCCTTCAGATGTTTGTAAGACTGGTGTCCCCTCATCCCAAAGGTCTCAGCTTCAGACAGGACTTAGTGGCCACACTAAAGGCTCCCTACATCAATCACACCAGGCTCCTTCTCTGGCTTACAGTCTTCACAGCACTGATCTCTGTGAAATAATGTAGTTGTCACTTATTTACCTCCCTAGTACCTGAGCTCCCCATTCAGCTCTCAGCCCCATGAGAGCTGTGACATTGAGAGCTCAGCCCTGGGCCTGACCCCAAGACTCATGCCTGGTGTCCTGCTGAGCACCCTCACCTTCAGAGTCCAGGTGTTACAGCTGATCCAGAGAGCACGGGGATGGGCCAGTGCCCTGTAATGGGACAGCATAACATGACATTTCCTCCAGTGATGCCTGCCTTGATGTAGACTCTCCCCTGTGCATGTGGATGGGTCCTCTGATTTGTTGTAACCAATAGAATAGGTCAAAGACTATGTGATGTGCAGTAGTTATAGAATCTGGTGTCAACTGGCAAAGGGGTGGAGTCTAGACTGTCAATCAGGTCCCACAGCTTGATGACCTCATTTGGGGGCACAAAGGAGATAAATAGCTCCCTGGAGGCCAGACACACTCTCTCTGCTTCATCTTTCCATCTGACAAGACAGATGGAGCTATGCTAGAGCCCTGGAGCTGGAGAAGTCATGTGGAGACCCACACCAGTGCTAAGATGCTTCCACCATCACTAGATCCATAAGACTTTCCACCCATTGGCAACAGATCTTCCTGCATTCAGCGTCATTGCATGGCTGCGTAAGTCTAAACAGGAATTTATGAGCTAATATCGACTTATGGGGTAATATCGAATTTATGGACTTGATCTGTACTGGGCTAGGATGTTTTCTTAATGTACAATTGCTCTTTGATGTAAAGTTCTTTCTTACACACATTTCAGTGTCTATGGATTTGTTTCTGTAGTCAACCCAGACTAACATGATGTCATTCCCATGATTATGATATAGCTATTCCAGTTGTTGTTCATTTTATCCCAACTCATGGCAACCAGACTAGAACTATTCTCTGTAAGGGTTTCAATGGCTGATTTTTCAGAAGTGTATCACCAGAGCTTTCTTTTGAGGTGTTTCAGTTAGTAGCCAGGTGCATTACCTGTTTGCACCATCCAGGAATTCTACTATATAAGATATATACATAGCATAATATATATGTATATAAGCAAAATCTTATAATATTATATATAATGAAATCTATATCTATAAAGGCCCTGGTGGGAGTGCTATCTGTTAAGCATTGGATTACTAGCCAAAAGCTTGGCTGTTCAAACCCACCAGCTACTCTGAGGCAGAAAGATGGTGCTACCTGCTCCTGTGAAGATGTACTGCCTCAGAAGCCCCTGCAGGGTCTCAGTAGTCAGAATGGACTCAGTGGCTGTGAGATTGTGTGTGTGTGTGTTGTTGGGTGCCATCAAGTTGAGTCCCACTCATAAGCGATATATATATATATATATATATATATATATATATATATATATATATATATATTAGATTCCCTGTCTTGCTTCTGAGTTTTGCACTGCCTGTGGGGAGAGCCCCATGACAGCAAACACAGCAGTCCCACAGTTGGGCAAACTTGAAAGAAGGCCTTGGGCTTCAGATGAGATTCAGCCCAGGCAAGACCTTGACTGTGGCCTGGCTAACAGTAGTGTGCAGAGGATCCTGCACCCACAGAAATCCTGACAATAGCTGCGGTTTTCATCCGCTGAGTTTCTAGTAATTGGTCATGCAGGCACAGAGGGCTAAAGCAATACCTGGATCTAGTCCCTCAGAAGCCAGAATCCCTCATCCATTTCTTGGCTTCAATAGATTTTATAGCTTCTTTGATCACCAATTTAAACATCAAAGAAGGAGGGAAGGGTTTTGTTTTGTTTGGGGACCAGGTTCACGTGGTGGCACTGGTGTATGTGTGCCTCCTCCCACCTCTTTCATTCCAGGCTAGATTCACTCCTGCTGCTGCCAACTGTGTGAAGTCCTGCTGGTTGGTCAGCTTGTAACCTTCGGATGCTCACTAATTAATTGTAATTCTGTGCTAGTACAGACAGCAGTGAACACGAAGAGAAAGGGGATTCGCCACTGGCATTAGAAATGGAACGAGCAGCTATGTCTAATGTTTTGCACAGACTAAACTAATTTTATGGGGGCTGTACATTACAGTTTAAACGAAACACAGGGATTAAATTTCATGCTGTAGCATGGCTGAAAATCAAATGAACAGATGTAGCATTTGCCTCCTGGTTCAGGTTAATATAGCACATAATAGAGTCTCCTGACCACACCAACCGCCACGAGAGGACTTCGTTTATAGGCCATCTGTAAATAAATTCTGCTTGTTATGAAAGCTGCTTCAGAACGTTTTCAGAAATAGATTGCAAGTCGACAGCACATGAAGTCCAAGACGTGATGTCTGCACTTCAGTGCTCAAAGGGCAGCACAGGGGCATGTGGTTTGTTGCCTAGAAGTCATCTGACTCACTGTTGCTTTCTAGTCAAAAGGAGAATGGAAGACCCACCGAATATGAAAATTCCTTCTGGGATCACACTGATCACCCTCGGTTCAAAACACGAAACCACTGTCCTGAAGCTGATTCCTTAGACCACTGCCTTCAAGATGGCTCTGTTCCTGGTGACCCTCGAGGACAGAGTAGAGCTACTACACAAGGCCATCGTCCCCATGGAAGCAGACTGCCCTGTCTTTCACTCAGAGCAACGGGTGACTGACTGACTTTTGGTTGGCAGTCAAGCACTTAACTCTGGCACCAACACCCAAACCTAAACCAACCCACTACCATGGAGCTGATCCTGATTCATCTTTCTCCCACGAAGTGACTGGTGAGTTTGAACCACCAATCTTGCAGTTAGCAACCCCATACCTAACCCACAGCACCACCAGGGCACCATAAACACAAATTGTCAGAGGCTGGCTGTGGGCTAGCTAGGAATGAGAAACGCCTGAGGGCTCCTCTCGGGGGCAGCTCCCTCAGTTTTGTGGACTATTTACAGTTGCTTTTTGGCTTCACCAGTAAGAAAGGGCCCTTGAAATCCAAGACGTTTGTTGTTGATTTTTTTTCTCTTTACAGATCCTACCACGGTCAGTTTAAAGGCGCTGATCTTGAGGTGCAGATTTCTGTTCAGGATTGAATGAGCCACTATTGTGGCCTCCTTCACTTTTCTGTTGGGTTCCAAGGACAGAAAGACACCATCCAGGTTTAAGGGCAGCAGGACATTAAATCACGGAGAATGGCCTAGGCGAGAATCTCCCTTTTGTTTCCTGCTAGGTCTGAGTTCCACCGCTGGTGGGGTTTGGAGGAACTATGGGGGTGGGGAATCTGGAAGCAGTGACAGGGAATGACTGAAGGGCAGTTAGAAGATTGTGTCTGCATATTGTGACTCAGAATCCCACGGTTACCAGAAACAAATAAGGATAAGCCTACCTAAGCTTCCTGCTACCCTGAAGCACCATTGCTGTGCTGAGCCCCTAAGAATGCACCTTCGCACCACCCAGCCTATCCCCAGAAGGACCAAATAGCCTTCATTCTATGTTGATAATTTTCTTGAAACCTTTATACGTCTACTACACCTGTGTGGAGCCTTGGAGACAGTGTTGAACAAGCTTTGGACTGCTAACTGCAAGGTTCTCCGTTCAAACCCACCAGCCTCTCCCTGGAAGAAAGATGAGCCTGTTTGCTCCTGTGCATATTTACAGTCCTGGAAACCCTAAATAGGGTCGCAGTTGAGTCTGAATCAACTCTATGGCCATGGGTTTGGTTTTGGGTGAACGCCTTATGTATACACATCTAAACAAGGACTTTTGCATGGTTGTATGTTTTATAAAAATGAACCATTTGCATGCAAAGAGCAGCCGTTTACTGCTTTGAGTTATAGTTGTAAGAATCAGCCCATGCCGATGCCTGTGGCTTTAGTTCATTTATTTTCCTGATTGAACAGAATTGCATGTCATGAGCATCTCACAGCTTGCTTCTCTCCAGTCATTTCTTTCCAGAGGGAGCTTGAGGATGCTAACAAGGCCCCATGCTTTCCCCACTATCTAGAGAGCCTTTTGGTGGATCAACACAGAGTGTGGCAGTTGGAGTTGGTCCGTGGCAGTGTGCTTGGTTTGGGTCTTGGTTTAGTCTTATCAGTTGTTGCTTCTGAATGTTTTCAGGGCTTCCAGAATCTGCCCAGCTGTGGAGTTCCAGTTTTCTCTTACCCTTCCACTAGCAGACTGTTGATTCTGGTGCATAATGACCTTACAGGGCAGGGTCGAACTGTCCCTGGGAACTGTGAGTTTCCAAGGCTGTCACTTTTGTGGACACAGACTTCTTCATTTTTTTAAGGGTCATTTTATTGGTGGGCTCTTTAAAAACATCCATCCATCAGGTCTTATGAGACTCCATACATCAAGTGTGTCAAGAATATTTTTATATATGTTGCCACCATCATTTTCTACACATTTACTGTCTATTTGATCCCTTGGTAACAACTCTTTTTGCTCCTCTTTTCCCACCCTTCCACCCTTGTGAACCCTTGATAAATTATAAATTATTATTATTTTCATGTCTTACATCGACTGCTGTCTCCCTCCACCCACATTTCTGTTGTTCGTCTGCCTTGGGTGGTAGAGGGGTTATGTGTTGATCATTGCAATTGGCTCCCCCTTCCTCCTACTCTCCTGATATCGCTACTCCTGATATCTCCTACTCTTCCCCCTACTCTCCTGATATCGCTACTCCCATTTCTGTTCTTGAGGGGTTTCAACGAAGGAATTGGAACAAACCTCAGAACCTTGGCAGAGGGAATACATAGGCTAACTGAAATTGGGAAGGATACACACAGAGATGAAGCTGAAATTGACAAGTGGGATATACTAAGGATAAAACACCTGTGTGCGTCTAATGACTTCACCAAGAGAGTAACAAGAGAACCCACAGAGAGAGGATTTTTAGCAATGACACAACAGACAAAGGGCTTATTATTAAAATCTACAATACCCTCCCAAAAGAAGAAAACAGTTAACCCCCGGAGGAAGTGGGCAAAAGACCTCAACAGAAGTTTCACTCGGGAGGAGACCCGAATGGCCAATAAACATATGAGAAAAATACTCTAGATCATGAGCCATCAGAGAAATGAAATGAAAGCAACTATGAAATACCACCTAACACCCTTGAGGATAGCCCAAATCAGAAAATCAGAGAGCAACAAATGTTGCAGGGGATGTGGCAAGGTGGTCATGTAGATACATACAACTTCTGTGGAAAGCAATCTTAATACTTAAAGAAAATGGAAATTGATCTACTTATGACCCAGCTATTCCTCTACTGGGCATATACCCAGAAGAGGTAAGAAATAAAAAACAGCCAGTCATCTGCACTCCGAAGTTTATTGTGGTGCAATTCACAATTGCAAAGAATTGGAAACAATCTAAATTTCCATCAATAGACGAGTGGATTAGAAAACTCTGGCACATAGACACAATGGAGTACTATGCATCCCTAAAAGTCCCTAATGATCGCATGAGGCATATCATCTCATAATTGGAGCCAACAACAGATCAAGACATGATGACTCCTCACTGGAGCATGCCTGGAGAGAGGATAGTTCTGGAGACACACAGCGGGAAGTGAGTCTGGTCTGACCACCTCACAGTGGGGCAAACCAAGAAGGGAACATAACAGATCAGCAACTGGAGCAAAGCCAAGCCACAAAACCCCCTGAGGAACCCCCAAAACAGACTTCAGATTGTTCCCAGGACTCTCCAGGACCAGTGGGGAGATAGTCATAAAGGTTAGCGAACAAACTTGGAATTATGTATGCTTTTGCTTTTGTGCTAGGTTTTAAAGTTTTTTTTTAATCTGATCTTTTGTTTTATTTTTGTTTTGTCTCCGCTTTTGTTGTTTTCCCTACCTTTATAAGATAGGCATAGGAAGCAAGCCCAAGGAGGAATCAATGGAACTGACCATTGCAGAAGGACTTGATAGGAGGAAGAGGCAGGGGAGCTGTGAGCAAACAACACCATAGACAGGGGAACAACTAGGGAATACAAATGAACAACGAGGACATCGAGATCCGGGTGGTGTTTGGAGCAACAGCAATCTAGCTGAGAGGGATTACTAAGAGGACACAGATTTCTGATGAACAGCTGGTGGGTTCAAACCTCTCACTTTCCAGCTAGCATGAGAGAGCTTAACCACTGGGCCACGAAGGCGCCTTCCTGTTCCCTGGGCAAAAAAAATTAAAATAGATTTTATGCTAGTTCTAACAAAACACTGAATTGACTTTTTTCATACAATAATGTTCAATCTCTGCTTTGGCAAAAGGTATACACACAGAGCAAGGTAAAGATTGGCTCATTAGTCAACCTTCCTAGAGGAGAATATGAGAAGATAGGGAAGAGACAACGAAAGGGGGGTTCCCATATGTCACTGTAAGCTCACTTGGGAAAGTTCACCCTCGCTAGTTAACTGTTGTCAAGCTGTCATGGCGGTCCTGCATACAACAGCCATTTTATATTAGTATTGTAGGTTGGGTGAAAGTTTATGGAGCATATTAGCTTTCCAGTCAACAATGTATAGAAGTATTTTGTTTCATGATGTTGGTCCCAATCCTCTTTATGTAACAGCACTCTTCCCACTTAGTTCCTGGGTTCCCTATCTCCATTAGTCCTTCTGCACAGCCCCGTCCTGGCTCCCAGCTTTCTTTTGGGGCAGATGCTCTTTTTGTCCTCCAAGGTTGATTCTAAAGATTGTGTTCCTCAAGAGTTTTGGTGACACGTTCAGGAACCCCTGGTTGTGAGCATTTCCCTCGTTTTCATGGACTCTACTTTGCCAAACTTGATATCTTTTTGCTAGCGGTTGCTTTTTTCCCCATGAAGTGTCCAAAGTAAGTGAATTGTTATTCACAAACATTCTGGTTGCACCTCGTCAAAGATGGGCTTGTTTGTAGGAGTTCTTTTTACATGCTTCGTATTCTCAGATTCACATTTGGTATTGTCCTCCCCTTCTGTCTGTGAATGTGCTTTTCTAGCACAACTTGATGTTCCTTCAGGACTGTTTGCTTCATGCTTCAGAAAGCAAGACAGAGCATCTTCACTGCCCGGATTTCACACAATGGAGAGTGGGAGGGCTTGTCAGAGAGACTCCCACCTGCTCTCAGTGGGTCTGGCCTGGTGGGGCTTCCCCTGCAGCTCATTTCTTCTCTGGCCTCTCCCCAAGACATTTTGGATTGGACTAGGTTTCAATATGGCCTGGCTTGGCGAGCTGCTTGCTCTGCTGCCCAGGTGGAATTGCGTGATACAGGTTCTGAGTGAGAACGATATGTTCTCAAATTAGGTGACCATTCTTTCCAATGTTATCCATAATTTCTATGATTCACACAGTGTCTCCCGCTCTCCGTGGTTACATTATCATAGGAAAAGAGGTTTGGGTGGAGAGGGGAGGGGGATAAAAGAGGAGCTGATATCAAGGGCTCAAGTAGAAAGAAAATGTTTTGGAAATGATGGCAACATATGTACAAGAGTGCTTAAGACAATTGAGTGATGGATTGTTATAAGATTTGTAAAAAAAACAAATAAATTTATTTTTAAAAATAAAATAATAATTTTATACATTAAAAAATTGAAAAGAAAGAAAAAGAGGTTTGCTGGGGAGAATGCACACTGGAAGCACTTGTACAGCCACGCTATGGAATGGGTCTTATGGAGATGTGGTTCCCAAGTGGCATCTTTCACAGCGTCCTCTGAGGGCTTAAAAATCTGGCTAGGCTGCACACCTCCATGATAGGATCGCTGAAGACAAATGGGTGCATAAGCAAATGTGGCGAAGAAAGCGGATGGTGCCCGGCTATCAAAAGAGATTGTGTCTGGGGTCTTAAAGGCTTGAAGATAAACAAGCGGCCATCTAGCTCAGAAGCAAAAAAGCCCACATGGAAGAAGCACACCAGCCAGTGCGATCACGAGGTGTCAAAGGGACCAGGTATAAGGCATCCTGCAAAAAAAAATGTGTGTGTGTGTGTATGTGTATGTATATATATATATATATATATATGTATATATTTATATATATACCACATTGAATGAAGGGGGAGGTACAGAGTGGAGACCCAAGGCCCAAGTGTCAGCCACTGGAGATCCCCTCATAGAGGGGCTTAGGAGAGGAGATGGGTCAGTCAGGGTGCAAGGTAGTACCGACGAAGAGCACAGCTTTCCCCCAGATCCTGGATGCTTCCTCCCCCCAACTACCATGATCCGAATTCTACCTTGCAGGGCTGGATAGGGCAGAGGTTGTACACTGGTACATATGAGGGCTGGAGGCACAGGGAATCCAGGGTGGACGATACCTTCAGGACCAAGGGTGTGAGGGGCGATGCTGGGAGAGCGTAGGGTGAGTGGGTTGGAAAGGGGGAACTGATTACAGGGATCCACTTGTGATCTCCTCCCTGGGAGAGGGACGACAGAGAAGGGGGGGGGGGAGACTCCGGATAGAGAAAGATATGACAAAATAATGATGTATAAATTACAAAGGGCACAAGAGGGAGGGGGGAGCGGGGAGGGAGGGGGGAAAAAAGAGGAACTGATGCAAAGGGCTTAAGTGGAGAGCAAATGCTTTGAGAATGATTGGGGCGGGGAATGTATGGATGTGCTTTATACAATTGATGTATGTATATGTATGGATTGTGATAAGAGTTGTATGAGTCCCTAATAAAATGTAAAAAAAGAAAAGGGAAAAGAAAGAAAGAAAAGAAAATAATTAGGGCAAAGAATGTACAGATGTGCTTTATACAATTGATGTATGTATATGTATGGACTGTGATAAGAGTTGTATGAGCCCCTAATAAAACGTTTAAAAAAAAAAGAATCTGGCTAGGAGTCCTCTCAGGGGTGCAATGGTTAACACACTCATTGGATAACCTTGATGACATCGGAAGTTCAAGTTAACTCAGAATAGGCTCTGAGGGAAGGCCTACCAATCTACTTCCTAAAAGCCAGCCATTGAAACCTCCAGGGAGTGCAGTTCCACTCTGGCCCTCATGAGGGCACTCCAAGAGGGAGCTGACCCAATGGCAGTTTGTAAGGGCCACAGGAAGAAAGGGATCTTAGTCTCAATGAGGGGCTTCTTGAGCAGTACCCCTGAGTTAGGAGACGTGGTGGGGCTTCAAGATACTTGCAAAATTAACCAAGCTCTTCCTTTTCAAAAGCAAGGATGCACTGACAGCCTCACCTCAAATCTCCAAAGGAAGGACAGGGGCCTTGGTTGCCTCTCCTTGTCACTGGCTCTCATGGGAATGGTATTATTTGCTCACAATTGAAATATAGAAGCTACTGGTGACCATTGCAGTGATGGCAATCTTGATGACCCGGAAAATGTGCCTGGGGATGTGAATGGGTTTTCCACCCGGAACTGCCCTTAGGAAAGAGGTCCATAATTTCAGTGGCTTAGGACACATCTTTTCTCAAACAATTTGATCGTGCGCCGATGCTTTTCAACTGACGCAACCACAAAAGTAATATGTCTCACTTTTGTTCTCTGAGAATCAATTTCCTGTTCGTGTTAGAAGCGGCTCACAGTAGAAACAGATGTCACCAAACTGAAAATCAGATCCATTGTCATCGAGTCTATTTCTACTCACAGTGACTCCAGTGGACACAGTAGAACCACTCCATATAGACTCCTAGGCAATAAATCTCTCTTTTTTAAAAATCATTTTCTTGGGGGCTCATCCAGCGCTTATCACAATCCATCCATCCATCCATTGTGTCAAGCACATTTGTACATTTGTTGCAGTCATCATTCTCAAAACATTTACTTTCTACTTGAGCCCTTGGTATCAGCTCTGCATTTTCACCCCACCTCCCTCCCCACTCCCCACTCCCTCATGAACCCTTGGTAATTTGTACATTATTATTTTGTCATGTCTTACACTGTCCGATGTCTCCCTTCACCCACTTTTCTGTTGTCTGTCCCCAGGGAGGAGGTTATATGTAGATCCTTGTAATCAGTTTCCCCTTTCTACCCCACTTTCCCTCCAACCTCCAGGCATCGCCACTCTCACCACTGGTCCTGAAGGGGTCATCTGTCCTGGATTCCCTGTGTTTCCAGTTCCCATCTGTACCAGTGTACATCCTCTTGTCTAGCCAGATTTGTAAGGTAGAATTGGGATCATGATAGTTGGGAGAGGAAGCATTTAAGAACTAGAGCAAAGTTGTATGTTTCATCGTTGCTACACTGCACTCTGACTGGCTCGTCTCCTCCCTGCGACCCTTCAGTAAGGGGGTGTCCAGTTGCCTACAGATGGGCTTTGGGTCTCCTCTCTGGACTCACCCTCATTCACAATGGTGATTTTTTGTTCTTTGATGCCAAGGCAGTAAATCTTTAGGGAAGCAGAGTGCCCCCTCTTCCTCCTGTGAGATGGCTGACGGATTTGAACTCTGCACCACCAGGGCTTCTTAAGGTCACCAAGTTTACATACATGTATTTAGGAGACAGTCTTGATTTTCAGCATCTTATTTCTCATTTCTTTATTGCTTCACTTTTACTTATTTGACCTTGCTTGGGGTGTGAGCAGTGCAGAAATATGTGGAATAACAGTGCCTGCCTATCTAATATCCCCATAAAATCCACCCCATAACATAAATAAACATTGCTTCATTTTATCCTTTTGGTTGAATTGTGCTATCAACTGAGATGTTAAATGCAGGCTCATGGGATGTGTTTGAGGGCTAACAAAGTGAATATATGAATATATACCTAACAAAACACCCTGCAGAAGCTGTAATCTCTGAATTGTGACAACCTTGGGTGGAATAGGCATTTTAATAGAATATAATGGATGCACCGCCTGAACCACTGTGATAAGAATTAAGAAAGCGGTTGAATGGAGAGATCCAGCACACTTGGTGAGAAAGGCAGGAAAGGTCTTCATTTTAAAATGAGTATTCATCATGAGAATATGCGAGTAATTAAGATGGAAACCACATGCGCATAAAGAAGGAGAGAGGAGACTACAAAGTGTTGTTTTCAGGCACCACGCAGTTGGTTAGGACTCTCAGTGACCCCGTGCACAACAGAGCGCAATACTGTCCATCCCTGTGCTGGCTTCACAGTTGCTGCTCTGTGGGAGTCGCCAAGTCAGCCTTTCTGGCGGAGGGTCCCTCTCTTTTTCTTGCTGGTCCTCTCCGTTACCACGTGTGATATCCTTCTCCAGGGACTGGTCTCTCCTGGTAATGTGTCCAGAGTATTCCAGACAAAGACTTGCTACCTTCACTTTTAAGGAGCGTTCTAGCTGGACTTCTTCCAAGTCTCGTCTGTCCATTCTTTTGGTGGTCCACAGTCCACTCAATATCGTTTGCCGACACTATAACCCAAAGGCACTAAGTCTTCTTTAGCCTAATTTATTCATATGAAGGTTTTTCATGCTTATGATGAAGGTTTTGCATGCAGACGACACCAAGACTTGGCTCAGGCATACCTTCCTCCTCCAAGTAACATCTGTGCTTTTTTAACACTTCAAAACATTGTAAACACGCACAAAATATATTTTTCAACATACAGGCAATGCAAGGTGTTATTTGATTTCTTGACGACTGCTTCCATGGCCATTGGTTGTGGATCCAAGTAGAACGAAATTCTTGACAACCTCAATCTTCGCTCTATCGCGGTGCTGCTTCTTGCCAGGCTGCGAGGGCCTTGGGTTTCAGTGAAGTGGAGGCATCATCCATGCATGGCTGTATTCTTTTATCGTCATCAGAAAGGGCCTGAGTCCTCTTTGCTTGGAGCAAGCAAGGCTGTAACATCTGCATGGAGCGTGATGCTGTGATGCATCCGAGCGTGATGCTGTGTTTTCCATATGGTCCAGCTTCTGTGGTTATTTGCTCAGCCCACAGATTGCTTAAGTACGGTGGAAGGACACAACTCTAACGCCCACTAGAATACCCATTCTCAGAAATGTCATTTGTCGTTTGTTATGAGCCACACAGCTGCGTCAACAAAACACAGATTATCATCTTCGTGGCATTCTACTTTCAGCCAGGATCCTCGACATCGGTAACTATATCTCTCTTTATGATTTCACTCAGGCAGATGTCCTCTAGTCTCATCGATGTCGTCAGATATTCAGATACAGCAGATTCGTTGCTATTCTTTAATGCTACATAGTGCTCCATTGTGTGTATGTCTCTAAATTTGTTTGTGGATCCTTCAACCAAGGGGTAATTAGGTTGTGTCTGTCTTTTTCTATTGTGAATAGTGCTTCAATGAACATAGGAGTTCACAGATCTATCTGTGCTATGACTTTTCTTTCTTTAGGATATATACCAAGCAGAGGGATTGCTGGGCCATGTGGTTTTCCTATGCCCCAGTTGTTGAGGAAGCACCGTATCGCTGTCCATGGTGTTTGCAGGACATTACACTCATTATCTTCACATTGCCTCCAGCATTGATTTGGACTCTGTTATCAGTGCTGAGGTAAAGTGGTACCTCCCTGTTGTTTTGATTACGCCTCCTGAAAGGCTGGTGATAGTGAGCATTTCTTCTTATGTCTGTTGGCCTCCTGAATGTCTTCTTTGGTGGACTGCCTGTTCTTGTCTTTTTCCTAATTTTTTATCGAATCACGTGTCTTTTTCTTGTTAAAATGTGGAAAGTTTCTATAAATATTTGAGATTAGTCCCTTATCTGATATGTCTGTGCCAACTTTTTTCCCAATCTGTGGGCTCTCTTTTTACTTTTTTGGTAAAGTCTTTCGATGCACATTAAGTGTCTTACTTTTAGGAGGTCCCAAAGTGGGTTGTATACCTATTTATCATTTATCAACTATCTTTATCCAATTTTCCCCATTTATGATAATATTTTAAAAGTGCACTATCTGACTGTTTTGCCCATTAATGATGTTCATCTGGCATTAGCAAACATCAAGGTATGAGGTGAGTCTAACACTGGTCATGATAGTAAAGGCTGACCTGCAGCAGCTATGGTCAGCTGAGCCTGCTTCTGAGTGCTGCCCTGGAAGAGGGTCAGACTGCAGGCCATCTGCCCTCTGACCCGTCTATGGGTCATGGCCCCAGTGGGCATTAGAAAATGATTATTCCTGCTATACCTGAGCCTCGCAGAACACCCCTTTAGCATAGCTATTACCTGGGAGCTTTCTACTTTAATAAAACGCCTCTCTCTCCTCTAACAATTCCTGCTCTCCCTCTACCCCATTCATCAAGAATCTGAGACCCATTCTGATTTATTGATGAAAAGAATCAATAAAAGAAGGTACTTTAAATCACTGTCATTTCCAACTTGAAGAAAACAAAAGAAACAAAATTTTTAAAAATGAGAGCAAAGCCCAAGCCTCTTGAGAAAAATAAGCTTCTTGGTTTACTTTTTTCTCATCAAAGAAAATTGGCTGTTTTCTAGGTAAATTGCATTTTACCTAGATTTTAATTCTTTTTCTTTTTTTTAGCTAAAGCAAACTATTTATTCCAACTCCGTTATTGTATGCGTAGTTACTCCTCCCCTATCCTATAACACACTTGGGATAGGCACACCTTCTAATTCTGGAAATAATATCAGGAAAATAAACTTCATCTTTGAAATCTGAAAAAAAAAAAAAAAAAGCTTCACAATCCGACCTGAATACCATCATTATGAAAGTAACACATTTTCCTATGCTTAATTAGTTTACCGGGAGCCCTGGTGGCATCGTGGCTACAGGTTAGTCTGCAATCTGCAAAATCAGCAGTTTGAAATCACTGGCCGCTCTACAAGGCAAAGACGGGGCTTTCTACTCCTGTAAGAATTAAAATCTCAGAAACTCGCCGAGGCAGTTGTGCTCTTCCTAAAGAGTCGCTGTGAGCCAGCGTCGACTGGATGGCAGTGCGCCCGAGAAATGGCGTACCGCTGTACCCAGAAAAAAAGAAGAGAAGCCACGTTTCCTTGTTACTAGTTACGTGGGGAGGCACAAATAAAAGGAGCCCTAATGGGATAGTGGTTACAAGTTGGGCTGTTAAGCATAAAGTCCACCTTTTGAAACCAACGGTGCTCATGGGTGGGCAGGGGGGGCTTTCTCCTCCCCTTAAGAGTCACAGTCTCAGAAACTCACCAGGGCAGTGATTTCTGGTCCGACAAGACTGCTCTCAGTCCGCATCGACTCGATGGCAGTGAGCATCATTTTAGTTCAGTCGTCACTTTGCCATTGACAATGATGGCTTATACACAGGAGTGGTTGCCCCAAGGGTTGGAGATCAGTGCCAGTTTCCATCCAGGTCTCACCCACATGTGCAGTGTGCTTGCACATCATCTAGATAGTTGACATCTTTCCCACTGCCCAGATGCCTGGTTTCTCAAGACATAACCAGCAAAGAAGAATCAAAACAAAATGACTTCAAGTAAATGACTCGTGGAGTTGGGAAGCAACCAGATCTGTGGGTGCGGCTTTAGTCTGGGGGCTTTAGGCAGGGGCTGGCAGACCCGAGATGGGTAAGTTGACTGTCAGATGCTGGCTCACAATCCAAGATCCAGAGGTCACATGATAACCAGGCAGAGTCAGGATCCAGACGGTGAGCGAGCCTTGCAGAGGTATCTGTTTATGTCAGTGTTTCTGAAAATGGGCTATAACATGACTCCAAGGGGGTACTAGAATGATCCTGTAACTTTCATCCTAGAATGTGGGATGTAGTATAAATGTTTTCATTGCCAGTAGTGCTGAGTAATTTTTTTTTCTGAAAAGGAGAGAGTAGGCCAAATAAATTTGGGAACCTGTGATGTATAT
This sequence comes from Tenrec ecaudatus, assembly GCF_050624435.1. Lineage (NCBI taxonomy): Eukaryota > Metazoa > Chordata > Mammalia > Afrosoricida > Tenrecidae > Tenrec > Tenrec ecaudatus. The sequence goes on along the minus strand of NC_134545.1, from coordinate 2,846,705 downwards.
ACTGGATGCAGGCCAGACCGCAAAACACTCCCCTTGCTTGTGATTGGTTCCTCAATATTGTATCAAGCTGGTCATGGGATTATATCACATCCATCATGGAGGTCAATATATTGCATCAAACCCCATCATTAAGGTGAGTATATCCCATATAATCTCAGCAAAAGGGGATGTGCATTAGGTTTTCAGTGGCTACTTGTCGGGGAAAGGCCAGCCCCCCACAACTAATCACGGGTTTGATAGGCGTGATTGTACGATTGAGATATATACAGATTATAATAAAGTCATAGAGAGCATAAGAGATAAAAGAGATTGAAATAATGAAGTCAGACACATTTCATGGTAGCATGCTCACCTCAACCCCGCTCAGTGGTCCACTTGGAGATGGGAGACCAGAGGGCAGGAGAGAGGGGGAGGGGAAGGAGGACAAGGAGAAAGGGAACAGGGGAACATGGATCTGGGGAGTGAAGATGGGGGAGTGCAGAGAGAGGCCAAAAGGAATCTTGATTGCTAACCAAGGCTTATATATCTTTGGGGGGCATTCAAGATCACTAATTATGGTAAAGACATAGTCACAGGAGAAGGACAATCTAGGGGCATACCACACAATAGGAAGAGGAGGGATTGGGGGCACACATGTGACAAGAAGGGCAGATCCTATATTCAGGATGGCAGCCTAACTTTGGGTGTCACTGAGCAGGTTTGACCTGTTCTCTGGCTCTCCATAGAAACCATTATCAGTAGGGTGTAAACCCCACCCACAGGGACCAAACAGATGACTGCAAGTCTTAGGGACATGTAGTTCATTGTCCTTAAACAGCAAGGAGAAGGCCCCATTTGTGGTGGGATCAGAGAGTAGTCTGGCAACTGACTGCCTTCAGGTAGGTAACTTGACAATCATTTACCATTAATTGGGAGCAATGTCTTAAGTATAACATACATTTGGGGGAGACGCCTTGGGAGGAATCTTTCTGTTTCCCACAGCTATTTCCTTCAAAGTGGGCATCCAATTCCTTCTTTGTTGTCTGTTTTAAGTCTGGAAGCTCTGCTGAAGCCTGTTTACTATGGGTGACCCTGTTGACATTTGAAGTACCAGTGGCACAGCTTCCAGCATCACAGCAACACACAAACCACCACAGTAGGACAAACTGACAGACAACTTTATGCAGAGCTGTCAGATACTGAAGGGCCACTGAAAGGAAGCAGAACATTGTCAGGGAAACCGCCTTGGACGGACCCCTGAGGTGGGAGGGCACTTCAAAGGTGACCCAGGAGGGGCTGCTTTCTCTGAGTGGGGTCCACCATGCATTGTATTAATAAACCCATGGGAGTGACACCATCAGAACCCTCGTTTGTCAATGGGACATGGCTCAAGGTGAGGAGAAACAGCTGCAAAAATATGCCAATTACTGAACTTGCAATTTGCAAACTATGAATCTGGGAACATTGGAAGTAGTCAAAAATGAACTGGCATGCATAAAGATCTAGGTACTGTGCATTAGTGAGCTGAAATGGACTGGCATTGATCATTTTTAATCAGAAAATCATATGATTCATTATGCTGGGATTAATACAATCAAGAGAATTGGTGTTGCAGTCATTGTCATAAAGGATATTTCAAAATCAATCTTGAAGTACAATGCTGTTTGTAATAGGACCTCTGGCTTTACAGAAATCCAATCAGTGCAACTTTTATTCAATTTTATGCATCAATTACAAAAGCTAGTGAGGAAGAAACTAATTCTACCAACATCTTCAGTCTGAAATTGATAAAACGTGATCAAAATGTCTTTCTAATCATCAGCATTGGATTGCAAATGTTGCAAACAAAGAGGAAGGAACAGTAGTTGGAAAACATGGATTCTGTGATAGAAACAAAGTTGAAGATTGCATGGTAGAATTTTTCAAGACCAACATCTTGTTTATAGCAAATACCCACTTTTCAGCGGCAGACTAGTCACGTGGACTTCTCCAGATGGAATACCCAGAAGGGTATTGTTGTTTATTTCATTTCTGGAGATAGGCTGTGTAAATATATACAGTACACTTCCTTAAAAAAAATCCCTCCAGATTCTGATTCCTTATCCCTCAAACCTAAATATTGGTCTGACTGGCTGAAAAAATAGAAGAAGTTAAAAAAGAGGAAAAGTAGAATTGAAATAGCTTGGAGTCTTTAGTGACACGTTAATTTCAAACAAAAATAAATAAACAAGGAAGATTCAATGTGCAAAATATCAACTGGTGCAGGTAGCATCCAAAGAAGATGGAAACAATATACAGGGTCACTGTATCACAACGAACTAGTTGATATTCTACTATTTCAGGAGGTAGCACATTGAGCAAGAACCAATGGTGTTGAAGGAAGGACGTTCAACCTGCACTGAAAGCATTCACCAAAAACAAGGCTCCAGGAAGGGATGGCCCCACACCCTGTGGTGGGCTTTATGCAGAGCCTTCTGTTACTCTGAACTTGGTCCTGAACACGCAATTATCCAGCACACTTCCCACCACACCACAGGAGGATTAGCTCCACACACCAAATTAGCAGCGAGCCTCCAGGGCAAAGTGTAATTACTTATTTTCCTAAATAACACAGACATGCTCTGACTTAATTACAATAGTTTTACTGTGAAGGAGAATTGTGGTAATTTCCAAGTTGGTCTATCTCATTAATGAGATTTGCTAACTGTTATTGGCAATGCTGTGAAATGCCGTTTTTCTTTCTTTCTTTCTGGTTTCAAATCATTTTGTAAATGGCTAATGTCATTGGTGGAAGAAAAACATTTCCCCGTTTCCTTCTGGAGATGAAACGTGTGTGCTTCGGAACAGTCTCAAGGCCATCTCCCTGGATGGCAAGAATGGATTAGGCAAGTAATGCGCAGAGAACCGGAACCTAATGTTGCAGCATTTCCTACTGCCGTGTGTCTCCAGGGCATCGTCACTCAGAGTCATGCTGCCATTGTTAGGTACTGGCGAGTAGATTCTAACGCACATCTACCTGGTGTACACAGAACAAAACATGGCCTGGTCCCGCACCATCCTGACACTCACTAAGTCGATCCATCTCATTGAGAGGCTTCTTTCTGTTGTTCACCCTCCACTTTACCAAGCATGAAGTCCTCTCTACGGGCCAGTCCCTCCTAATAATAATGCCCAAAGTACATGGGTCTTTGCTTCTAAGGTCCATTCTGGCTGTTCTTCCAATTAATGCTCACCATTAAATATCTGTACAATAGCTTTTGCTTTGTTGTGTTTTAACCAGGAACCTGGAAAGTTGAGTTCACTAGTAGTTAAGATCCCTAAATCGGAGTTGAAGCTGTGGACCTCGGCATGGACATGGCCACCGCCAAAGTTTTGTAACACGCCTGGGCTCCAGCTTAACTCTACTACAAAACCAGAGGCTCCCTCACTTACTGGACTCCTGCTGTATGCCCAGCACCGTGGTAAGCATCAGGAGCCCCGGTGGCACCGTGGTTATACACTGGGCTGCTAACCACACTGTTTGCAATTCAACCTACCAACTGACCTCTTCCCAGGCGAAAGTTGAGCCTGTCTATTTCCATAATGTAGGTCCACTGTGAGGCAGAATCAACTCCATGCCAATGGTTGGCATTAAGAAAACAGCAGCTAGTGGGGATGAGGGGGGGCAGTAAAGTGGACCCAAAAAATGAAGTCTCAAGACACAAGAAATACTACCTTGGTGCTGTGACACCACCCCAGCACCAGGGGATAGGGCCACCGTGACCCACCTGCTTTCACTGGGCTTCCTTCCTGGCCCATAGGAGCCTGGCAACTCCACTGAAGCCTGCTCAGCCTCACAGCCAGCGTGAGCCTGCTCTGACAGGGGCCAGTGGCTGTGCATGTGGTGCACTGGTCGGGCGGAGCCGGGTCTCCCCAGGGCCTCTGTGGGCTGGAGCCCACTGGCTGGCCGTGGGTGTTGCTTTTGCTCCTCTCCTGCATAAAAAGCGAGGACATTCTATCACTGAGCTGCCACTACTTCATCTCCAGATTCAGCAAGAGCCTTTGCTGACAAATGGGCTTATTAAAAATGCAGTCAACATTAAATGAGCTTAATTACTTTAACTTAAAAGGCATGTTTTCTGCCAGGGAACTGGAGGGAACAGGAGTTAGGGCATGTATGCTAATTTATTTCTGTTATCAGATGTCCTAAGTAACTCGCCCAGGGTCTCTTTGGCCCTCAGAGATGTTTCTGAATGGGAGAGGGCTCCCCTCAGCTACAGGGAGTGAGTCTGTTACAGGCAGCCCATCCCCCCAGGGGGCAGAGTGTACTCTGAGCTTTGGGTCTCTGAAATGCCTCATGTGCTCATTTTTGGATTTCCTAGGGAGACTTGGACCCCCTTGTCTTTCTGTACGGACTCTAAACCTTGCCGGTTTTTTTGGTTCTTGGTTGGGGGAGGAGCTGTGAGGATAACAATCGGAGGGCTTATAGTCACATTTCATTAGAAAATGCCCCTTTCTTATGGAATGTACCCACTATGACCGCACAGGACAGGGCAGAGCTGCCCCCAAGCACTTCACTGGCTGCCGTCGTGGTGGAAGCAGACGACTGCAGCTTTCTACCATGGAATAGCTTGGGGGTGGGGGGGTGGTTCTGTCTGCAGACCTTTCAATGAGCAGTTGGGTGTTCAGTCCACTGCACCTCCCAAACCTGGTTTCTATGGGGTCCATTCTGAGTCAGAGTGTCCCTTGGGGTTCCTGAGACTAAATCTTGATGAGAGCGAGTGGTCTCATGTTTTCTCTGCCAGAGAGGCTGGTGGTTTCAAACTTCAGACCTTGTGGTTGGCAGTTCAATGTGGAACCCACTAAGCCACTTGACTCTATGCATATGTGTCAGCTGTCTCAAGACGTAGTCTGTGCCTTTCTGCATTTAATCATGACTCAGGGCCAGTTTTGTTTTAATGGAAGCCACCATCTAGCAGGAGCAAGGGCACTGCTTTGAGTGAAGGGACGAGCCGTTCCCACAGGGGCTGCGTCCTGTTGTGAGTGTGTGTTAAATCTCGTCTGGGCCCCGCTACCTGCTCATGCCCACTCCTCTCTTGTTAAACTGCACTCCAGAGGGTGTTTAATGAGCGACTTTTCTGAAGCACATGACCAGGCCTTTCTTCCAAGGCTTCCCTGGTTTGACTCAAACCTTCCACCTTGGGGAGTCATGTCGAATCTAGAGAAAACCTCCACTGATGACAGGTGGAGGCTCCATCGAAGGAGCCTGTCAGAAATGGAATCCAGGTTTCCCTACTGGAAGGTGAGAACCTCACTATAGAACCAGTCCCCCTCCCTCATAGTCCCTCTATAGAACTGACCTCCACATTAAATGAGGGAAGAGTGGGAGAACATCAACTGCCCCTCTACTTCTCCAGGGACTGGTCGCTCCTGAAGACATGTCCAAAGTGCTCGAGAGGAATTCTTGCCATCCTGGCTTTAAAGGAAAATCCAGGCTGTACTTTTTCCAAGACAGGTTTTTCTTTCTTTTGGCAGTCCAGGGCACCTTCAATATTCTTCACCAGCACCGTAATTCTAATGCATCTAGTCTTCGTTCTTCCTTGTCGTGTCCAACTTTCACTATGCCCTATGAAGAGATTGAAAATACCATGACCTGGCTTAAGCACACCTTATCACTCGAAGTAGCATTTTTGCTCTTTAACATTTTAAAAATAGGTCTTGTGCAGCAGATTTACCCAATGCAATGCATCCTTTGATCTCTTGACAACTACTTCCATGAGAATCAAGCAAGATGAACATTTTGACAACCTTAGTCTTTTCTACATTTATCATGATGCTACCTATTGGTCTACCTGCAAGGATTTGGGTTTTCTTTAAGTTGTAATCCATATTTATGGTAGTTACATAATCTGGTGTCAATTTGTGATGTGAGAGGATTAAGAGTGAAGGGGTGGAGTCCAGTCTGTCAATTGGGTCATAGCCAATGAGGCCTCTGTGTGGGCATGGACTTCTCCTGAGGATTTTGGGAACCCCTGTATTTCTCCTTGGAGGTGGGAGGAACACTCTCTCACTCTCTCTGCTCACTCCCTTCAAGACATTTTTTAATGAGATGCCACATGAAGCTACCCTGATGCAGCCAGAGCCCTGGGAGCGGAGAAGCCATGTGGAAACCCCTGCCAGCACTGAGATGCTTATAATGACACTGGATCCACAAGACTTCCCACCCACTGCCCTGTGATCTTCCTGCATTCTGCATCATTGCATGTGTTTCATGAGTCTGAAGAGGACTTTATAGATTGGCATCAGACATATGGGCTAATATCAGACTTACGGACTTGATCTAGATTTGGTTGGGATGTTTTTTCAATGTTCAATTGCTCTTGTATATAAAGCTCTTTCCTATCACATATGAGTTGTCTATGGATTTGTTTCTCTAGTCTACCCAGACTAACGCAACATTGAAGGCTGCGATCTTTGATCTTCATCAGCAAGTGCTTCAATTCCTCCTCACTTTCAGCAAGCAAGACTGTGCCATCTGCATATTGTACATTATTAATAAGTTTGATGCTGCATTCTTCTTCATTTAATCCAGCTTCTCTGATTATTTGCTCAGCATACATATTGAATCAATATGGTGAGAGGATATAACATGGACACACACCTGTCTGGATTTTCAAACCATGCAGTATTCTCTTATTCTGTTTGAAGAACTGTCTCTTGATCCGAACACAAGTAGATATCTTTCTGATATTCTCTAACTGTGTTAGACAGGGTTCTCTAGAGAGACAAAACCAGATTGCTAATAATTTTATATATTTATAAAGATAGATATATAACACAAGTAATGAACAGTTAAATTATAAAACAGCACAAATGGCTCACTGCAACTCACTCATGAGAGAGTTGTGAGACACTGGCAGTCCTTCAAGTCTTGAGGGCCACCAGGTAATCCTTTGTAGAGAGATTTAGGCTATCCCAGCACAGGCAGCAAAGAGCTAGGCAGGTCACCAACAACAGTTAGCCAGGTCACCAACAGTCAAGAGATGTAAATTCCAATTGCGGAGCGAGGCAGGTCTTAAAGGGACCTCAAATTACAGCGACACAGTCCACAGGTTAGGTATCCCACAGGTAATGTAGCTTGCAAACTGAGGCACAGAACAAGCAAGGCAGCCGCGCACTGGTCCGATGATCAAAGAGCAAGAGACAAGAAAGGCGAGGCTCTCTGAGCCATTTAGCTCTCTGCCCTTCAATTAATCCCACATGTGTTTATCGGGCAGGCTGGCATAATAAACTATCTCACTAACCTTATAGTTAACAACAAATGAATGCTATTTCTTTTTAGCCTCTTTTTAGCCACCTGAAGTTACTTACGTGTTGGTTTCCCTCAAGAAGGCCTTGCCAGATAAGAAGACTGAAAATACATATGTACTTTTATTTGCAATGGTGAGAAGAAAAAGACCCCTCCCTCGCTCCACGGAAAACTGATGTTTGGAGTTTCATGTCTTTAAAATTGTGTGGGGTCCTTGGTGTCACTGGCTAAGTTCTCCTCCATGTCGCATCCATACATCACGATCATCAATGGCCTCTGCATCGCTAGGTTAGCAAAGTCACCATGCCATCGAGTCTCCCCCCTTGTAATTAAAGCTCAGCGCTTGTCAGCTAAGATCTGGAAAAAGGGAGTCCTAAGCAAGGACCTGAAACATAAAAATACAGTAATAGGAGCCTCATTAAGAAACAGAAATAAACAATAATGAATGAAATGACATTTGGAAGTAGTTGTAAAACTGGACGACTAAACACTGCATTCCAAATGCCAGCTGAGCACCTACCTCCCGGGCATTCGTGCCGTGCCAGGCTCGGTTCTCTCGCAGCTATGACCCAGTCGATTGGAAAGGACTCTGGAAACTCAGTCTAATTACAAAGACTGTTAGAGGCCTTGGATTAAATGGAGACACGTGATCCGTGTGCCGAGCGATACAACTGAAGCTCCTTCTTCACCTGAGAGAGGGGCTGGTGGTGGCCACGAGCCCGTGGTAAGCGCCTTTGCCCACTTCCTAACAGACCAGGAAGCCCTCCTTGGCCCTCCTGCTGGTTCCCTGCTGCCCCATCAGCGCAGGCAGGAACTTCAGCCCCACACGGGGGTTGTGGGTGATCTTTTGCCCTCGTGATCAGATCACAACAGGCTCCATGCATATAAGCACTTGCATCGCTGCTTATTGCTATTAATAAGGTGGTGGTGGTGGTGGTTAGATGACTCAGCGAGGCCTTGGGGACAACAGAGGGAGACACCGCCGCGTCGGTGGGTGATAAAAGATTCTAAATGCAAAAATGATTTCCCCACTTAAAACTTGCATGAGGAGGAAACGGAGCCAAGCAGGGAGTGAAGCCCTCCGATCGTTCTGGTGGATGTTCTACGGGGTTGGCTAAGGCAGCGTCTCTACCCTGCTTGATTTAGATGATGATGGTCTTGAGATGATGCCCATGCTGCTTCTCCCTTTGTGAGTCAGGACCCTTCAGGCTTTGGGGACTTTTCATTAGTAGTATTTCCAGCCGGCATTCATATTGACCAGCTGCTGGGCTCAGGAGGGATATCCATGCTCAACCATTCTGGATTGTTAATTTCCTGCTTTAAAAGGTGACTGCGTCTATTTGGAAGGTGGCAGCAATGTAACACATCCAGTTCCGTTTCTGAATAGTTTCCTCTATTAAAACGCGATCCAACTCGATCTCTCAAAGCCCAGTGTATCACAGCAGGAGTCATTTGGGTTTTCTCTCATTTCTACTCTTTTTCTCCTTGTAAAAGAGCCCCGGTGACCACAGGGTCACTACAAGGTCAGCAGTTCACACCCACAAGCTGCTCCATAGGAGAAAGTTGAGGCTATCTGCCCCCTTAAAAATTTTCAGCATCAGAAAGGAGCAGTGACCCTCTGTGCTAGAGGGTTGCTCTAGTCTAGGTCAGCCCGATGACGGTGAGTCTGTGTTGTCTCCGTGTGAAGGAGTGAATACTGGGGGTGGAGTGGTGAAGCGCTCTGGTACCCAGGAAGCTGGTGCCTTGAACCCACCAGCCGCCTTGCAAGAGGAAGATGTGACCATCAGCTTCTGTAAAGATGGCAGCCCCCCAAACCCTCAGGAGCGGTTGTAGTCTATCCTACAGCGTCACGATGGGTCCACAGACACTTGCTGGCAGCGGGTTTGGTTCTTCCAGATTTATAGTTTTATATTTTGGAGAAAGTCTTAGAAGTTGAATCATGCTGTATGTTACATTTTGAGATCGTGCGTGTGTGTGTGTCCATTCAGCACAGGTCCCTTGACATTAAACCAGAGGGGCTGCATGTGTCACGAGTTCAGCCATGAGCCCCATTCTATGACTGGCTGGTCACTCGTGGCAGAAGTGACCCCTGTTTGTGTTGTCATTTCAGGGTTTCTCACATTTGGGGTTTGTTGTGAGCATATCCACTATGCAAAATCATGTACATATTGTGGAGTGAAAAGAGATATCATTTCTCTGAGATAAATGCATCAAAGTGCAATTACAAGGTTATATGATGTGTGTATAGTGAGTTGTTTTTGTTTTGTTTCGTTTAAGAAGCTGCCAAACTCGTTCCCAAAATGGCTGGCTCGTTTCACATTCTCACCCGCAATAGATGAGAGATGAACCGATCTGTATCCAGGTTTGCATTCGGAATTCCCAGTTTTCTCTCTGGGAGGCACAGGTTATTTGTGCTTGACTACTAGCCTATAGGTCAGTGATCCAGCCCCACCCACTGGCTCCTCAGAAGAAAAGTCTGGCAATCTGTTACCACAGAGATTACAAGCACAACCCCTTCCTCTGTCCAAAAAAGAAAAGAAGAAAAAATTACAATCAAGACAACAGCATGAAGCAGTTCTACCCGCCAGTGTTCTCATCTTAACTTTTCGTTATGCCATCAATTATTTCCATGGTCACATTTCACCATGCATTCATTGTTGTTGGTTCAACAACATAAATTGCACCCAATGTGCATGCGTTTTCCTGGGTTGGGCTGTCCCAAGGCTTAGCATGCGACAGGAATGTATAAGAAATCTTTAAGTTGCCAGAATTGGGGGTAAGCAGTCATTCCGTGAGCTGAAGGTGGTCTTAGTGCCTTCTGTGGGCTCCTCCTCCCGGCAGCCTTACGGATCACAGACCAATGGTCCTGGGCCATCATCCTGACTGTGGGTGGGTCTGAGCCCCTTGTCCCAGCTACCAGGTCAGTCTGTCTCAGGAGGGTGTCTCCTGAGGGTGCCCCTCCACCTGACCCCCCAGGTACGTTAGTCTTTCTTATTGACGTGCTCAAAGCCATGGAGCCCAAGACTCGCCGACCTCACTTCTAAGTGGCATCAGACTGATTCCTTTGTTCTTCCGACAGTGCCTGGCATACTGGCCACTGACCACGTGTTTGTTCCTGCCTTAGGAAAGCACCCTGCTTCCCTGTCTCACGGCCCTACCCTCCCATCCTCACGTCTCCAGACTGAATGGCTTTCTCAGCACATATGTCAGAACTGCCATCTGTCCATGAAGACAGGCTGAGGGCTCAGCAGTCTTCCTTCCTTCCACCTCTGGACCTCCCCTCAAAGGCTGCCGGCTAACCTGGCCTGAGTGGACCCATGCCCTGCAAACAATTAGAGACACACACAGTGCCTGGGAGCAGAGGATTGAAGCCGCCCTGCCATCCTGGCTTCCATCAGAAGATTCTAGCAGGGCCTGGCACCTGCTCTCTTACTTTCAGTTGTGATGAGCCTCCTCCCCAGCCGTGTGAGAATCCGCCGATGCCGTCCCATGGGGCTTTGTCACAATGACTTTCTAGTGGGGGGTTCATGCCTGCTTCGTGCACAGGGCTCAAGATCGTGCAGCTGCTAGGGAAATGTTTACCTGGTCAGAGAGTAATTCGTAGGGTGCTGGGGCTGGCCTCCCACCCCCTGATCTGTTGGTTTGTTCCATGTGGTGCCTTGTGTGCCCCTGTGGTGCTGGAAGCTGCAACATGATTTCAAATAGCAGCAGGGTCACTCGTGGTGACAGGTTCCAGTGGAGCATCCACACCGTGCTGAGTATGCCCGGTGCTCTCAGCAGTGGACTCTGGCAGCCAGCCTCAGCCATAGAAATAGCTCAGGTCCAGGCAGCATTTTGTGATGTGCTCCTTGGGGTCTCCGTGAGTGGGGTGTCAATTCCATGCCTACCAACAGCAAGCCGGTCCTCCTTGTCATGTGACATTGACCCCGGAGAGACCTGCAAATCGGAAAGGCCTTGGCTCCAATTCTGCTTCTGTTGCAGGCTGCGATCAGGCTTCTCTGTCCTCAATAATGACAGCTTGGGAGGCCACCCTTGTATTGCACCTGAGGGGGTTCAGTTGCCCACAGCCAAGGGTCATGACCATGTGCTTGCCCCTGAGAAGGGTACCCAACTAATCAAGTTCAAGAAATGCTGGTGGCTTATGTACTACCGTATATATTCGAGTATAAGCTGAGTTTTTTCAGCACATATTTTATGCTGAACGTGGTGCCTCAACTTATGCTCAAGTACATATGGTAAGTTATTCATTCACAAGACCCGGCCGGCAGTTCGAACCCACCAGTTGCTCTGTGGAAGAAAGAAGAGGCTGGCTACTTCTGCCAAGTTTCACAGGCTTAGAACCCTCGGGGCGGGGAGTTCTCCTCAGACCAACAGGGCCAAGGTGATGGAGTTGCCTCCGTGGCAGTGGGTTAATTAAACAAGTTCAGGAGAGAGGCTGGTGGATGCCAGCCATGATTGAATGATCCTTGTTTCTGTTACAGAAATGAGACATGGCAGATTGTGAAAGGTTCTACTGGTATTGTCCAGGTAGAACATGAGGGGCTTCAGAAAAGTTCAGGGAAAATTTCCATTGCCTTTAAATCCCATCTTTCCTCAAACTTTTTGAAGCCCCCAAGTGCTTCTGACACACTCCCTAAGCAGTTGTTCCACCTGGGGCACAGCCTGGACAGATTCGCTGGGCTGGGCAGGCAGCTGGCTCCCTGATGCCAAAGAGGAAGAGAGCTTGTGTTCCTGCCTCTCACCTATGCACAGGTGGCTACGTCCTCCGGAGGGTGCATCCTCAGGGAGTAGCTCTCCTCTTTATGGAAAAGAATAAGCTGGAGTTGATAAGTGAACTAGTTATTGACCATAATGTGGGATTCTGACTAATCACCTTGTCTACTAGAGACAGGCATTATGCTACTCCGAATGTCTGCCTCCACCCCTCTCCCCTTGAGGGTGAGGTGGTGGTTTGGAAAAACCATACCATGCTCCTTTTCTGGACAGCCAACATGGATGGCCGACTCCCCTGTGCATCCAGGGGGGCTTCTCTCCAGTTTTCAGGGGTGCAGTGATGTCACGGGCCCAGATGGCTTGCATTCAGATTCCAGCCCTCATTGCATGCAATGTGACTCAGGACAACTTCCAGGGGTGATGGAGTCATAGCATCACTGCCTATAAAATACACAAAGTCCTTCCCCCCAGAACTGCCTCATCTGGGTCTTGTGAAGACTAAAAACCAAGTCATCCTAACTCATGCAACCCTGTAGGACAGGGTGGATCTACCTGGGGTCAGCTGAATTATCTAGAGCAACAAAACCAGTGCTATAAATTCAGAAGTACTAATACATTAAGAAATCATCCAAGCCCTGTCCAACTGAAATCCACCAGTCTGATAGACACCAGGGCCCTCTTCAGACTCGTGTGGCTGCAGTCCAGTGACGCAGAACGGTGGATCAGGAAGCAGGGATATCACAGGCCGGTGGGTGCAGAGTTACATAGACGCATGGTTAGTGAAAATGTGGCAGGTCCCTGGCAGCTCTCAGGGCCGGGCAGCACACATGGAGTCACCCCTGGGGGCAGGCACTGAATCCTAGCAAGCAGGAAGGTGAAGGGCCCAGAGAGGCAGAAGCTCTAAGTTTCTGTTTTATAAAAAGGCACCGTCCCCCACAGAGGCATCATCCGTGACCCAATGTGACAGGCTGGGCTGCTCCACCACAACACAAGTGCAGGGTAACATCAATTCTAACTGCCACACTGCCCTCTGGGTTTCTGAGACCTTAACTGTGTATGGGAACAGACAGTCTCCTCTTTGGTGGTTTGAACTGTTGACCTTGTAGTTCGCAGGCAAATGAGTAACCCACTAGGCTGCCAGAGCTCCTGAATATTGAAATTGGTTATACATAATAAAGGAGTCTGGTGCCTCAGTGGGTGAAGGGTTGATTGGCAGTTTTCAAGCCCATCTGCTGCTCTTCAAGTGAAAGGTGAGTCTGTCGGCATCTGTGGAGATATATAGTTTTGGAAACCCTAAGGAGCCATTCCACTGTGTCCTGGTTGGAATTGACTCACAGCAGTGGGTTTTGTTTTGGGATTTTTTTTGGTGGCAAACTGGTTATGTACTCGACTGTGAATGAAAAAGTCAGTGGTTTGAACCCACCACTTATTCCATGAGAGAAAAGACCTAGCGTTTTGTTCCCAAAAGAATTTACAGCATTGGAAATCCTATGGGGCAATTCTACTGTGTCCTATAAGGGCCCACTGATTCAGAACATAACAAGGACAGTATGTAATGCATGGAATGCTGAGAGCTTAGTGAATGGATATTCCTCTGTGCTTGGGAAAAAGGTCATTGGAGGTGCAGCAGCTTAGGCATTGGGTTGTAACCATAGAGACCAGCAGTTTGAACCTTCCAACCACTGCCTTGGAAGAAAGATGAGGCACTCTATTTCCATAAAGATGAACCAACCCCAATCCAAACTCACTGCCATCAATTCCATTCCAACTCATAGTAGTGACCCTAGATAGGGTTTCTGAGGCTATGACTCACCGGTCTCCTGTGAAGCAACTGGCGGGTTCAAACTCATGACCCGACAGTTAGCAGCCCAGCATCAGACCCACAGCACCAGAGCCGATTCACAGAAGATAAAGGAATGTACCTGTGTTAACTGAGAGCAGAAGAGGAATAGGAAGAATTGGAAAAGATCACAGACAAAGCAAAACTAAAGGTCACGGTGGCCTTCTGGGCTAACCTGGCCCCCTTTCCCGGAACCATTTCTTCCTCTGGAAAATGTTTACCTTTGGCTGATGAGGCAGCTCATTTCTCCATGATAATTATATGTTCCCCAGCTCTCCCCAGGGCAGGAGTGTACATATGGAAGCCGTTACTCAGCGCAGTGAGCTGCCCAGGCTGGAGGAAGCCTAATGGGGTAGAACATGGCCAAGCTCTGGGGAAGCCTGAGCAGCCACCCTATGATTTTACAACCAGAAGGCTTCCCCATGTGCTATTCCAAGCTGTTCTTTGAGGGGTGGCTTTGCAGAACCAGGAGCACTTCTGCAGGGAGGTGGGCTGGCTCTGGGTGTGGGGGGTGGGGGGTGCCCTGGTCACTTTCCTGCCAGATGTCAGGTCTACCCTTACCTTCCTGCTCCACCAGGAGCCCTGGTGGGCCAGTTGTTCCAACCACCAACCATTGTGCGGGAGCAAGATGGTACTGTCAGCTTCCATAAAGATTTACAGTGTCAGAAACCCTTTGGGGTATTTCTACTCCACCCTGCTGGGTGACTACAAGTCAGGATGATCTTGATGACAGTGGGCTTGACTTGGGTTTGCTGCCCTTCTGACCTGCCAAGAACAGAAGCATAAGGTGTTCAGAAACTGACACGCTGAAGCCATGCCTGCATCCATCTTTATTACCAGGTGATGCCAAACAGCTGTGCCTTGTGACTTACTCCTTGCCGTTGAGGAGATTCCTATGCATAGCCACCCTGGACAGGATTTCCAATACTGTAAATCTCTACGGAGTGGTTGATGGGTTTGAACCTCCCACCTCTCAGTTAGAAGCCCAACTTGTAACCCACTGCGCCACCAGGTATCCTTTGGGGTGACACCCACGGGAAAAGGAACTGCTTCGAATGCAGGAGAGTCGGCGTGGAGGGCAGGGCATCGATCTGAATCCCCAGCACGGGAAGGCCAAAGGGAAGGAGCCCTAGTCTGCCGGTCCCCTTTGTCTTAATTCTGTTTTCTGTCACAAGCCCCAGTGGCTGGTCTTCAGTTCTGTGGTCATGGAACTCCCATAATGCCTAGCACTTGGCTGACAACAACCAAGGTCCTAATATCAAGTCTTCAAGAAGTCCCATTGGTAATGACGAGAAAAAGAAAGACACTGGAGACCTAGTCCAAGGCAAAAGGGACACAGTTCCTTGTTGCCAGCTAGGTACTTTCATGGCAGCACAGTTGTTAAATCCTCTTGGTGCTAATCAAAAGGTCGGCAGTTCTAACCCACCCAGGGGTTCCATGGGTGAAAGACCTGAGAATCTGCTCCTATGAAGATTACTGCCCAGCAAACCCTACAGGGTGGTGCTGCTCTGTCACCTGGGGTGGTGAAATCCATGTAGCACACAGGTCACCATGGATCCAAATCTATTAGGAGACACCCCACAAACAGAGCATGTGGGGTTGGCATTGCAGTTCTCCACATTTTTCAAGACCTGCCAGTAAGCTAGATGTTCTTTAATGGGAAATACCCCCACTTGAAAAGGTCCGCTGATTACGTTAAAACTAAAGAAAGGAAACACTACCTTTCCACGTTTTTATCTTTATTTTTTTACTTTCTTGGTCATTATTAATAGATTCTAAGCTCTTTGATGGAAGAGATCAACTTCTGTCATGAAGGGAGGGAACACCAGGATAATTTTTTATGACCTGGCCTCTGGTCTTCATTGAGATAAATCTCACTTACTTTCCATAACATTCTCCAATATTAAATGTGTAACTCAGCTATTTTTACTGAATTTACAGTTTGTTCCAGCCAGGATACCGTTTTAGAATATTTATATCACCCTAATATGAATCCCACATGCCCATATGTAATCATTCTGTTTCCCAGGCAACCACTACTCTACTTTTGGTCTCTAGAATAGCCTTTTCTTGATATTTCATATAAATAGAATCCTAGAATAAGTAGTATCATGTCTGGTGTCTTTGGCATAGTGGTTTCAGGGTTCACCCATGTTGTAACAGATATCAATATTTCATTCCTTCTTGTAGCCGAGTATTATTCCAATGCATGGACAGAACACATTGTGACGATTCACTCACTCAGTCAGTGAACTGGTTTGTCTCTACTCTTTGACTGTGGTGAAGAATGAAGCTATGAACTTCCAGATGTAGGCTTCTGTGCCTATGTTCTCATAAATTCACCATATGATCCAGCTGGGTCGTATGACCGCTTTCTTCCATTTTTTACGTAACTGCCAAGCTGTTTTCTAAAGTGCCGGCACTGTTGCACTTCTCCACAGCAGTGTATGAGGGTTCCTGTATCTCCACCCCATCATCAACAGTTGATGAGGTCTGCCTCTCCTCCTGAACAGCATTACAATGTTTCCATGTCATGCCTGGGGCACTAAGGACTGTTTGTAGAAGATCAATGAGAGAATAGTCTTTCTATGCCAGAGCACATGGCACAGTGCTTGGCTAGGTTTGTTATTAAATTGTGGGCGAGGAGAGTTGAGGGCTGGGCTGGGGCATGCAGAGGGACAGTGAACTGACTAGAATGAGCTGAAAGTACACAACCCCTCCACTCGGGGCTTTGATTACACAGGCATTCTCAAGAAGGAATCTATACATATTCATCTGCTAGAATATCCAGAAACATGTGGAACATGGCTGGGACAGTGTTTAAAGCCCCTAATGCTCTCCTAAAAGGACAATAGTTTGAATCCCCCTGCCATGCCTTCAGAGTTAGATGCAGCAGTCTGATTTTGTAAAGATTTGCTAAAGCCCTTTAGAAACCCCATAGGGGTGTTCTCCTCTGCCTTGTAGGGTCCCACAGGAGCTGACTCAACAGCAATAATGGATGGATGGATGGATGGATGGATGGATGGATGGATGGATGGATGGATGGACGGATGGATGGATGGATGGATGTGCATATGTCTATCAATGCCACCGAGCAGACTCCAACTCAAAGCAACCCTATAGGACAGGACAGAACTAACCCCTGTGGGTTTCTGAGTCTCCAACTCCTTACAGGAGTAGAAAGCACCACAGAGCAGCTGGTGGTTCCAAGCAATTGATCTAGTGGTTAGCAGCCCAATGCATAATCCATTATCCATCAGGGATTTATCTATCTATCTATCTCAAAACGCTTTTAGAAGAATGGAATTAAAGGACAATGCACATTTGAAAACAACCTAAATTTCTGTCTTTATGAGACCCTGTAGGTAAGATAGTAGAACAGGCAATCATGTGACAGAATACTACAGGCATCAAAAATAAAATGATGCGTCTGAGAGCAGATATCGGCCAGCCACCCATGTCTGTTACTCAGAGAGAAAAACAAACTGCAGAACACCCTCTTTTCTATGCTGACATGCGTAAGAGGAGGACTAGGAGGATGTGTGTGTGTGTGTGTGTGTGTGTGTGTGTGTGTGTGTGTGTGTGTGAACAGACTGTCCTTGAAAGCATAAACTAGAGAACCGTAACCAAAATGATTGTGAAAAGTTGCAACAACAATAAGAGAATTTGTACATAGGAATCTGTGCATATACACAAACATACCCTTGTAGTGAGAAGAATGGTAAACCCAGCCCCCCTGTAATTTAACACCCAGCTAATGAAATAGAGCATCACCAATGCGAGACTGATTAGATTCTGTATGCTCTTACTCTTCCACACTCTTAGATTTTTCTTCTTTATTATCTGCACATATTATCTATTCAATACACAGTTTGCAAGTGAGAAAAGATCCTCAGAAGGGACATTATAATAGTCTCAATACCTCAAGAAAAATCAAACCAACAAACTCAGAGAAAAGACTCAGTTTCCCACAACTGTACTGTGGCTGAACTGTGATTTATATGTAGTGCCTCTCTGGATCCCAAGTCATTCTTATCTCCACTGCCCCACGTTCCATCTATGGATGGCCAGATGTCTCACAGCCGGTCGACTGCATCTCAACATCCTTGGGTGGCCAGCCTGCAAATGACAAGTGGGCATTGTTATTGACAAAGAGACCTAGCCCTGTGGCTGCTCTGGCTACATGTAGCTCATAGCCCTTTTCACCCCACTGGTCCAGCTTATGACCCGAGTCCAAGGATGACAGAGAGGCATGGTCGTGCACGTCTGGCTTCTCAGAACACTGCTTTCTAAGTGTTTCACTCTAACCTAAAAGGTTGGGGGTTCTAGTCTACCTACCTAAAGACACCTTGGAAGAAAGATTTAGTGATCTACTTCTTAAAAAACAGCTGCAACGGAGCACCGCTGTACCTGGCCACACGGAGGCGCCATGAGTCAGGATCCACTGGACAGGAAATGGTGTCACAGCGATGGGAGACCAGGAGCTGCTGCCCCTGAGGCAGGACATGTGCCCTCTGGTGGTCACGTTGGTGGGACTCCTCACCAAGTAGGTGTGACTGGATTGTTCCCCAATCCTCCAGATAAGGATTCTGAGGCAGAGTTGAAAGAATGTGTCCCTGTTGGCCAGTGAGGCAGTGACTACACTTTAAGCAAAGCATCCCTTCTCTGTTGTCTCCCCGCCCCCCTGCCGCCCACCCCCAGCTGAGTCAGGCCGTGGGCTTCATCCACTCACGTGCTCAGCCCTGCAGTGTCAGATGGTATGTATGACTGTATGTGTCACAGATTGTGTCTGGTGCGGACGGCAGGCTTGGAGATCACAGAATCACGTTCAACCACAGGTCCCAGGCTGTTCATCTTGCTTGTCTGTCCGTGCTTCAGAGACAGTGGTCTCTGATTATAACTCAGATGGTCGGGAATGCAATGACTGAGGCCCTGCCATCCTGCAAGTCCCTGCTCTTTCCTGTGTAATGTCTGCCTTCCAGCATGGAGGAGCCGACCTCCCTTAGGGCATCCTTGTCATTCTTGCATCTTGTGCCCCCAGTTGTCACCATCACTGTCATGACACGCAGCCCCATCCATGACTGAACAGCCCGTTCATCTCAAAATGACTAACAATTAAGGAGTCATTTGGACAGAAGCCACTTGATTTTTCACCAGAAGGCTCATTTTCATTTTACTGCCAATGTATTAAGCCTTCTCCTCCCAGGCTGTGGCTGATTGCTCACTAATTTCTATGTGAGTTCCAGTTCAAAGGCCGTGCTTTGTAGCTCAGAGAACAAACATTTGATGTAGCAAAGCGGCTGGGAGGCAAATGAAAGGGTGAGCCTAGGAAGATGCTCACAACCAGTAGTCAGGAGGGAGACACGGATGAGACCACACTGCAGTGAGACTCCACTGTGCGCCCATACACATGGCTCTCCCAGGTGTCGACAGAGCTCCAGAACGTGCTTCTGGTGGGAAGGAAGATAGCAAAGCCTCTTGCGGGGTGGGGGGAGAGAAGTTTCTTAAGTCAAACATGCACCTGCCCTGTGATCCCACCACTTTGCTTCTAGGAAGATCCCAAAGACAAAGGACACCATCTAGCCATACCAAGCCTTGTCCCCAAAGGTCTGTTAGCAGCTGTGGTTTGTCATAACCAAGAACTGCAAATAAGCCAAATGCCTATCTGCTGGTGACGGTGCATTCATACACTAAAGTACTATGAAGCTTAACAAGTGACTTGACCTGGCTGCATGCTACAGAATAGATGGATGTGGAAATAATGATGCTGCATGAAGGAAACATAGAAAGAAAATGGGACTTTCTGTATGAGAGTGGGAGTAGTGAAGTGATAAGAATATTTGTTTGTTTTTGTATGTGGAAGTAGAACTTCCCCATATTGATGACATGAGGGCGTGAGATAAAGAAGAATCGAAGACAGTGGCAGTGGTTTTTGCCTGAGGAAAGGGAGAGGTGGAACAGCTATCAGCTGAGTGGAGGAGGAGGACATAGCACTGTGGTCTAGTAATTTATGGATCAAGTGAAGTGCTCCTTACCAGTGAGAATGGCAAGACTTTCTCTTCTTTACTTGGGGAACATCATCAGTGTGACAGTTAGGTTTATCATGCCCAGTAGGCCAATAGAAACATGTAGGCGGAGTTTAATCAGGTCACAGCTTGATTGGAGGGCAATGAGATAAATGACTCTTCAAGACCGCCCCCCGTGCATACATTACTAGAGCTTGAGGCTGTTGGATCCTATTGCTGCACTTGCCTTCCAGACCCCAGCAGGGCCTGCCATGCTAAGCACCCAAGCTGCTGATGGTTGCTGACCTACTTAACGCTGTTGTCTGCAGCCTACGGACAAACTCTCCCTGTCTTGCCTTAGGGAAAACTCCTCTGTCTGCTTCCTTGACCTTGGACCTGGCAGCCTGTATGAGTTGAAGGACGTGCAGTATATTAACTGTTCCACGGAAGTGAGTTGAACTGAGCCCTCCGTACTGCTGTGTGGACTAATTAACTGTATATTCCTTCTTGCTGTACAAATATATAAATATATATATATATATATATATATATATATATATATATATATATATTCATAAGTGTCCTGGTTTTGTTTCTCTAGAGAACCATGGCTAACACACTCAGGAAAGACCAGTCCCTGGAGAAGGGCATCACGTTCTGTAAGAAAAGTGTAAGCAGAAATGAGGGAAATCCTCAAAGAAATGAATTGATGCAGTAGTCACAACAACGGACTCACATAGACCCATAACCTTGTGGGTGGCACAAGTCCAGGCAGCATTTTGTTCTATTGCACATGAGGTCACAGTGCTAGTGAGCTTTTGTGTCAACGCAGGTGGGCCATGATTCTCAGGAATTTGCCAGTGACCCCCTGTGACATGACCTAATATAACGCAATCAATTCCATGATGTGAGCACCAAGCCATTGTGGACAGATTAGGGTGGGGTGCGGCTCCCTTACTATATCACAGCCTGATGCAATTGGAAAGAAGTTTCCTTGGGAGTATGCCCTACATCCTAGATAAGTTGATAATTATGAGAAAGCTAGCTTGCGTCTTGCTGGTCTGGATTCTGCAATTTCTCAGTTACCTTCACCCCTCTGGACTTGAAGCAACGGTCCGCCATATTGCTTGCCAACCCTGGAAGCCATCAGCGCCTGCCATCTGGCCTGTCACCTTCCTTGCCAACCTTGGATTCATTGGACTCTGCAGCCACAAGCCTAACATGCTGGCCTTGGATTTACCGGCCTCTATATCCACCAGCCTGTGTTCGACCTGCCTTCTGGTTGGTCTTCCTGATTCCTGGTTCATCAAACCCTGCTGCACAAGTCATGAAAATCCTCCAGTTTAACATCAAACCCATGGGCTTGAACTCGGTTGGATTTACCTGCTTCTAAAATTGCATGCAATTTCTCTCTGCATACATGTACGAGGGGGTACCAAAAAAAACAACAATGGATTGTTTTTTCAAAGCTAAATTTTTTTTTTTACAAAACAAATTTATCACCTTCAAAGTACTCTCCATGACACAATACATTTGTCAAATCTGTGATTCCATTCTTGGAAAGATTTTTCAGACTCATCTGTTTGGATGGCTGACAGCACCTCCCTCATTTTTTCCCCTATGTCCTCAAATCACTGTCCTTTCATGTCCTTCTGCATTCGAGGAAACAAGAAGAAGTTGCACGGAGTGAAGTCAAGTAAGGTGAGTAAGGTGCTTGGGACGAGAGAGGCATGCTGTTTTTTGCCCAAAAACCTGGCACACCGAGATGGCTGTATAAGCAGGGGCACTGTAATGGTGGCAAAACCATTCCCCCATCTGCCACAAATCAGCCTCTTTTTTGTTGTTGTTGTTATTGACATTTTTGTCCATTCAGGAAGTTGATGGATGTCCAGAATAAGCTTTGTCATCAATCAACAATTCGCTTGTTTTGAAATGAGAAAACCACTCGTACAATTTTTCCCATAGTGCTGTCCTTGTAAGCTGTGTTCAACATCACAACAGTTTCTGAAGGATATTTTCCTGAGCAGGAAACAAAGTTTCACAGGCGCACACTGTTCTCTTAAATCAGCCATCATCCAAAGAGGTTTGAACGAAATTGTTTTCATGAAAAAGGTCACTGTGACCAGAGAGAACCTTCCCAGGCAATACTACTGGGTACACTAACTCAAAGCGAGTTGCTCCGTGTTCACCTAGCAGAAGTATACATACTACAAAAGCTCTCCTCTGCCCAGCACAATTCCAGTGTTTGGGGGGATACTCCCTTGTATATCCCTGGCTTTACTTCTCGCGATCCCAGCCTAACACAATTGCCGTGAATCAGAGGAGACAGAGTGGCCATAGGAAAAATTACAGTCATCACTGTAAAACCTCCACAGCTCAATGAGTGTGTAGATTTTGATCTGATGTAGGACATTGTAGGACTGTGTCTCAGCAAGTCTAAGTGAATCCAAGCAAGGTGCTCAGTTAGCTGTCATCTCTTTCGATCCAAGGTGCCCACAGGTGACTTGTTCTTCAGAAATGTTGGCTCTGTATGTGACTGCAAAGTGTGTGTTGACCTTAGAGAGATCCTCTTTGTCTCTTTCTCTCCAGCCTTCCCCAGGCGTCAAGAAGTGACAGCATCTCATTTTTATATCCAAGTCCCTCTCAATAATAGTTCTTGTCACTTTGCATTATAAATGAGCACCCAAACTCATTTAAAACACCATCTGATAAAATAACCTGTGCAATCTTCTGTAAGATAGCAATGAGGAGGAAACAATGATTACAACAGTAGATAATGTCAGTGCCTTGTAGCAGCTGTCACCTGCAGTGAGCTGAATGCAGCTGACAGAGAGAACTGGGCTTGGGATTGGGCGCCTGTGGTCAGTGGGAAGACAGGAGGCAGCAGCACCTACGACCTTTACTCTGACAATTTAATGAATGGAAATGAGGTGCTGCCCCTTGTCCACAGTCACGTCTCTGCATCGTGAAAATCCATGCTGATAATCTCGCCAGTGGTTTTTCAACTTTAGCACAGTACCCACCCCTTGCTTACTTATCAATATGGATAGGTTCCCAAAATATGGGATGCTGTGCAAAAACCAGCCTTGTATAAAAATAGAGGATGGCTACTTCATGTTGCAAATTGCACAGTTCTAGGAGTCTGCACAGGACCACCCATCCCCCCCGAGCCGTGTGGGCCTTCCTGAGGAGAAGGAGGGCCTGTCAGCGGGCCGTCAAAGGATGCTCTGTTCCCTCTCGCTCAGCTGCCCTCATTCTAACGAGGGAGCTGTGCTCTGGCACGTTACAGCAAGGATGAATCCTTCCTCTGTGGTAACTGTGGTTGATCTTCCTCTCTGCCAGACACTGATTTCTGACTTAAAGAAGTAAGCTGGGCTGTTAAAGACGAAGGGACATTGAAAATACGGCCCAGGTCACATGTGCCTCCAAGGCTCTTGAGTTTCCTACTGTTAAACCCTTGGGAGAACATGTACAGCGATTGTGGAAACTGTTTCCTTTCAATTACCGAGAAAAGGATGTGAAGAGGGGGGGAAAAGCAATTAGCACAGCTCTTTGAAGATAGTGAGACTGCAGTTGTGATCGCTGCTGAGATAAGGAGCAAATAGATACTTTCTGAATCGCAACCCAAGCTGAGAAACCCATTGAGGTTGAGTCAAGGGATCATTTTTAAAGCAGGAGATGAGACGATTGTCTTCTCTTGTCCCTGTCTTTAAAATAAGGAATGCCACAGGGAAGAGATGAGGACCCAGATACAAGATAAGATGCCATACGTCCTGAGAGAGCTGACAGATTTAGAACAACTTACACAGACAACTGCAACCTGAATCTGCGTTTGTTTTGTTTTCTGCCCTCAAAGGCGTATCTTCATCTTGAAGGCCTGGTACCCTTGGGCTCAACTTTCAAACTTTAGACAGGGCTATAAGGTGAATGACAACACTGGTGATACACAGTTCTTAGAACGACCAGTCATTTGACATCAAAAGGCCCGCATCTTTCCAAGGACGAAGTTCAGATAAGGCAGAAAGAGTTAGGAGAAGAAGGAGGAATGGGTATGGGAAACCCAAGGAGAAAGTGGGATGAGTGATGCTACATGGCAGGATTGCAATCAATGACAGACAACACAATCCCTAAGAATTGTTGAGTGGGAAACTGATCCGTTCTATAAACCTCATCCAATTCACCATTGGAGCTTAGTTCTTGTTTTTAAGGGGAGGAAAGGAAGGCAAAAGTACACTAGATCTTGGGGAGGAAATGTGTAGAAGCTTGATCTGAAGGACATGAAAGTGCATTTGAACTTGCAGTTGGAGGGCGGGGGTCTAGGGGGGTGGGTTTTGGCTGCCGAATCAGGATTTTATCCAAGACAACAGTCTCCATGTCTGCACTGCATTCGCTGTCCCAAACACAGATCTCCAAACCCCACGACCATGGAGTCGATTCTGACTCAGCACACCGATGCAGGATTTCTGATATTGTAAATTGTGATGGGACCAGACAACCTCATCGCTCTCCTGTGGAGTGGCTGGTGGATTTGAACCACTGACTTTCAAGTAGCAGCCCAACCTCTCACCCACAGCCGCAGCAGAGATCCTTAATCAGTAAGTGTGGCACAAATGCCTCACAGATCAACTGCTGACGGAAAGTCTGGAGGTCCAGTTTCCCCCAGAGGCGCCCCAGAAAGAAGGGCCTGGCTAGTCTACATACAAAACACCAGCCACTGCAAGCCCTGTGGACCGTGTTACAGCACAGTTCTCTACTCCAGCTCATTCAGTCATCGTGAGCTGGCCAAGAGTCAACCTGGGGGCAGCTGGGGCCTAGTCCTTATCCAAAGCCTGGGCATATGTTGGCTTGGTCCTTGAGGAGCCATTCCCACCTAAGTGTGGGGCCAAGTCCCTCTACGTTGGAGCTGTAGACCCTGATGGGTCATCCAGCTTCTTTGAGTATCAGCGTCCACTTCCACCTGGTGAAGACGTGAAGACAGCCTATGGGGTCATGAAAGCAGCAATGGCCCTCTTCTGGAACAGACAAGTTCCTTGACTGACCTCCACTCTGGGTTGTTCTGGCCCAGTGGGGGGCAAGCCTGGACAGGCCATGAAGAACGGCAGTTTTCAAGGTCCACGGGGAAGCACAAAGGCAGAAACCAGTGTCGGCAATACCCCTGAACAGTACAGCACCTAAATCACAGAAATCCCTGCCTCTCTCCCCACCTGCCCTGCCTCCCCACTTCTTAAAGTGGTCAAGAAGTAAAGAGGGGACCCTAGTGGTGCAGTGGTTAAAGTTTGGCTGCTAATCAAAGGTTGCTTGTTCCAACGTACCAGCCACTCCGACCAATGTGCCAGTCAACTCCCAGAAAGATTACAGCCTTGGAAACACTAACAGGCAGTTCTTCTGTCCTGTGGGCTTTCTCTGAGTCAGAATCAGGTGTGGCATGAAATAGAAGCATGGATAAAAATAAAATCAAAATGACCCCCAACTCAATATAGGATCAGTTCAAATCAATTAGCTTCAACTCTGTCTGGGGTCCCCTCTTCCAAATGTAATTTAGAGGAGCCCATGTCTTGGAGCAGTACAGGAAGGAAGCCAGCGATCTGCTCTCAGCATCTCCCCCTGTAGCCCTAAACAGTCTCATTTCCCTCTCTGATGTGTGCCCATCAGTCTGGCCTGCCAGGTGTGGTGACACAGCTGCGACAGCCCTGCTATTCCAGCAGACACTGCATCTCTGCCCATGGCAGGTTTGAGAGAAGACAGTGTTGCTGACAGCACTGTAGAGAGACTGTGTGTGTGTGTGTGTGTGTGTGTGTGTGTGTGTGTGTGTGTGTGTGTGTGATGCCTTCTCCCTCCCACACAGCCAAATACAGAAACTGTCCACAGGACTGAGGGCCCCAAGCAGGCTCAGCATGGGAAGGGCCATTTGTGAGGGCCCAGGTGTATCCTCTCCTTCTCAGCTACTGCCCTCTGGTGTACTGTCGGATCAGCTTTAAACCTTTGAGTCGACTCCGGCCCATGGCGACCCTTAAGGATGGAGTGGGACTGATCCATACAGTTTCTAAAGGGGAGCAGGTTGCCTGGATTTTCTCCCTCAGGCTGGTGGGGGCTCCTGCTTCTCATCAGGTGTAGCTGTTCACACTGCTCTTCACATGTGAGTTCTCTGAGGACTTGGCGTTGTAGTCAGTTTTAATTTGGTCTAACCTGGATCAGGTGACTCCTATCAACCAAGAAACACTGCTGTTAGGGGGCCCTGTTTGGCTGAAGTGCTGATGGATTTAGGCAGAGGAAGGAAACTGAGATAAACAGGTACCCTCTGGTTGGGCGGGTGGGTGAAAGGAGCTTGCGGCAAAATGCCAAGGAATCAACCCCTGGTGACCCCTCCTTCTCTGCCCTTCAGCTCAATCTGTCTCTTACTGTCCTCAGCTTCTGCCTCCCCATATCCTTCTTTGACACCCATTGTGGCTATGACAAAGGATCACCCACACGGTGGCTTCAAAGCCGGAGATGAGTTTTCCCCGGAGGTCAGAACTGTGCCTGTCATCTCCCAGTTTCCCGCTCTGTTCCTCTCTCTCCTCCTGGGCACCGCCAAAGCACTGTACATCCTCAGGGCCCAGGGGGCTACCCAGGGGAAGAGAAAGACAAGCTTGCTGCATAGAGTCCTTTATGAAACACAAATATCAAATGAGCAGTTATGGTTTCTCCTTGTGCACATCTGAGGTGGCATTTCCCTTGCTCTAACCATTGCCCAAAGGTTGGGTTGCTCTTAGATGGACACCATGCCAAAACAGCAGCTTGGGCTTCCTTGAGGGATTCGGACTGTCTGCTCCTTTTCAATGTTCCTTTGCATCGTGGAGAACAAAACGAGGTCTAGTCGGGCAGGACCAGGGCTGTAAGGTAGATGGGATACCATCTCCCAACAAAATTCCATAGGGAAGCCCTGCTACCTTCAAGAAGGAACCAGAGCATTGTCGTGGCTTCCTGGTTGTTCGCTCACCAAGGCAATTTTCCTTTTTCTTAAATATTCCTTCTAACTGCCTCCCCCCATCCCACCCCCGATTCTCCTGTGTCCTTAGAGAAAATCCATCCCTTTAGAATCCACGGGAATCAGTCCTGAAACCTCCTGGGCTGATCAGCCATGAAGGTAACTGGCCCTTTCTCTGAAGGCCTCTTGAGGAGCCTGAGACAAGTGTCTTCCTGAGAGCACTTGTCCACAGCCATCTGCTGATGGTAGAGATGGGTTTCAGCACATTCCTTTCAGAATAAACCCAGGTATGTGTGAGTGGAACCTGCGTAGCAAGACTCTGACTTATCTTTGTCCCCTCTCTCCTAGCCCCCGGCTCAGCTGAGGGCGTGGAGATCAGCAATGCTCATGCTGGCCTAGAATCACCCAGAAAACCCACAGAGAAACTGAGACTTGAACTCACGTCCTCCAACTCGGGGCTCAGTGCCTTCAAGATGGCTGGTCTTGCCTTCCTAGCAGGGAGGCCGGCAGTGAGATCTCTGGTGCTGACCTCAAGCTGACAGTGGGGACCCCTGAGTGCACTGGGTGACACAATGGGTGGGGAGACTCGATGCCAGCCCCCCTCATCTGGGGCACTTGTTTAGGACTCCTCTGGTTGCAGGTAAGAGAACCGCAGTGGGGCCTCCAAAAGTAAACCTAAACCCACTGCCTCCAAGTCCATCCTGACCCACAGCGCCCTATCGAGGGTTTCCTAGGCTGTGAATCTTCAGGGAATCAGATAGCCTCAGCGTTTTCCTGAGGAGCAGCTCGTGGGCGTGAACTGCCATTGTTGCAGTTAGTAGCCCAGTGTTTGATTCACTGTGCCACCAGGGATCCCGCTAGTGTGGAGATACACCAAACCCAGAGTGATAACAGGACTGAGTAACATTCCCGGAGGGTTTTCACAGTTGTCATCTTGGTGGAAGCAGACTGCCACATCTTTCTCCAGAGACGGGCTGGTGCCTTCTAACCTCCCACCTTTCGGTGAGCAGCCAAGCACCTCTCCCAGTGCCACCAGCATTGCTTACACCCAGGGGTAGGAATGTTCACCTCACCTTTTAGTCAGTCGACATAGCAGGAGGTGGTTTTACATTCCTCCTGTTCAAGAAGAGTCCAGAAAAAATGGGACCCCCTTTAGCTTCTGTTGGCTCATTCACCAGGTTTCAGTCTGTTTGTCTATGAACCAATAAGCACTGAGCAGGAACAAGCTTCCCCAAGTGGCTGCTTGGCCACCATCTTTGTGGCCATGCCTTTGAATGTTGCCCAAATTCCCACAACTGGACCAGTAGGTAACATCATGATAAACACAGATAATATTGAAGTTGCCAAGAATTTCAACTTGCTTGGATCCACAAACAATGCTCATGGAAGCAGCAGTCAAATGGTCACTGCGTAAATCTGCTACACAAGACCCCTTTCAAGTGTTGGAAAGGAAGGATGCCACTTTGAGGACTAAGGTGCGCCTGACCAAGTTGTGATATTTTCAGTCTTTCATATGCATGTGAAAGTTGGACATTGGATGAGGGAAACGGGAGAAGAATCAATGCATTTGAATTACCATGCCAGTGAAGAATATTGAACACTGTGGACTGCCAAAAGAACAAACAGATTTGTCTCAGAAGTACAGCCAGAATGTGCCTTGGAGGCAAGGACGGGGTGGGGTGGGGGACTTCATCTCACAGACTTTGGACATGTTGTCAGGAGAGACCAGTCTGTGGAGAAGGACATCATCCTTGGTAGAGCAGAGTGCCGTTGAAAATGAGGCAGACCTTCGACAAGATGGATTGACCCAGTGGTTACATCTCAGAGCTCAAACATAAGAGCAATTGTTCAGTTGGCCCAGGACCGAGTAGTGTTTGGTTCTGTTGTGCATAAGGTTGCTCTGTGGGTCTGGAGGGACTTGATGTTATCTAACAATGACACCATAGACATTAGGAAGAGGGAACTACCCAGCCATGGTGGCTCAGCCTTGTCACAGTTCCTTGGCTCTTCCTTGTTTCTGCTCCCTCAACGCTTAACTGTGTTGTTGCTTCATCAGCTTCACGCTTTGCATAGAGAGCTGATAGGCTAGCTTGTTTTACATCCTGCTGTGCAAATAGGGGAGACATACTTGGTCAATGGAATGGGCTGAACAGTCCTTGAGGGTTATGGCCCCCTTGCTCCCTACTGTGAGAACCCAGGTGTGTTTAAGGAGAAGGTTTAAGGAGACATACTTGGTCAATGGAATGTGCTGAACAATCCCTACTGTGAGAACCCAGGTGTGTTTAAGGAGAAGGTGGTAGCCGTCCCTGTTAGCTGAAGTCCAGGCATAACCCTGGGCCTTGGCTAGGTAGGAATCAAACCCTGGTGTTCCTCTTGGGAGGAGAGAGTGCTACCACTGAACCATCCCTGCCTCCTCGTTGGCAGTGACTGCCTGGTTATTCTTAGCTACAGATGGGCTGTCCCTGTGCCCTGGGGGAAAAGGGGATGATGATGGAGATGCCTTTCCAACTGTGTCCTCTCATCCTTATCTTAGCTGTCACCCCTTTGGCATGATAACTGTGCTTCCAGCAGAGCCAAATTGTTATAGAATTTTCCTCTAAGAACTAACCCTGTGTGAAATGACTCTTGGATTTTTGTGAGGGCCCAATGGGTCACTGCATTCAGAAGGCACCGACTGCCACCTGAGAATCACATGCTATGCGAGTTTTCAGACCTCAGAGAGACTGAACGCCCAGCCCTGGAATTGAACATCATGATTTAAGTGGCAGCAAACGCCCTAGCTTTTCTCCATGTGATGTCTACGGCTGCTGGTGGTGTTAGCAGTGGAAACGTCCCGGCCTGAGTGCACAGGGAGGAGCAGGCCCTGGTTGCTGAGGAAATCAGAAGCAGGGGCAGTGTGGGGATGTGGATGACGTTGTGGCTAGGGGCTAGTCAGCTAATGGCAAGGCTCGAGCCCACCAACCGCTCCTCAAGAGAAAGATGAGGCTGTTGACTCCCATAGAGATTTGCCACGTTGGGGGTCACTGTGAGTAGGAAGCCACTCAATGACACTGAGTTGGCAGAGAAACGAAATGAGCCCTGGTGACACTGAGGGCTAAGCATCTTAGCCCACCAGCTCCTCAGTTCAAACCCACTAGTCGTTGCACCTCAGGTTGGTTACTCTGTGTCAGGATACACCCACTGGCCATGGGTTATGGGAATATGGAACCCTGGTGATGTGCTGGTTAAAGTGCTCGACCGTGGAGAGATCAGTGGTTCAAACCCACCAGTCAGCCGCTCTGTGGGAAAAGGACGAGTCTGTCTGCTTCCTGTAAAGACTGACAGTCTAGGGAACCCTATGAAGCGGTCCCACTCTGTCCTGGGGGTCAATAGGAGTCAGAAATGGCTTGGCAGCAGTGAGTTTGGGTTCATTACTGACAGCAAGGCTCAGGCTGGTTAGCAGCGTCTCTCTCTACCCCGAGAACCATCTGGGAGGCAGAAAAGCCTGTGGGTTTCCTCCTGGGAGCGAGAAGATCTGAGAAGGCTCATTTTTCTCCCGAGTCACTTCCACCTGGGGCTGGAGGCTTCTGAAGGCCATGGCCCATAAAGCCAGGGCTCACTTTTTTTCATTAATAATCTTTTTATTGGGGCTCATACAACTCTTATCACAATCCATACATTCATCAATTGAGCAAAGCACCCTTATACATCCGTTGCCCTTGTCATTCTCAAAATTCGCCTTCCACTTAGGTTTCTGGAATCAGCTCGGTTTCCTTTTTTTCCCTCCCTCCCCCTCCCTGCTCCCCCTTTCCCCCTGCACCCTTAATAGTTTATAAATAATTATTTTATCTTATCTTACACTGCCCGGCATCTCCCCTCACCCACCTTCCCATTGCCCATCTCCCAGAGAGGAGGTTACACATAGATCCCCAAGATCGGTTCTCCCTTTCTACACCCCCTTCCCTTCCAGTGTCGCCACTCCCACCGCTCGTCCTGAGGGGTTCATCCTTCCTAGATTTGTGGGGGCTCATTTTGAAGGAGGAGCACATGTATGCAAAGCCTCCATTGGCGGCAATTCTTCAAAAGCTCCGTTTGGCAAAGATAGCTTCTCCTCGAGGGGAAATGTGAACTGCTTTGAAGCCTTCACAAAGACATATCCTCCGAGGGCAGGTTTTGATTAAACTCATCTAAGGGTCGTAAGGATTCAGGATTAGGGCAATCTGAGCCAACTCACGTGCTCACCTGTTCAGGAACGAAAAGCGTTGGTGACTCCTTGCCATCCGGGCCTCCTGCGATGCTCTCTGGTTGCTCCCAGGAAGGCAGAGGCTGCCCAGTGTCTAATAAAGCCCAGTGTCTACCATGGCTTTGGAGAGCTTTAGGGTCCAGATCCTAGGATGCGCAAAGCTCTGGATTGGAACCATCAGCTACTTCATAGTGACCGACAAGACAGAGAACGGCTTCTCTCCAAGGTTTCCAAAGACTGTACATCTTAATGGGAGCAGGAAACCGCATCTTCTTCCCTTGCAGAGGCTGGTGGACTCAAACCACATCACTTAGAGCATCCCCAAGGCCCCTAGTCAACGCCACAGTAACTGGTTATACAATTAAATTTGGTGAGCTCAAGGATAAGCCTTCTACTGGCCCTGTGTGGAGAGAGCCCCTGTGCACAAACGTCCCCTCCCTCCCCTGCCAAAGGAGCCAGGTCCTGCAGCAT
Organism: Tenrec ecaudatus; assembly: GCF_050624435.1. Classification (NCBI taxonomy): domain Eukaryota; kingdom Metazoa; phylum Chordata; class Mammalia; order Afrosoricida; family Tenrecidae; genus Tenrec; species Tenrec ecaudatus. Next base: position 2,815,220 of record NC_134545.1, on the reverse strand, counting down.
CCCGTCTCGGGCTCCGCATGTGCTTGCCTGATGGTTTGTTCTTTTCTAATTGGAGATAAGGCATGCATTTCCTGTTGGCTAGACTATCAATAATGATTCACTCTTAAATGTGGATTGTGATTCCAATATTAATTAGATAGGATTATTTTGTTCCTTTCATCTTCATTTCTGTGTTGGTTTCCTCAATTAAGAGCCAACATTCCTAATTGAAATCCTTTTTCTTGGCAGCTTCACCTTGAAGCATCCCAAATTACCCTCTTCACCCAGCCAGGATGTTGGGTTTTCTCTTCTTTTCCACTTGGCCCAGCTCCTCATCAGCATGTCCCTAACCGGACCCAGCTCTGTCTCCAGCAGATGATGCTGAGCCCTGGGGTGAGCTGGGCAGGGACCCTGGGCCTGCACACCTCTCTGCTCTCAGACCCCATTTCAGCACAGCCCTGTGGCTCTTAGAAGATCAGGCCTGCCAGAAGGGTGGGTTCAGGTCTAGGCCTGAAGAGTGTGGAAGGGCCACAGCTTCACACACCCCCACCCCCAATAGTTCTGAGGTTGCAGGGCATCAGACACAACTAGCCTCTTGCTAATCTCTATGATGAACATTCAATGCTCAATTCTGGTGACAGATGTCAAATTTTGTTCATTATACAGTTTTCATTACCACCACCACCACCCCACAAACTCCCCTTTCTAACTCAAAGAGACCCTATAGATCAGCAGTACTCAACATGTGGGTTGAGACCCCTTTGGGGGTCAAATGACCCTTTCACAGGGGTCGCCCGATTCATAACAGTAGCAAAATGACAGTGATGAAGTGGCAATGAAAATAATTGTATTAAAGGGTCCCGATATTAGGAAGGTTGAGAACCACTGCTATAGAGACTTTCCAATGCTATAAACCTTTATGGGAGTAGACTACCTCGACTTGCTCTCAAACAGGAGCTGGTGGGTTTGAACCGCAGACCTTAAGATTAGCAACCCAATGTTTACCAGTCAGTGTCACCAGGCCTTTTACATTGTACAGTTAAAACAAACAAACTCACTGCCACCGAGTCCGTGTTGGCTCATAGTGATCCTGTAGAACAGGGTAGAACTACCCCTATGAGTTCCCAAGGTTGTCACTCTTTACGGGAGTAGAAAGCCTCATCTTTCCCCCGCAGAGCAGCTGGTGGCTTGGATTGTTGACCTTGTGATTAGCAGCCACCAGGGCTCCCGCTTGTACAATTTAGAAGCTTTCTCTTATATTCTTCCCTTAAACTGGAACGCCTGGTTCTTGCGTGCACGTGAGGAAGCCACGTCTGGTTCTGCAGCTTTGCTCAGGTGCAGTTAAATGCATGCTCGGGCTCCAACCGAGAGGCAGATGGGTCAGACCTGCTCACTCCAAGGGAGGCCGGCACACACATTCAATTCTTGCTTCTCCTCTAAGTAGGGAAAATGGAAGCGAAATAATGCAATGGCTGTTCCTCAGCACAGGGGGTCCCCCAGGGGACATGCTTTCCTCTGCCGGCTCTCTTGTTGCCACTGTTACCATAGAGTGATGCGGTGGCAGATTTGACAGCGAAAAATCATCTTCAAAACCCCCAACTTGTCCCAACTGACACTCACAGTCCGGCATCCCACATGAGTTCAGAAATGACAAAGGCAGAAACCATTTGTTTTCTCACTCCCAGTCCTCTTCCCCGGCTTGTGTTACTACAACAGCACTGCATAGTACCTGCTGCTTCCGTTCTTCTTGTGGAGCCCCAGGGTGCACTGGGTTAAGTGCCAAGCTGCTAACTACAAGGCTAGGGGTTCAAACCCACCAGTCACTGGGTAGGACAATTAGGAGACAATCTGCTTTCATGAAGATTTACAACTTGGGAAACACTGGGGAAGTTCTTTCTACTCTGGCCTCAAGTAGCATCACTATGCGTCAGAACTGAGTGGATGGGGTTGGGTTTGCTTCCTCTTAAAACTTAGCCCTAAAGTTGTGATTTAACTTCTGACACTGTTTTCTGTTGCCATATAACACACACACACACACACACACACACACACAGCTTTTGCTGGAGCTATAGTATTGAACAGGACGGGTGTTTCCTGTGCTCCTAAAAAGTACCTTCCAGTTGAAAAGGGAAGTGAGAAACCAGAAAGCTGAAATTGCAGATGGTGATGAGGCAGGCTGTGTTCCATATGTCACACAGGTAATGTGATGGGGAGTCAAGAGGTGGCTCAGGGACAAATTTGACTTCTGATGAGTGATATTTGAGATGGAAGCTTGTGTTGTAAATGATGCACTCAGCTGCAAGTAGGAGAAAAAGCCACTCAATAAAATAGAAAAAAAGATAGATAGATAGATAGATAGATAGATAGATAGATAGATAGATAGATAGATAAACTGCATTTGCATTAGTACCAACTCATGGTTTAACAAAGAGTACAATTGATGTCCTCCAGCATCCTCCTCACAATACTTGGTATGGTTAAATCCACTGTTCAACTCTTTCAAAATCCAGCTCACTTTCAACTCTCCTAGTGGACAGTTCTTGGGTTCATGTATGGTTAATTGTGACTAACATAGATGGCTGTTGAAGAAACTCCCAGAATGATTCGTGGTGCAAGAGTGATCCTATTGGGTAAGGTCAAGTGGAAGCCTCTCAAAGTGCCTACTTATGCCCCAGGCAAGAAGGAGCCTTGGTGGTGGTGTGAGGTAAGCATGGGCTGCTAACCATAGGCTGGTGGTTCAACCCCTCCAGCTGGTCCACAGAAGAAAGATAAAGCTGTCACTTCCACAAAATGCATAATCTTGACGATCCCGAGGAGCAGTTCTACTCTGTCAAATAAAGTCACCGTGCATTGAAGTTGACTGGAGGCGGTGGATTTGGGCATCGCATTGAGGAGGGACCATGTGATGCTCATGTCAGTGCCACCATTAAAAATCCACAATGTTTCCCTGACCTACCAGTGAAAAATGTCTTCGGACTTCCAAAGCTGTTCCTTGTCCCGATGGCAGTATTCACTTCATAAACGCTCAAGGCAGGAATTAACAGGCAGAAGAGGAATGAATCAAAAACAAACAAACAAGCAAGCAAAAACATGCAAAGAGAGGAACAACTAAAAAGATTTCCTACAAACGAATGACGTAGTGCTGAGGCTCTTATTGTGGACTGTCAGAGGGGAAGTTCCAGAGGTGCAGGAGGAGGCTGTCGACGTAGGGAAAGGTGAGAGGCAGTCTGGTGGAACATCTGCTCCAGAATCTTCCAAGAAATCAGAACTGTCTTTTCTTGTTGGCAGATCTGTTTGCTACAGGCTGGAGCAAGCACTGGATCTGGGCCCTTTCAGGAGGAATTTCCTCTCCATCCCTCCCTTCCTGTGTTGTATAAGGAGGCTCTCATCTGGGGCCCCTGTGGTCTCCCTAAGGCATACAGAGGGATGATCATTGCCCTCAGCATTGTCAGTGTCACAGGATAATGGTCATCATCCTGGGTTGGATTAGGCCAGGTTGACTAGAGAAACAAATCTAGTGACATTCTTATATGTGTGAGAAAGAGCTTTATATCAAGAAGTAACTATATGTCAGGAAAACATCCTAGCCCAGGCCAATTCAAGTCCATAAGCCCAATTTTAGTCCATGTATCTCTCTTTAGACTCACACAGTCATGTGAAATGATGCAGAGTGCAGGAAGATCACTGGCCGGTGGGGCAAAGTCATGTGGAAATATGACAGGGCTCAGTCAGTTCTTAGGGTAACTAGCAAGCTGGAGAGTCGAGACAGAGAGAGTGGAAGTTTCCCAGGGCCCTCCTTTTGAGAAGGCCATGCCCTCCCGGAGGCACCATCAGGCTATGACCTGCTTGACAGGTTGGATACCACTCTTACACTTTTATATATCTTCAAGTTGACATAAAATTATGTAGCTACCACATATCCCCACCCCCAAATATGCATCAATTTGAACTTGGGTTGCTGGCCCAAAATTCTCAGTGATTTTGCAGTTATGTGATGATGTAATGTGACAGTTAGGTGATGACATTTCCCACAGTGTGATCTGGTATAATTAGCCAATCAGTTTTCAGGGGATTCAGGGTGAGATATAGCACCCTCGCTGAGGTCACATATTGATCTAATGTAAGGAGCATTTTCCTGGAGTGGGGCCTTCATCATAAGAGGAAAAAAAGAGGGAATCAAGCAGGGAAAAGGATCTGTTGCCACCAAAACATGCAAACTGGGAGTAGAGTGCGACCTTGGGTCCTTGTGCTGAGAACCTCCTAGACCCAGGGGAGGATTGATGCTAAGACAGGTGGCAATCTCCAAGAAACACAGGTCCGTAGATGTTGAAAGAAGACAGGGCCTTTCCCTATAGCTGGTGCCTTGAATTCTGATTTCTGGCTTTCTAGACTGGAGAAGATAACTTCAGTCTGCTAAAGCCATCTGCTTGTGGTATTTCTGTGATAGCAGCCCTGGAGAACAATGACAAGCATCTACTCCATTTTCAGCTCTTACTGAAAATTCTCCAAAATTGTTCTTTTCATAAGACCAGGACACAATTGTTAAGAAATCTCTCCAATGTGCTGGAAAATCAGTCACCCACTCTATCACTGTAAGCTTTTCAGCACAGAGTAATTTACATGCTTGGCCCCTTCTCTCCTAGTCTTTGAAAGTAGAAAGAGAAATGGGCAAATCGAGCTACTTCACCGAAAAGTGAACACTCAATGGATCAGTTCCCTCTGCTCTGCTCTGCTCCTGCCCATCGGTGGAGGGATGGTGGAAAGTGACTGGCTTAGGCAGGGTGCCGTTGCTGGCAGGGGGCCTGGGCAGGAGTATTTCTGACAGAAGGAAAACATACACATTTCATGCTTCTCCATGTATTTGGTTCTTATCGATGCACTTCCACTAAAAAGCAAAACACCCACTGCGGACAAGTCAACTCCTATGTTACTGCCACCACATGACCAAGTGGAATGGCCCCCCACCCTTGGGTTTCTGAGTCTGCCAATCCTTACAGAAGCACACCACCCCATCTTTCCCCCATGGAGCAGCTAGTGGTTTTGAACCGCTGACTACTTGGTTAGCAGCTGAACGCTTTAGCCCCTGCACAACCAGGGCTCCTTTACTTTTACTCACCTACTGCTATCGGATTAAATCTGACTCATCACTCACTGCCATCATGTCAATTCTGACTTATAGCAACCCTGTAGGACAAAGTAGAACTGCTCCTGTGAGTTTCTGAGACTGTCACTCTTGACAGGAGTAGAAAGCTTCATCTTTCTCCACAGAGGCTGGAGGTTCCAAACTGCTGACCTTGCTGCTAGCAGCCAACATGTAACCACTATGCACTAGGATCCCTTATAGCACTACTGGGCCGCCGCCTTCTTACTAAAACCTGGCCCAACTCACTGCTATCAAGCCACCCCCTACTCCTGGTGATCCTATAGGATGGGGTAGAACTGCCCCTGTGGCTCTCTGAGACTGTAACTCTTTCAGGGAATAGAAAGCCGTCTCTTCTCCCATGGACAGGCTGGTGGTTTCAAACAGCTGTCCTTGTGGTTAGAAGCCCAATGAGCAACCACTCCGCCACAAAAGAAAATATGTGTGATGATGTGGATGGCTCTTGGAAGCATGCTACTTGGATACAGCACCTTAAGGCAGGGGTTCTCCACCTGTGGGTCGCAACCCCTTTGGGGGTCGAAGGACCCTTTCACAGGGATCACCTAAGACAATCGGAAAACAAATATGTCCAATGGTTGCTGGGGCGGGCGGCGGGGGGGAAGCTCACCACAACGTGAGGAACTGTATTAAAGGGTCGAGACATTAGGAAGGTTGAGAACCACTTCCCTAAGGGGAAATGCTGTATGCTCCCCATTACAGGAAATATCCAGACTAGGCCATGCACAGAAACCAAAGATCAAAGGTTACCAGGAGTAAGGGGCTGTGGAGATTTCCTGCAGAGTAGGGGAAGTCCTGAGTCTCTGCCTGAGCCCTTGGGAAAGCTTTGGAAGGAAGCCGCCATGGCACTTTTCGGTCATGGTAAACATCATCTTGATGCTGGAGCACAGGTGCACTCTGGGAATCGGCAAGGTGACGGTGGGAGGATAGATATTTTGCCAAGGTAGAAAGTGTTAGCAGAATGCATTACAAATCTCCCAGTAGCCTCGGTGAGCATTCTTAAGAGATACTGAATCTCTAATTACATCTTTTTAAAAATGCCTAGAGGTTACTATTTAAACAACACATAACTTACAGGATTTAATTATAGACGATGGGATATTCCATTGGAAAATACACAAGTGAACACTTGAGAGGCTAATGTGCATGATTTTGTTTTTAGGGAATCCTGCAATTACATGACTCAGTGCTGAAGTTCTCCCTGTCGCCTCTCCTACTCCAGGAAAAATGCAGCTCCAGCACCCCCATCACCATGAAGATCCTTTTGGGGCAGTTTAAGACCTCAAGGATATTGCATTAGCATTTCTTTGAGTATCAGTGAGATCAGGGGTTTTGTTTGACTCTCCCCACTGAGACTGAAACTCAGGTACCTGCTGCTACTGAGTGGATTCTGATTTTAGAGGCTGTAAATCTTTATGGGAGGAGGCTGCCTCATCTCTCTCCCCTTGGTGGGTTTGAACCACCAACCTTGAGGTGAGCAGCCCAACCACTTTGCCCCAACACTGTGACACCAGGGTTCCTTTAGTCTGGCTGAAGACTTTGTATTTCATCCTTGGTAATGTCCTTTTCTTGTCCTCTCTCTTTTAAAAGTTTAATTTAATGAATTTATCTTTTGCACAATGTAAGATGATCTGAGTCTCAAAGGCCACAGAAGAAAACACAGCCAATCAGCTCCCACTGAGTGAACCCTGAATCCTGGATTCTGCCTCCCCCCCACCCCCACACCTCCACCCCATTGTGTCAGCGAAGACCATTGGGCTTTAGCATTCTCAGTGGCTGATTTTCTGGAAGTACCTCACTAGGACTTCATCTTCCAAGGCACCTCTGCGTGGACTTGGACCTTGAGTATTTCAGTCAGCCACTGAGCGTGTTAAGGTTTGTTAACAGGTGTGTGCTGTGGCCCCTTCTAGGGGACGGTCAAGGGAAGGAAGCCAGTCTTGCCCAGGTCACTCTGACCAAGGTTAAAGGAACCATTGAGAGGAGAGGACTCATTTTCTAGATGGTGCTCTGCAAACACATTGGCACCAATGCAAGCCAGTCACTTGAGGACTGAAACAATTATGCGCAATTCTCAAGCATCTTTGAATACCAGGCACTGTGGGCCTGGAGATACTGAAGGGAATAAAGGTGACACAGATCACAGAGTCAACTATTAACCCAGTGTCCATGCCAGCAGTGCAGGGTTGCCTAACCCATTGCAATGAAGCATGCTATTCCATTGTTTACTGTCTAAAGACAGCTTCTAAGCCTCACTTGGCCACTCCCACAGTCACCCATCTAGACAAGGTGGTAAGAAAGCCTAGATGCTCCATCCGTTAGCATAGGTGAGAAACTCAAACCACATGCAGGAACCTGTGTCCCGGTCCCAGGTAGTGACCACCACACAAGCCTCAAGCCAATTCCCTTCTCCACGTCTTGTTGAAAGCCTGTCCTGCTGTCTCCAGCACTCCTAGTTTAGTAAGCAGTTCACCATCTCAATGCACGTCCTGAAGCAAATCAAACCCACTGCCATCGTGTCTGTGAAGCCTACAGGAGGAGGTAGAACTCCTCTGGAGTCTCCAAAGCTGTCATCTTTCCTGAAGCGGACTACTTCATCTTTCTCCCAGGGAGTGGCTCGTGGGTCCAAACAGTCGACCTCTTGGTTAGCAACCAACACTTGAACCCCGAAACCACTAGGGGCTCCTCCACTGCCCACAAGCTCTCTTCCAAATCAACAGCCAGTCTTGGTTCCTTAATGCAGTATCACTAAGATTTCTGCCATCGTTGGCGATTTTTAGATTATGACCAATTCCAATTATCACCTGTACCTGTGTGCATGTCGTTCACTGTATGATCCATAGGCTACATTTAAACCGTTCTAGATAAATCAGAAAGTGACATCACTGATGCAAATGGAACGGCAGTCTCACTTATCATTATGCGCCCTGAAACCAACATAACGAAGACAGGGCACAGTCATTAAGTTCTGTCTGGAGCGATGGTGACCTGTGACCCTGGGTGTCTCGTTGTCCGATGGAGGAAATCAGCAAAGCCAGGGGAGGATGAAAATCTCTTAGTCCCAACAGAGACGTCCTCCCTGATGTAGTCAGCGTGACTTAAAGGATGGGAGCGGAGTGTGCTTGTCTCAGCATGAAATCCAGCGTTATCCAATGCTGGGTCCACGGACAGCAGGCCAGAAAGGGCTCTCACCCCTCCTTTGGAGAAATTAAAAACACAAACAAACAAACCCCACTCAGTGCCAGAGGCTCCATACTGATTCATAGCGACCCTGGAGAATAAGGGTCCTGTGAGTTTTCAGGACTGTGACTCTTTACGGGAGTGGAAAGGCCCAAACGCAGGGATCTGTGCTTCTCTTCCTGAACAGTCTTGAGCAACAGAAGACTGCTCCTGGGTCCTTTCCGGGAGGTGACGGGACACAGAGCCTGGGTTTGGGATGTGTTCCCAGTGTCCGTGCAGAATCAAGGACAGTGAGGGCAAGGGTTGCTGTCATGTTTCACAGATGGGAAGAGTTGATTTAAAACTCAAATTCTCAAACAGGTTGGCCCTCTGGGTATGTCTGGCTTTTCAGTATTTATATTTGGCCCCCAAAATTGAGGAGGTGGGGTGGGAAGGAAGAGATAGGAAATTGGTGACACAATATTTAGGTACTTCTTGCTGCTAACAAAATGGTTGCCAGTTTGAACCTACCTGGCACCAACTCAAGGGCAGTGTGTTTGGTTTGTTGGTTTGGTTAGGTTAGGTTTGGTTGAGTTAGTTTTGGCTTTGTTTGGTGGGTTTGATTTGTTTGGTTTAGGTGGTTTGGTTTGGGTTGGGTTGTTTTGGGTTGAGTTAGTTTTGGTTTGGTTTCGTTTTTTGGGTTGGGCTGGGTTACATTGGTTTTGGTTTGGTTTGGTTTGCTTTCATTTATGTATCAGCTCTGTTGGAGGATGACCTGGCAATCTACTTCCCTAACTATGACAGCCTAGAAAACCCTGCTGGCATAGTGGTTATGCGTTGGGCTGCTAACCACATGGTCAGGTTCCTCGGGAGAAAGATAGGTTTTTCTACTCCTGTAAGGAGTAACAGTTTCAGAAACTCACAAGGGCAGTTCGACTCTGTCCTATAGGGTCACTATGAGTCAGAATTAACTTGAAGACTGTGCCTTTGATTTGTTTTTCTGTGGGGTAGCTCTACTCTGTTCCAGGAGACCACTCCGGAATCAACTCAACAGCACTCAGCAACAATAACAATAGGGGATTTCAGATAGCGAGCCTCTTTGCTTCTTTAGGTGGGTATGCACGCTTAGCTGCTGACCTAAAGGTTGGAGGTTCGGGTCCACCCTTGGATGTCTCAGAATGCAGATCTGACAAAAATGAGCCACTGAAAACTCTCTGGAACACGGCTGTCCTTGGCCCACACGAGTCAGGATCCACTCTACAGCAAATGGTTTCTTGTTTGCTATTTTCATCTTGAGAGCTAAGGGGCTGGGTGAGGGAAGGTGAGGTATGGGCCTGGTGAAACCCAAGCTTGCTCCCCAGTTGCTCCTTCTAGAAACCACTCTCACTGTGCACATCCTGCAAATAGGAGACCAAGAATCAAGGTCTCCCAGGCGAGAGAGGAGGCTTCCCAGCATCTGGGCTGCTGACGGTGTCAGAACACAATTCACATGAGCAGAGCAGACATGGCTTTTATAGCCCTCCCCTCTCTCTGGTGGCGCTGATTCATTCTGTAAAAGGGACCTGCAGTGTAAACAACCTGGGAAAGAAAGAAGGCAGAAAACAATGCTCCCAAAGACCATTGTTTAAAAAAAAGTGATTTTTGTGGCTGTTGTTGTTTGGCTTTGACTTCAGAAATAGTTATCAGCTCAAGAAATCAAGCATTTTGAGGCAATGAATTCCCCAGCAGGGGGGCGTAATGAGAATGATGACCGCCTGAGGCGCAGTATCTGACTTTCCAGGCAGAAGCAAAGCTGAAATGCAGTACCTATCCTGTTGTGTAAACAGAAAGTGAATTAGAGAGCGGCGTGTTTATGCCGCAGAGCGAGACTAACAGCCACTTAAGTGGATGGCACTGCTGAGAAGAAGAGACTTGCTGCTGATGGCTGCCCGGCTCATCCCCGGCTTGGCAGCCGCACAGAGTTAGAGCTGTAGAAGAGCACCGAGTTTGCTCAGTGATGGGGCGGACACCAAGACTGACTGTGCTTGGGGGTGAGACTATAATCATTAGGGAGGCTGTGGGCACCTGGGAGTAGCCACACAGTGAGAAATTGGTGTAGGTAGGCAGTAATCCATAGCCAGCTGTCAGCCTGGTATACTGTGGGAAGTCGGGGCTTGCTGGGAGCTGGAGGCTATGCCAGTGGAATTTCAGACACCCCCAGGGTCACCCACGGTGGTTTCAGTGACCCTTCTAAACCAGAAGACTGACGGTCTGAGAGAGCCAGGGACACTCATTCCAAAAACCAGCCCATGAAGACCCTTGGGAGCACTGTCCCTAGAAGAAGACTGTGTTTGGTGACATGGGGGCCAAGGGCCCCCTTGGTTTGTGTGTGAGGCCAGGTTGACTAGAGTAACAGATCCAGTGACACTCATATATGTATAAGAAAGAAGGAACTCCATACAAAGAAGTACGCATGCATCAATAAAATGTCCCAGCCCTGTCCAGATCAAGTCTATTAAGTCTAACACTAGTCCATGAGTTCTATACTAGTCTATAAATCCCTCTTCAGATTCACACAGCCACGTGAGATGATGCAAAATGCAGGAAGATCACAGGCCGGTGGGTGCAAAGTCTTGTGGATCTGATGGTTGTGGGCGCATAACCAGGGTTCTCACAGGTCTTCAAGTATGTAGCTGGTCAACAGGAAAATGAAGGCAGAGAGAGAGGTTCCCAGGACTCTCCTTTTGGGAAGGCCACACCCACAAGGAGGCACCATCAGGCTGTAACCTGATTGCATGCTAGCCTCTACCCCTACAATTCAAGTTGGCACGAAATTATGTAACTACCATAGTCTGCCACTCTGGTTTAGTGAGACCGATTGCCACTGTGAACTTGAAGACTCTGGTGCCCCAGACAACACTGCACTCTGTTGTAGATGGGTGCCCACGAGTCTGTGTTCCAGGAACACGGTCATGAGTCTAGCGTACAGCATGCCCCACCCTGGTATATGAACAGAGCACCAGCGTATCACTAGGTGGTGGTCAGACCTGGCATGTCACGTGATTCTAAACAGATGCAGTCCATGTGAGGATACTTCCACCACCTAATGACATTTTATAAATTTTTATTCTCAGGACCTTCCCCGCCCCAAGAGAGCGAGGACGAGGACAACCAGGAAAGGAGAGGCAGAGGGGGCTCCCTCCCGTCATCTCTAATATGTCAAGGTTTGTGGCCCAGTTGCCTGAGATGGGTCAGCTGACCTCTGTGCTGAGTCTCGACTGGCCGTTTGACATCACAGACCTGGTGACTGAGTTCATGAAGCGGGAGGAGCAGAAAATCGCCAAGTTATAGGAGAACAGAACCCTGGCTGGCCGGGATCCAGGAATAGCCACCTTGCAGGTAAGGCCCACTCGGCATATTCCCTCATGTTCTGCGCATTTGTACAAGTTTCCCCAGGGAATTGCGTGTGTGTGCTGGTGGGGAAAGGAAGAAAGGCAAAAGCATCACTGCCTTCATCAGTGTTCATAACTTGGATCCAGAAATCAATTTCCCATTAAGGAAGCATAGAAACCCTTTTGCAAATTAGAGACATGGTGACAATAGAAAATCGCCTTTTTAAAATTAGTTAAAGGTAAATTAAAATACAAAATGAGAGTCATCTTATTTTTCCAGATATTGGTAGTTCTCAACACCAGGGCCCAGGTGGCTGTGACTGGGCACGTGATTGATTCAGTTGAGGGTCGGTGGGGCCACCCCCTTCTGGTGGGTGGAGGCCGACAACGCTGCTAAGCACTACACAGTGCACAAGGCAGTGCCCAAGGCAGGAATGTTACCAGCACTACACTTGGAGACCCCGTCCAATGTGCTCTTCATTAGAACACATCCATGGAGAGCAGCCGGACCAGGGAGTGCTTGTTACTGGTAACCTTGAAACAGGCTAGTCATCTCTCTGTGCCTTGGAATCTTCAAAAAGGTTGGCAAGTTTAAAATAACCTCTCTCCTCAAACACACAGATCACCCATAATTTCATACATCCTTACTTCCTCTACTGCTATTGAAAATAATTTTGAAAGGATGATTTTACAGAGATGATGTAATGGGCCCATTATCACTGTACAATATTTAAAGATTTATCCCCATGCCACAATTCAGGTGTTTGCCTAAACATGTTTATTCATTGATATATATTTTGGGTAAAAGCTGATTTGATGCTGATATGTTGTCTCCAAATGGAAGTCGCCCCTAGTTGCACATGGATGTTTTAGGAGGTGAAATGACCTTCCCTTTCCTATTGTATATTCCTGGTGAACAAAGCCACGTCTCGGGGAGCTATTCATTACCGTCTTAGAACCTCGAAGTGCTCAAGAAGGAGGGGCCCAGGACGAGAGAGGTGCTTAAACATCACACATTGAACCTACCTTGGACTGTGCGTCCTCTCTGCGTGGTTGTCAGGGGTATCCAGGCACCATCTAGTTCTTCTGGTCTCAGGATTACGGAGCTTGTGACTTGCATGGTCCATGGGACTAATAGTTTCCTTGAGTCTGATTTCCTTCACCTTTCTTACTCCAGATGGGGAGAGACTAACAATTCCACCTTATTCCGTTCTGGAAAGCGTTAAAAACTCCAATCACTACTCCCCAAAGCAGGATGCTGGGCATTGTCTTTGTGGGCTATGTTAGGCCAATCGACCTTGGTGTCCCCAAGACCATGATCCTGGGCCCCAAGCACAGTGACAAACACTCTCAAGGTGTTTGTTTATGGGTAGAATGTTTTCCTAACGGTGCCGTCTGTATGTTCTACTATGTTCATGGATATAATCCTAACACAAATAAATACATAGGTAGATAAGATATATCCTCTGTCAGGCCTGCACATCTGCGTGGGTGGAGTTCCATTCTCCTTTCATCGTGTGTGTCTATAGTCTCTTTGAATATTTTTAGTTCCATTGTGCCGTTGTCAAAACATAGTTTGGGAGAGAAATGTGTTTCTTGTGCTTTGATAGTCTGACACCAGTAAGAAGATTGTTTCTTTAATTTGGGGAAATAATCACCTAATTAAATCAAGCTGTTTGAAGAAAATAAATGATTGACATAGCATGAATCAAAAGGGGAAAAAATAAAGTAAGATCTCTGTAGAATTTACTCCTCACCCGCCCCTTTCATTTTGAGGCTGCAATTGAACATGTTAAATAAGGTTTCTAAGCCTATTTCAAGTTGTCCTGGCTGGGACCACCCCCTTGTCCTATGAACACGGAGGGAAAGCTTGTTGTCTAACAACAAGGCTTCTGTGCATGGAGGGACTCAGCACGCCTGGGGGCTCTGGAGCCCCTTGTCAAGCAAAGAAACGCATAGAAGCATTGTAGGGCTTTGATCAGGGTGGGGTTTAGGAGACGTTTTAATAAATCGGAGTTTGGGCAGACTCAGACCTGTACTGGGGCCCACACCTAGAGCATTATCTGCTCGCACAGTGTGAGGATGGATGGTGGCCTCCAACGCCGTGTTCTGATCAGTCACAACAACTCCTCTCTCCCAGGGTCAAGCCTGGTCATGGACGTCAATGGAGCACTTGCTTCTGGAAGCCTTCTCCTGCTTCTTACCTCATCATTCTTGTCTGATTAAAGTGCTCAATTGCTCGGGTCCATGCCATTCTGACCATGTGTCCACACGCCTTGTGTGAACAAGAGTTTATGATGACATATATGCAAAGGATACATGTCTTCACCCTTCTTCTTAAACAGCAGTAGCTGATACGTGATCTTATTTGAGCTACCTTAACAAGTATGTCTAATCAACACTGGGTCCTGTTGGTTTTACATGAGTCATTTGCCGCTCCAAAGTTCTGGAAACTTCTAGCAGATCATTTAAAATTATGTACAAAGGACACTGTGTCTTTCAAGCATGCCAGTCAGTCTCCCATAATGCATCTTTTCTTAGATATTTTAAGCCATGCAAGCCTGTCTTCTCAATAAAGAATGTTTGGAGAGATATTATCTCAAGCAGTAGCCTGATTAGTTGCACCTGAAATTGATTCAACTGCATCACGTGAGTTTTCAAATATTTTTGGAAAAGTCAAAGTCTGTTATATGGCACAGTAAATGAGTACACACATGAATGCATTCATTAAAGGGGATTAGTCCTTCCTCATACCAGGGGGACCACGGCACACTATCAGTGTCAGCTCAATGCATGCCCCAAACAGGTCAAGGCTCTAAAATTTGGGGTTTAGTTTTTTCAGTGTATCATATTTTATATTCATCTGTCCAGAAAGCATGTTATATATATTTTAAGTGTTTTTGAATTTCTACAAATTTGAAGGAAATTTAAAATGTTTGGGTTTCATTTTTCCCAGGAAGCCTTAGTCCATGGTTGAATTTTGTTCAGCGACGGTTTAGAAACAAAGAGCCCCCAATAAAATGATTTTTAAAGAAAGAAACGCTTTTAGACATTTATGATCCCATGCATCTCTCCATTACCACCCCACCATGATTCTGTGGGCTGGATGCTAGCCTCCTAACCACAGAGGCAGTGGTTCAAACTCACTAGCTGCTCTATTGGAGAAGAAGGTGACTGTCTGCTCATATGTAGCTACAGTATCAGATACTCCATGTAGGGCCACTGTGAGTTGTAATTGATTGAAGACAAGCTGCCTCCTCACAGTAGAGCTGACTTTGATTATGTGGATGGAGCAAAGCTGTCAGGACTTACATTTCCTAATGGAATGTGATTCAAAATTAGATAAAACATCTGCAAGCGCCCATTAATAATTACAATATGGAATGTACACCATGCGAGTTGAGGAAAGTCAGAAGTCATCACAAATGGAATGGAACTCAGAAAGCATTAGTGAGCTGAAATGGACTGGTGTTGAACTTGACTCAGACCATCATTTGGTCTACTATGCCAAGAATGAGAAATTAAAGAGGAAAGTTATCACATTCATTGTCAAAAAGAACTATCCTGAAGTACAGTCCTGTCAGTGATAATACCTGTACACCTATTAGCTAATTAAGTATCAGCTAATTAAACTATTGTTCAAATTTGCACACCAGTGAATGCCAAAGAGGAAGAAATAGGAGGTTTTCGCCTACTTCTGCTGTCTAAGATTTATCAAATATGCAAGAAGTTAGCAGAAAAATCCCATATCTCTTAAGTCCAGCTTTCTGAAGCCCCCTCTTGCTTATGCACCTGTTCTGAGCATCCTAGTTTAGTTTCCGACCTGAAATCTAAAATTAGTATTGATGTACAGAGAACAGAAACTGCCTGGAGACAGCTGCAGTTGGGGCTCGCCATTAGCCTGGACAAAAATAAATGGATCCATGGCGGTTCTGTTTCACAGTATCTAGATCCCCATCGACGCACAGCAACCAGAAAAATGCTCACAGCTGTGATTGCAGCAGAGTCCAAGTCTTCTTGGCATGTGCTCTGAGGGTACTCTCAAAATAATAATAAGAAGAAAAATAATAAGAATAGGTTTAAGGAAAGCACAAAGATTTGAAATCTAAGTGGCAGCGAGGAAGGCGATGACATGACTCTCAAATAATGGTGTTTTGAACATAAAATGTGCACTGAGAGAACCTCAGGGCCGGTCTTTGGGAAAGCAGGATTTCCAGAACAAGGTTCTTTCATTAGGTCATGAAGGCAGACCAGTTTCTGAAACACACACTGGGCTCGGGCGACCTACAGTAGACTCAGGTGAGCTCTCTCCCCTCTAAGAAGCAGAACTCTCAAGAGTGTCATCTTGAGGCTGTCCCACCCCGCACGGTCTGATGATGGAGCTTTAGAAAAACGGCGGCTGCTTGGAGGGCAGCCCCTGCAGAGCCTCATCACACTCCAGCTAAGTTCTCCCAGCCCACAAGGCCCAAGGCACTTGCTATAAGATGATTCTGGCCAGCAATTGTAGGGAGACTCCTGTGGTCACCCAGGAGTAATGTCATGGTTACCCATAGTGGGGGGGGGGGCGAGTCTGTATCAGAGAACAGAGAAGCATTGTTATGCAAATGAAGCTTTTCAAGGACCTCTTTGTTTGGATCCTTGACATTGGGACCCCTGCATAATGGGAATTGGTCTCTAAAACTGAAGGACCCAAACTCAATCAGAGGATGAGTCATACACTCTCATCCAGGCCACCTCCCATTGTTAAGCAAGGCTTTGTGGAGTTGCAGTGGGGTGTGGACTATGAGCTGGGAGGCAGTCGAAATTGCCTTGGAGATGAGAAACCTCATCTCCAGCAGAGTGAAAATTCAACTTGAGTGATTAGTGTGCTGCGGGGAGTGAATGTTGCCTCAAATGTGCATTGGTCTTCAGCTGAGCTGGAACCGGGCACACTGACTTTGTGAAGGGGGTTACTGTGGAGCACTAAGGGCTGCTCAGCACAAATCACCATTGTGCATGGCTGACCTGGTTCTTGTGCTACAAGCCAGTCAATCCAAGTGAGAAATCCTAGGGAAGCCCTGGGGTCCCGTGACTACATATACAGACATGCATATATAACTCCATCCATCATATATGTATAGCTGTATGTATGCATGTATATAAATGTACATCTTTCTATTTATTATCCATCTATTAATATATCATCTGTGTCTCCATCTATCCATTATCTACTTATCTATCTTCATATATCTCTGCCATCTAGCTATTCATCCATCCATTTCTCTATCTGCTATCTATCCATCACTCTATCAATCCATTTATCGATATATGATCTGTCTGTCTGTCCATCTAGCCATCTTTACATATCTATCTACCACCTATCCATCCATCTTTCTTTCTCTCACTCTCTTCTATCTATTACTCTGCCTATCTGCACACCCATCAGTTATCTATCAATCTATTCAAAATCACTGGGTGATTCAGATGATTAGCACACTCAGCTACTAACCAAAATGGAGTAAAAGTTCTGTCTGACACGTGAAGGGTCTTCCTGAGTCTGAGTTGATAGCAACTGGCCATTTGCTGGTCCCTCTGTTTCTCTTTTAGTTTGTAGTTTTGATGGCTTAGGATCATTGGGGGCATAGTGGTTTACGCCACCACAAGGCCAGCAGTTTGAAATCACCAGCCACACCAAGGGAGAAAGATGAAGCTTTCTTCTCCTGCACAAACATGTATAATCTTGGAAGTCCTATAGGGTTATTATAAGTCTAAACAGACTCAGTGGCAGTAAGTGGGGTTTAGTCTGATTTATGGCGTGGTGGTAGATGTGTAAGTGTGTGGGTGTGAGAGTGCGGTGGGGAGCACTTAAGGACTTGCACGGGCCTGAGGTCTCCAGGCTGCCGAGACTGGCTGCTGAACAACCAGAGCTCTAGGGATCTAGCATTACATGCCAGACCACAGCGAATCCCACTAGGGTCTCTGAAGGGCTCTGCTGACATCTCAGCCGAAGGACTGGTGGAGGCCCCGGCTCACTGTGTGTGGGTCGCCTCACCACCCACCTCACCTCGGCCACGTCACCAAATACCACCTTTCACTTTCAGGAGGAGAGAGCAAACTCTCCTTGACAAACCAGGGTTTGAGAAGCATAAGGTACTTTCATAACTTGCCTGCATCCACTCTCCTTCCCGGCCCCATCGAGAAGTGGCTCTTGGTGGGAACCAGTGCGGGGTCGAGTACTCCTAGGCTTTGAAGGAGTTGGCAGAAAAGACATCTCCGTACTCCCCAGTGCACGGGCCCACCTTTCCCCAGCTTCTCAGATCTATTAACAAAAACAAGACTCTTCACTCACAGCTGCCTCCAGTTCTCCTTCGACCAGAAAGCCGGGAGCCCAGCCGCCGGCCACAATCGGCTCTCTCCAGATCTCAGCATGTATATATAACTTCTCGCATAATTGCTTTCAAAAATAGAAGGGACAAAGAAAGTTTGAAATGAGATTCAGGAATGGGGAAAAAATAAACCCATTCTTTATTTAGATGTTGATGTGCCAAGTGCTGTATTTAAAGAATTTTCTTCTCCCCTTTTGTGTTGAAATTCCTAGTTCATCCTGAAGTCTTCTTCCTGGATGCATACAATTTATGGTCCAGCATTTCTGTTGTCTGTTTTCAGAAAAAATACAAGTACAAGATTGCAAAGAAGAGTTTAATATCGACTCTTCTCTGACGGGAGACAAGTGAGGCCTCACTAGTTCAGGAGTCTCTGGGTGGTGAGTCCCTAGGCCGCTCACCCAAGCACTGGAGGTCAAGCCCATCCAAAGGCAGCTCAGAAGAAAGGCCTGACTATCTACTTCTGAATATCAGAAGTAAAAATGCTATGATGTTCAATGGTCCACCCCACAGGTGACCATGGGAAAGGCTCAGGGCAGCGTTTTGTTCTGTTGGGTGTGAGGTGACCCTGAGTCAGGTAAACTCAACAGCAGCTGCCAGCAACAACAAAGTAAAGAAAACCCAGCAGTCAGCAACCTGGGCTGAAACCCGCCTCTTCTCCCCAACCGTCAAGATGGGTGGGAGAAGAGGCAATGGGTCCAAAAGGGATGAACCCACAGGCCCCTCCACAGTTATCAGTCTGCTTCCATAAGGATTGTCATTGTCCTTAGGTGTCGTCGAGTAGATTCAGACCGACAGCAACCCCCACTTAAAAGAGAGCGAAACGGCCCGGTCTTGAGCCAGCCTCCCACTCTTTGCTATGTTTGAGCCCACTCTTGTAGACGCCGTGTCACCCCCTTCCTTTGTGCGTCTCCTCTTGTTCAGATGACCTCTACTTTACCAAGTGCAGTGTCCTTCCCCTGATCCCTTTGGGCTTTCCTGATAATATGCCCAAAGTACGTGAGACAAAGCCTTACTTACCATCCTTGGCTTCTACGGAGAAATTTGGCTGTAATTCCTCCAAGACACGTTTGTTCGTTTTTCTGGTAGTCCAAAATATCTTCAATATTCTTCTCCAACATTGTAATCCCAGGGCATTAATTCTTCTTCGGTGTCCCTTATTCATTGTCCAGCTTTCAACATACATTGGGGCTGTTCTACTGAGTCCAAAATCAACTCCACGCCAACGGGCTCCAACAGGGCAGTGCGTGTGAGGCAGCTCAGGCCCGGCGGTGTTTCTTTGTGTTGGACACAGGGTCGCTATGAGTCAGAGCGGACTAGACGGCAGCTCTCAACATCTTTGAAGTATGTCCAGGTGCTCTGTATTTAGCATGATGTTGGGAGCCGGAGGACAAAATCCTAGGAGCTTTTCTGAGCCCATTTGGCAAACTTTAGAGCAAGTTCTGAAATAATAGGGTTGCATTTGAATCCTGAACATGCTTTTTAATTATTATTATTTTGTCAAGCTGCTTCAGGATGCCCAGTGAGGCGCCCTCCTTCAAGATGACTTGGGGCACTAGGCCTGACTGATCATCATGTGGAGGGAAAGGGAGAGGGTAAGATTTAACTCTCCATTTATTAGATCAAACACGCACATCTGGAACATTGTGAGGGGTGGTTATTTGCTGTTCCACTGAAAAATGGCCTGGTGTCTACAATGCATCATTTTCCAATTATGTTGATATTTTTTCAATGCCTTAAATACTAGAGGCATATAAAATCCAGCTCATTTAATCTCCCTAAATTATACTCCCTCCATCTGCCACACTCTTATAGTTTAATAAAATCTCTACATTTTCAGCTCAGTAAAACCATGGAAAATATCGTGGGAGCTCAGTTTCAGCTTGAGTTTTTTAGCCAGAATGACTATGTCTGAACTGGAAAATAATTTTCATATTGACAGTCTGCTAAGGGAGTTTGAGTCTTTTTTTTTTTACAAGACCACTTACCGAGCTGACACAAAGAAATGCACTTTTATGTTTTCCTTACGAGATATTCCAAAAGACTGGCTTTGGGAAGTTGTGCCTTCCCTGGAAACAGGATGAAATAAGGCAGATCCCGCCCCCTCCTGTAACTCAATTCCACACGCCAGCAGTTCTGAGTGCACTTAGCCCGCCTTCTTTATAGACACTGTTAGCCTTTGAGACCTAGTGCTGAGCTAGCTCTGCCAGGGCAAGCAGAGAGACAGAGGACAGGGCTGCCATGACTGGGTTTGTACTCTAAGCACAAACGCAGAGAAACGTGCTTGACCTCGGCGTGGCAAAGAGAAGGCAGATGTGACTTACCCAAGCCCTAAGTAGTGGTCCACATGCTGGCAAGTGGAGGCCCTGCAGAGGAAGGCCATCTCCAAAGTCAGCGTCTATGTATCTTCTAGGCTTTATCCTTCATGGAATTTTACCTACAGAAACTTGGTTCCCTCTGGAAAACTCCGAGGGAAACTGACATTAGTGCCAACGGACAAGAGCTCAAGTCGAGGCGCTCCCAGAACATCATACCTCGTATAAAATGGGGGTCTGAAAGGCAGCAGCCTCACAGTTGCTTTAAGAGCTCTGGGAGGTCTCAGACGCGTCTTCTTCAAGATTTCTGGTCTGGTTTTGTTTACACATTGATTTGGTCCTTGTATTTGTTGCCTGCGAACCCAGAGTGGTTCCCCAAGCACCTGGCATCACATCTTCCTCCAGTGCAAGCACATGGAAAAGCAGGACAGTATTGGGCTGATGGAAGCTTGGCTCTGCAGAAAGCCCTCTCAGGTTCCCCCTGTGTGCTTTGAACAAGAATTGGGCTGTTGCAGGAGTCTCCCACAGATGGGGTGCTTCCCCTTGCCCAGTTGAGAATAACCAAGCAGGAGGTCAAGGTTTCCACTAAAACAGAAAGATTTACTAGCGGGGGAGGGGGGTGTGGGTGGCCCTAAGACAATGCAAACCATGGTGTCGAAGAATAAAGGATGAGGAGAGGCATATAAGTGGGAAGGCCCTTATACTTATTCCTGAATAGAAGTGGAGACTTCCAGGAATTTGCCCTAAGTGGGTAGTGTTGTGGTTATTGGGTGCATTACAATAGGTGTTAAAAACCAGTGGCCAAGGTCAAGGCTTCTCCATAGGCCATCAGCGCTTATGATGGGATGGGGAGCGAGCGTGTGTTGGGAAGCCATTCCCGCCAGTTGGAGTCCTCTGCCCTGGTGTCCTTACCTCTTGGGCTCCGAGTGGTGTCACAAGTGCTTGGTCCGTTCTTGCTCAGGTGGCCAGTGTCAGGTGGTCGGCTGTAGATCGAGGGAGATAAAAACACGGTATTTCTTGTAAGGGGAGACGATTGAAAATGACGCAGCCTATTGTCACATGCCACAAGTTAACTGTCCACTGCATGGATGTGTGTGTGTGTTTGTGTGTGTGTGTGTGTGTGTGTGTGTGTGTGTGTGTTTGAGCCCGTAGGCATAGACTCTGGGAACGTCATCGAAGTCATCTGAGCTTGGAAAGTCAGAGTGGAGGAACCCAGTGTTCTTCCTAGTCTGCCTCAGGGCCATGCACCATGGACAAGTGAGGTCGGGAAGCCTCTTGGTGAAGTGTTTTCTGTCCACGAAGCAAGAAGCGGTGGCAGAGTGGGAGAGGGCAAGACGGAGATGAACCTACCACTTCTCTCCCCACTTGATGGAGCCAATGTTGGAGCTGCAGAAGCCCTTTATGATCCAGCAGTCTCATTAATTCACATGTCCTTACTTTGAAATGCATACTAATTGGGACAAGAGTAAGGTATGAATTAATCAAGAAAGTATCTCAGAAGCAAAGAAACAGTGTCCAAATTAATCATTTAAAATGACTAAAGAAGCCGCCCACTGCTGTGGAGTCAATCCTGACCCCTTAAGATAGATTGGATCTATGCCAGGGGCATGGAAGGTGTAAATCTTACAGAAGCAGATGACCGCAACCACAAAACCCACTCTGTGGCTAACAGCTCCACGTTGAACCCACTGAGCCATGAGGGCCATTTGTCGAAAGGGCAGAGACCCTTCTGAGAGAAATACAAATGGGCCCCCCCTGGATCCTGGCCTGGGAAGAGGGTGGCAATTGGGTCCAAGCTGCTCATTGAAAAGGCTTGTGGGAGAAAAACAAAGCAGAACAAAAACATTTATGATTTATTCTGACCTTATTTGAAGGGCCTTATAGATACCACAGTTGATGCTCAGGTGGCCACACAATGACGTTTGATTCCAAATCACAAATAATCCAAAAGGTAACTAACAGGGACACGTTCTCCCAGAGAGGAGGACGGCATGTGGATTGGTTTCCCTTGTGGTCCGAAATCTCAACAGAGTTTACATTGAAAGGGGAAACATAACAATCCAGGGAAAGGGAAAGTGGAACTGTGTGTTTTTGTTGCTTTTTTTATTTTGCTAATTGGCGCTTGGTTACACTGTCTTATCCTCGCTTGTCAGCTCTTCTAAAACAATACCTCTGAGGGGTCTGCTGCAGAAATTCCTAGACCCTTGATAGAAAAGATAAAAACAAAGTGTGAGGCTGGCAGGAAGAAGGCTTCCTCTCCCAACAGCCAGGATGGACTCTTGCTGTGTCTGGCTCTGCCAGTGGGGCAGCTTAACTTGGCCATACTCTGCATAGGAAACACCCCCCCCCAGGGGAGGGGGAGCCTGGGAAGTAGAGGCTCTTGGACTCCAGGGCAGGAGCACGTGTGCTCTGGCAGAGAGAGAAGACTGGCTGAGATCAACATGAACTCCCCTACTGGACCACTTCACCCAGCCCCCGTACTTTAGGCTCTGCAAAAAAGGAGGTAGTGACTGGGAAGAAACATTCTTGGGATTAAGAGATAAAGGAACGTTCCCATGTTAGAAGCCCCTCCATACAGCCGGATCTTTATTTGTGCTTGGGGGCTGGCAGGAGAAGAACTACAACAGCCGCGATGGACCGCGGCATCATACAAATGAAGGCGTACTTCCAAACCCAAACCCAAGCCAGCCCACCTGCCTTTAGCTGTTAGTTGTAGCCAGCCTTCACACTGTGTCGTTCCTAGTTCAATCCCAATGCCAGTCAGGGGTGCAGAGCTGCGTGCCTGCCGTGGCTCTCCTGACTCAGAAGGAAAAACGAATAGGTGTCAGAGGTCTCAGCTCTATCTCAGCTCCGAAATGGCTTCCTCCTCCATGTCACAGGAAGGAGAGGAAGTGCGCTGAAGGACTATGTTGTCAGTAAGGGACCCCGTGTGGGTCGATGCTCTCTGGGCAGTGTTTGCTCTGATGGATATACGGTCACTCCGTGTTGGAACTGACTCAGGCGGCTAGCAACACCGGGCACCACCTAAGTGCATAGCAGCCTGCTATCGGGGCCCTTGGCACGTGGAAAACATTATGACGCCCCACCTTTGCGTGCATTCTGACTCTCCTTGACCTCGTAGGATGGAGAAGAGCTGCTCCCTACGATTCCCAAGGCTGTGGATCCTTATGGAAGCAGACTGCCACATCTTTCCCCAGCAGAGTGGATGGTGACTTCAAACCTGTGCCCTTTTGCTTAGCAGCCAAATGCTTTCACCAATGAAAGCAAAACGCCATTCCCTGTCATCACACGGTGACCCAGCAGACTGGCCATGTGGAGAGCATGGGACTCACTCAGACTCTTGGTGGCCCCATGGATGTCAGTGCAGAACTGCGGTTTTCAATAGCGGAGTTTTCCATGGGAAGTGGGTCTTTTTTTCCCCAGGAGCCTCAAGGTGGTCACTAACTTCCAACATTTTGGCTAGCGGCCAAGCTTATTGACTGTCAACTGAGCAGTACCCAGTGCTATGGCATCAGTTCGGACTCTCAGCAAACCTCTCTGCAGAACCGGACTGTGGGGGGAGGTCAGATGCTCACAGAGGGCCATCAGTTGCCAGACTAGATGGCAGGCCCCACTCCCTGCTGTAAAACACACTGGACGCCTGCCGTCATCTATCTGGTTCCAGTAGGTGGGGTTTACACCCTACTGACAATGGTTCCTATGGAGATCTAGGGAATAGGTCAAAGTTAAGCCGCCATCCTAAACCTAGGATCCGCCCATCTTGTCACATGTATACCCCAATCCCTCCCCTTCCTATTGCGTGTATATCCCTAGACCACCCCCCTCTCATTACTGTATTATCCATAGGACAGCCCCTTCCAGTGACAGATGTCCTCACCTGTAATTAGGGGTCTTGCCTGTCCCCAGAGAATATAAAAGGCCTGGGCTAGCATTAAAGCTCTCTCTCTCTCCCTCCACATGGACCATCAGGCGGGGCTGAGGTGAGCATGCTACCATGAATTGTCTGACTCCATTTATTTCAATACTTCACTTCTATCTCTCATGCTCTCTATAACTTTACTATGATCTTTACTTATTATCGCTGTACAATTGCGCCTACCGGACCCGTAATGATGTGTTAGGGGCTGGCTTCCCCTGACACCGGACTGCACATTGCCTGGTCCTGTTCCAGTCTCAACACCATTGTTACGTTTGAGCCAGGTGTTCAACCACTGTATCAGTCTTCCTTCGATGACGATCTTCTCTTTCAGCTGAGCCTCTGCTGTGCCCTCTACATCGGCGGTTCTCAACCTGTGGGTCATGACCCCTTTGGGGCTCAAAGGACCCTTTCACAGGGGTCGCCCGATTCATAACAGTAGCAAAATTTCAGTGATGAAGTAGCAACAGAAACAATGTTATGGTTGGGGGGGTCACCACGACATGAGGAAGTGTATGAAAGGGTGATAGGAAGTTGAGAACCGCTGCTCTACACGATGCCCTTCTCCAAGGATGGGTTCCTTCTGATGACCCTTCCAAAGTATGAGGGACGAAATCTATCTCCCCTTCTAAGGAGCATCCTGGATGTCTTTCTTCCAAGACGGAAGTTCATTCTTGGTAACTTCATGGTATAGCCCCTGCCTTTGGCGACACGCTTCACACACGCCATTCAGTTATTTTCTCCGTCTGTGTGACTCACTGCAGGGTCGCTGCATGGTGATACGTAATGCTGCCTTGCTTCCATTGGACTGAAGAACCTGGTGGTGCTGTGGTGCTGTCACAGGCATACATGGGCGACGGAAAGCACCATGGCTTGGTTCAGGCACGCTCAAAGGGACCGCCTTGCTCTTCAACACTGTAAAGACGTCTTGTGCAGCAGACTTGCCCAATTCAACATGTTGCTTTCGTGACTGCTGCTTCCATGAGCATTCATCGTGGATTCAAGTAACATAAAGTTCTTGACGACTGTAAACTTCTCTGGGTTCATTCATGATGCTATCTACTGGTCCAGTTGTGAAGCTTTCTATTCCTTTAGTTTGAGGCTTAATCCATCAGTGAGTGTTTCAAGTTGTTACCCAGGAGTAAACACCCTGAATTCTTGTTCTGGATGAGCTGGCTCTCCAAGGTGAGGGCTTTCCCACTCTTGGGAAAGCAAGGCAGCTCCTGGAGTCAAGCATTCCTGGGATGTTACGGGGGACAGAGGGGACACAGGCTCCATGCTGCTTCATGTCCAGGTCTCTGCCAGTGTTTATGTCTAGATTTAACTAGTGAAGAGGAAAGCACCAGAGCCAGCCTTTCCTGTGCTACCAATGGAGGGCAGAGCCTGGTGAATGACAGCCACCTCCGGGTCTATGCTTCAGTGGACACATCGCCCAGAGGACTGGGGGCAGGTGGATCGGAAGAGCCGTCCTTCATGAACACGGCCGAGGGTGGGAGGCTCCCGTCCTGTATCGATCAGCTGTAGAACTTTCTGCATTCTCCCTGCTTCTGAGGCGTGACTGGCAAAATGAAAAGCTATGTCAGGGGAGTGCTGGGCAGGCATCCTTCTTATTTCTTCCTTCTCTTTATAGTGCTGGGAGGACTCTGCCACTCAGAGCTGGAAATTAATATCGCACTCATATAAAAGTGAGGGTATGAGAGGGAGACATTTGGCCCCAGAACAATAACTCCATTGATCGAGTTAAATGTGCTGGGGTCCAGCAGGAAGGCATTCCACCTGTGAGATCATCGCAGCCTCACAGCAGCAGCTGAGCTGATGGGGATGGAGGGAAAGGGGGGGTGACTGGGAAGCCAGCTGTCCCACGCTCCAGGGTCTGTGTGCTTTAGACGCCCCAGAATTATTTGTGGATATTGACAGATTGAAATGAATAGATATCTCCAGCTCACAGATACCAGGGGGTATTTCCAGTCCCCAAGTTCATTTATAACTGAAGATAGCATTTCCGTCACTTAGCAGTAGAGCCGTGTGTGTTCCTAGGGGGCACTTTGAGAATGTTTGCTGAGCATTACAAACACTTCCAATAATGCACCTCCCCGCACCCACGGTGGCACTTGGAGGAGACATCTGGGAGTGAGCCATCTCACATCTGTCCAACCACATTCCCTCCAGCTCCTAGAGCCTGCGGCCTCCAGACACGAGTGTGCCACTGCTAGCTGCCTTTGGGACAGTGTTTTACCTAAGCGAGCGATGAAGGGGAGAAGACAGGCAGGTAATTGACTCAAATAAGCAATTCCATAGGCAGGAGGCCCAGAGAGCGGAGGGTGGGCTGTACAAACTGAAGAGAAGTGGAGACCTGGCTAGAGGAACCATGCTCGCCCACCAGAGAGAGACAGCTGCTTCCCATGAGCACCACAGCCACGCGCGCTTCTCTCCACCCACCAGACGCTCTCATTCTCTCTGACGTGCCCACAACGGACTGGGCATTTGCTTTCATTTGTCTGTTTCTACAGTGGCTACTGCTCAGAGAGGCAAGTTATCCCCAGTCTACAGAAAGGGAAAGAAAGACTCGCCCATGTCCTCATGGTCTTCCAATGGTGGCAAGACAGGAACGGGGTCAGTGACTTCCTCCTGACTACCCACGTTCTACCTGTCCCCGAGGATCCCACATGCAGCTGGACAGCATGGGACCTAGAACATTTCTGTAGGACCCCTCTTGTGAGGGAGGAAACTCAGAAGGGATGTCTTCCTGCTAAGCATCTGAGTAACGGCTGGGGCAGGAACCCTGGTGGCACAGTGTTTATGCCATGAGACCAGAACTTTGAAACCAGCAGCTGCTCGATGGGAGACAGACTGGGCTTTCTAATCTGGTAAAAAGGTACAGTCTCAGAAACTCACAGGGGCAGTTCTACCCTGTCCGATAACATCACTATTGGTCAGAATCTACTTGATGGCATTGAGTTTGCTTTTGGTTTAGTGGCTGGGGTGTTAAGAGTTGGTGAGCAGCCATCTAACATGCTCTCTCCCCTTCTGGGGTAAAAAAGAGCACTGGAAATCAAAGACCCAAGGAAGCAATTAGTCCGGAGTACAAATGGACCACGTGAACCTCAGCCACCACCACCCAGAGACCACGAAACTAGATGGTGCCCGGCTCCCATTACCAGCAGGTCCGGTCATGACAACAGACGGTCCTGGAGAGTATGGGAGAAAACTGCCTCAGAATTCAGAGTCAACCCAGACTTATGGTTGTGACAGAGACTGGAGGTTGTGGCCCTGAAGCACCCTTCAAACCTAGATCTGTCCCCATCCCCAGGAACCACCTGCCAACCAAACAGCAAAGTGAGCAGCACCACCCACATTGAAGGAACATGCTCCACCAGCCAATTTGCCTAATGTGGCATCTTTCTCCCCAAGCCAAGCTCAGAGGGCAGAAAGAAGGACAATGGGGGCAGGAAGCCCAGAAGGTGAATTGCAGTTCACCTCATCAAAGTGTACACACACTGTTGAATGGAGAATCGTTTTGCTCTGAACATTTTTAATCAAAGCACATAAGCAAACCAAACCCAGGGTCCATGTCCACGTTGGGTGCCGAGCTGATGCATGCTTCAGCCTAAGGAAGGAAAGCTGCACTGGTGCCGAGCTGAGAGCATGTAGACACAGGCTGCTGAGTGCCCATGCTCTTGTGTGAGGTGGTTTATGTGCCCCGGATCCAGGCCTGGCCTTCCCACTGGTGGCTGGCAACAGCCACAGTTGTTTCTCTCTGTGTCTCTGTTCCGTTTCCTCCTTTGTGAAACGGGGAAAGTGGTACCTGTTGTGAATTGATCTTTGGGGACCACGTGTGCTAACGCTGAGGGCAGCGCCCAGCTCACAGGGAAGGGTCTAACAGTTCTAGGCTGTTCTCTTTCTCATGTCTCGGTCGGCCCTGATCCTCCACTCACTCGCCTTCTCTCTCTCTCTGCACTGCAGTGAATGTCTATGTCATGTGGACCTTCTCGGCATAGCCTTTCTGATTCCCGCCAAACAACTTTCACTTTCCTGATGGGGCTGGGTAAGAAGGGTGCGGGAAGATAGTGATTGTGATGGTCCCCTGCTGGGTATAAAACCAGCCATGTCAGAAGCAGGATGCAGGACCTCACCACCAGCCAGAAGAGCCAGGAGGGGAGCATGTCCTTTCCCTGTGTGTCGATCTTCCTTGATGCGGGAGATGGCTTTGACACCAGAGAAGTGGCGGCAGCAGCACCAGGAACCAGAGCGTGAGATAGTGGGGTTGACTCCCCCACCCAGAGAGCAAGTAAAGCTGAGTGCCTTCAGGAACCAGGCTGGCTTATGGAGTGGCATGCCCTTTGCCATTTATTGGCAACCCTAAAAGAGCTTTGTAGCATTGTCCAACCAGAACAGAGGCCAGACCAAGAGACTGAGGGTCGGAGCAAGGCATGCCTGCAGGCACCATAAAAGATAAATTGTCCTGAGCAATTGTATCCTGAGTATTTCTCATCTCAACTATAATCTGTTAATTCCCATAATAAACCCATACTCTTGAGCACTGTCCGTGAGTTGTGTGGCTATTGCACTGAACGATCAAATCCAGCTGAAAAGCAGAGTGCTGCAAGAGGGACAACCTGATGTCAAGCCTAGGGAAGGTTGCAGGTAGGGCCAATCAATGGTGATGTGAACTTTCATTTTCCTTCCCCCACTTTCCGGAGGTGGTCATATGCCCCACCCCAAATTTCACATCTTTAGGCCACCATGTTTTTTTATTTGGGGCCGCATGTGCACTGTGTGACCCTCAAGTCCACATGATCCTTCACCTGGGCTCCCGACTTGCAGCTGGTTGGCCCAGGTGTTCTCTGCCAAGACCACAGGAGCGGGGACTTGGACACATCGAGGCTGAGCTTTCACCACTGGTTGACAAGGGTGGCTCTGGGGATGAAGCCTCAAGGGAGCAGTCACGGAGAAGGTCTATAAGAGACCCCTTCCTGGTATTCCAGAGAAGGAAATGCGGTGGGAAAAACCAACCCAAACCCAGTGTAGTTGAGTCCCTTCCCATTGCAGGCCGGGTGTCCAAAGCTGCAGGTCTGGATGGGAGCAGGCTGCCCCCACCTCTTGCCCTGTGGCACAATGAATGAATCTAGACTGCCTGCCTTGCAGTCACGTGCCTATGTCTAACCCACAGGGCCACCAGGACTCCTCGCGATGGGGAGGACATGGTGGCTGGTTCTCATGTTCCTGCTCTTCCTCCAACCAATGTCTGCTCTCCTATGCGCCGACTCTGCCTCCAACTCTGTGTACTTTACAAAAGTACACGAGAACCAGGACAAGCTGGAAACATCAGTGGTCTGCCTTGTCCAGGCTCCGGGCTAGCAGTGTGTCTCCTGCCTCACCAACGCAGGATCCCCGTGTCTGGAAGCTCATAAAATCATGTTGCAGGGAGACCCCGGGTGATGCCCAGGATCCACTCCCAGCTGGTTCTGTAAGGATTCGCAGGTGAGTCAGAGCAGGGGGCCGACAGTCCTTATTCCATTTTACATTCATGCAAGAAAAAGCTCAAAAGCTGTCACTGATGTGAAACCCACATGTGCAGCGTGGAGACAGCCATGATCATGTCTTACGAGGAGTGGGGTGCTTCCGTCTTTTCAAACTGGGGACAAGTAGGAGTCTGCTTTATGTCCAACTCTCACAACCTGGGACTGCCTATGTTCGGCTGAAGTCCTCCGTTTACTGACGAGCATGAAACGAGGAAGTGAACGTTGAGTCGGATAGAAATGAAAGCCCTTCACTTGCTAATGGGAGACATCTGTTGATTCCTGTTTTAAAATACATGTGCAGTTGCTTAGTCCGCAAATTTTTTTCAATGGTGCCAGAGAAAGGCATAAGTGACTTTGAGAGACTTATGAGAGCCACAATGTTTTCTTTTCTATTTTTCATGAAAGACATGTTGTGTGAAACTGATGCCAGTTCCTGGCGGGGGTGGGGGGTGGGGAATCGGAATCGGTGTCGAAACGGGGGATGAAATTAAGGGCTTGGAAAGTTGTGGTACTATTGTGCAAAGCCCTGGTGACTCAATGGATTAAGCATTGGGCTGTTAACCAAGAGGCCAGTGGTTCAAACTCGCCAGCTCCTCTTGGGGAGACAGGTATGAACATCTGCTCCTGTAAAACATCATGTCCTCCAAAATACTATGGGGGCAGTTGTGCCCTATCCTGCAGG
The DNA here is from genome assembly GCF_050624435.1 of Tenrec ecaudatus. Taxonomy (NCBI): domain Eukaryota; kingdom Metazoa; phylum Chordata; class Mammalia; order Afrosoricida; family Tenrecidae; genus Tenrec; species Tenrec ecaudatus. The sequence goes on along the minus strand of NC_134545.1, from coordinate 2,784,759 downwards.
GTCGCTGTGAGTTAGAATTGGCTCCCCAGCAGAGGGGTTGGGGTCTTGTTGCTGTTGTTGCATCCCTATTGTAGACAGAAGGACAGCCCCAGTGAGTCAGAATTCACTAAGCATCTGTAGTAGTTACAAAATTTGGTGTCAACTTGTGGAGGGGTGGAGTCTAGTCTGTCAATCAGGTAGCAGCTCGATGACCTCACTTGGAGGCACCACAGAGATAAATAGCTCACTGGAGGTGGGACACAGCACACACCCTGTGAGATATTCCTGTGGACAAGTCACATGGAGTTATGCTAGAGCCCTGGAGCTGGAGGAGCCATGTGGAGACCCATGCCAGCACTGAGATGTTTCCACTGCCACTAGAGCCACAAGACTTTCCACCCACTGACCTGTGATCTCCCTGCATTTGATGTCATTGCATTTGTTGTGTGAGTCTAAAGAGGAATTTATAGATTGGTATCAGACATAGGGGCTAATATTAGACTTATGGACTTGATCTGGACTGGGCTGGGATGTTTTCTCAACATTCAATTGCTCTTGTATATAAAGCTCTTTCTTATTCACATATGAATTTGTTTCTCTAGTCTGCCCAGACTAACACAACAACCATGGCTTTCAAAGACATGTTCAAATCCTGGTAATCTGTGATACCAAATGTGGCAAAGGAGATTTACAGGTGGGTCAGGTTCAGGGCTATGAGATGGAAGGTTATTCTGGGTTACTGGGATGAAATCAATGTAATCACAGAGGTCCACGTCTACAAGGTAAGAAAGAGGTTCCGACGAGGTCTATGATGATGAACATGAAGCCTGAATGTGACGGGGTGAGAACCGGGAACTATAATGCAGGTGGCCTCTGGAAGCTGGCAAAGCAAAGACAGCATCTCTCCCCAGAAGGACACCCTGAGTTTAGGCCTTATGACCTCCTGAGTGGTGAGAACAAGATGACTTGTATATATGTGGAGTCAGAAGCCCAAGTGACATTCCCACCAGAGATCCCTCCCCATTCATTCCCAAGCAATGCTCTGTGGAGAACTTGATTGTCCAGCCCAGCATCCAGTGCCCTTCTGAAAGTTCATTCGGAATTGGGACAAGCATTATACTGAATCAGAATCTACATTTTAATAGGACCTTGGTGAGTGTCTACCTAAGAATCACCTGGGGTTTGCTAGCCTGGGGATTGTGATCTGGTACATTGGCGGTGTACTGAAGCAGCAGGGGGTGCTGAGCCAATGTAAAGCCCTCAGTACTGCTCTTTTGGAAATGGGAAACGCAGGAGCCCCTGCTCACACGAAGCAGCAGAGACACACCCACCCTGGGGTGGACCTTTCCACTGGCAATTTAGGGGATCTTGAGTCTGCCTGTTTGCCTGAGCTTGACTGTGTTATCTTCCACCCAAGTCGATTCAAATCACTGCTTATATTTAATGTATTCCTCCCTACGCTGGGTGTGGCTTGACACTTGGCACTGAGGTCTCAGATGGGTGACCCTGTTTCAGTCCCTTTGTGCTCCTAATCCAGAGGAAAGATGTCAGTGTGGCAGACAAAGCCCCCAGTGTTTGGGAGGGTCCCTGGCTGTACTGCCCCTGGGGTGAAATTCCCTGAAGTTGATCTGTATTCCTAACAAGCCCCGTTAGAGGGCCCACGGGTGAACTGGACGCCTGGTAAGTGCTCAGCCTCGATGCCATCTGACTTCCTCAAACTCCTCCTTGGCCACTTGGCATCGCTCACAATGAATCCCAGCTCTAAAACCAAGGCCTTCATGAGAGCGATAACAAGTAAGAGAAGCCTTTCTGGGGAGTTGGCTTTTGGGGTGGTTGTGAATTTCCCTCCCTCCCCTTTCTCCAGAGAGCCTCCCCGAACTGGGCTCTGCTTGCTGCAGCAGCATTATTGTCCTCAGGCCTCCCATACTTGGTTTCCCTGCTGCACGGGAAGAAAATTTAATTTCTTGACTGCCATCTATTATGCCAGCACACAAAGGAGGCAACTGGGTGGGTATTGACCTTGGCATGAGGAGAACATCCATTATCAGCAGGTCAAATGTCAGGGCCACTTAGGTGCTTTCAGGGAAACAGTTATTTTGCTATGAATTGCAAATCTGTGCATAAAAATGCCACAGAGGACAAGGTCCCCCTGTGGACTCACGTAAGCAACCCAGGACCTCCTTGGCAGAGTGGTTTTCTTCTGCTCAGGGTTGAGAAAGAGCATTCCAGGGCGTGTTGGTCCAGGTAGACTAGAGAAACAAATCCAGGGAGACACTCATAAGAAAGAGCTTTATATACAAGAAGGATTGAATATTGAGAAAACATCCCAGCCCAGTCCAGGTCAAGTCCATAAATCTGATATTAGCTCATATGTCTGTTACCTGGCTAAAAATTCTTCTTCAGACTCATGCAACACATGCAATGACACCAAATGCAGGAAGATCACAGGCCAGTGGGTGGAAAGTCTTGTGGATCCAGTGGCAGTTGAGGCATCTCAGCAATGGCAAGGGTCTCCACGTGGCTTCTCTAGCTCCAGGGCACTAGAATAGCTCCATGTGTCTTGTCAGCTACAATGTCTTCCAGGGAGTGAGAGCATATGTCCCGCCTCCAGCGAGCTATTTATCTCCTTAGCACCTCCAAATGAGGTCTTCAAGCTGCAACCTGATTGACAGGCTAAACTCCACCCCTTCACTCTTTTGTCTCAAATTGACAACAGATTATGTAACTATCACAATTGTGGATTGGGGTTTGATGCAACTGCAGACCTCCTGGATAAAGGCTGTGGTTCTCAAAAGGCCCAGCTGATCCCTGCAGATCATTTCTAAGACTATTACAGAGAATTTGACTCATGGTGTTGATGATTCATAATGGATATATCACGGCCTAACAGAAAAATGAAGGAATCTGTCTTGCAGGAAGTACAGCCAGAAAGCTCCTTAGCAGCAAGGCTGCGGAGGCTTTGTCTCGCACACTTGGGGCATGTTATCAGGAGGGACCAGTTCCTGCAACAGGGCATCACGCCTGGTAAAACAGGATCTGTGGAAAAGAGGAAGACCCTCGGTGAGATGGCGTGACACAATGGCTGCACCAACAGGCTCCACCTAAACCGTGAATGTGAGGATGGCGCAGGACTGGTTGGTGGTTCCTTCTGTCCCCCGTGGGGTCGCCATGAGTTGACATCAACTTGATGGCACCTCACAACAACATCCAATAGAAGCAAGCCCACTTTGGGTTAGTGGACACGGTAAAGGCTTCTAGCTCTTACACTGCACCAGAGATGAAAGCCTGGCTAAGGGAACACAAGGACAAATTAAGAAACACAACCAGTTGAGTTGGTTCTGACAGCAACTTATCGGGTGTTATAGGGGAACTCTGCTCCAGGGGTGCTCAGCGGCTGAGTCTGTTTCTAGAAGTCTTTCCAGCAGGCCTTTCTGGCTAGTGTTCTTTATCTGGAGGTTGCACCAGTCTGTTGAGCATCACAGCCACGTGGTGTACACCCTCTTCTGCCAGAGGGGGGGGGGGAGTCACTGTGCATGAGGTTCATTGGCTGAGAAAGGACCGGTCTCCTGTGTAGAAGGGGGGCTCTAGACTGCCAACTCCATCCCATGCGCAGCTTTGGCCTCTGAGATACAACAAAGAGAAAATGCCACCAAACAACTTCCGTGGCCCATTTGGGCAAAAGCTGAGGAATTACAATTCCTTTCAAGGTTCTCCCTCTGGCGGTCATGTTGGGGCACCCGTGGCCTTTCCCGTGACCTTTTCCATTTCCAGGATCTGGAGATGGTTTGACCTTCCACCCCAGGCTTTTTGTGATCATGTCCTTTGCAAAGTGAAATCCTAATGTCGGTGTTCTACTGATGGAACAGGCATCCTGTCCAACCAAATCACACATCATCCGAGTAGAATCCTTTCTCCCTTCCTTTCCCCTTTTCACATCTCTGGGAGCCTGTGTGTGTTTGTGTGTGTCCAACACTTTGGAGTGACCAAGGGATTTATGGGAAGCAAGCATTGGGCTCTGGGCAGGGCTCTGCTACATCTCTACTTCATATGTCACAACCTTTAGAAAAACACGATCAAACACCACCTTGGAAAAGCAAGCACTATAGGAATAAACGGGAATCCTGGAGGGGTGCAAATGGTCAAGTGCTCAAAGACTCACCAAAAGTTGGTGGTTCACATCCACCCAGAGGTGCCTCTGCAGAAAGGCCTGGCAAATGGGTTCCCCCAAACCAGCCATGGAGAACTCCATGGTGTTCAGTTCCATTCCGACTCACATGGGGCTCCAGAGGTCAGCATCAACTCAACACCATTGAGTTGGGGCCTTGATTTATGGGACCCCACAGAGAATCTGAGGGAGGGAGGGGTGACCCCAGTCACCTTCCATCTGCCCAGAAGAAACTCTCTGTCCTTGTCCCACATTTGTCTGTTGCTGTTGATGACATGTTTCTGAACTCGTTCAGCAAAGTTACAAATGTTTCTAGTCAGATCTGCTGGGTGTTTCGCCACTGGGCACAGTGGGCTAAGTGTTCGGCTGCTAACAGAAAGGCTGGAAGTTCAAATCCATGATCATCATTGTGGCAGAAAGATGAGGCTGTTGGCTCCTTAAAGACGTGCAGTCTCAGAAACTCTCTTGGGTAGGTCTACCCTGTCTCTCCGAGTGGGAATCTCCCTTCCCCTGCCCCAGCAGTGATAATGCTGTCTTGCGCCCCTGAGTCACCTCCCGTTCACGGCGATCCCGTGTACAACAGAATGAAGCAGGGCCCAGTCCGGTGCTATCCACACAGTGTCTGAGCCCATGGTTGCCGTCACTGTGTCTATCCATCCCAATGAGGGTCTCCCTCTCTTTCACCGACCCTCTAACTTACCTTCAATTAGTAACACATCCCAAGTAGGTGAGATGAGGCCTCACTGTCTCCCTTCGAAGGGGCATTCTGGTTGTACTTCCATCTAAGGCATGGCAGGTGTGGCAGGTGCCTGAGCGCCAACGAGCAGCTCCTATGCACGGTGGCAGTTAGCATCGCTGGCTCTGAGAGCCCAGAAAATTGAAAGCGCCATACTTCCATCTTTGAGAGCCCCCCTGGGTTGAGGGTCTTTTTCTGCTGAGCGTACTAAGGGGAGACTCTGGAAAACGCCTTTGAGTGCTTCAGCCGTGGATGCCGGGAAGGCTCAGTGGCCATTTCCGTGGAACGTGTCTCGTGTTAAGGAAAAGATGAATGGGTTTGACTGGTATTTGAGCTCTTACCATGCTGCAGTTCTCTAAGAGATGGGAGCCAGATGCTGGATGGCAGCACAGCTCAGTGCTTGCCACGGGCCTGTCTTCCTTCTGGCAGCCACAGGTGCTGTCAGTGTTCTTTGCCAACCCTGTAATTCAAAGGGTGAATTGAAAACCTTCTCTATTTATGTCGTAACTTAGAAGGTCTTACCAATGAGACAGACACAAGCCAGTGAATGAATTCTTCCACGTGAGTTCAGCTTCTTGACAACACTTTGATTGAGAGCACACTGTGCAACCTGGTGGCTTTCTGCGGGATCCCAAAGCCCTCCATCCTGGTGCCTGCCGAGAGAGCTGACCACAAACCTCCCCACATTGCCACCTAAAAAGCAAGCGGTTGGGTGCTTTCCAAACCAGCAGCATGAGGCGTGTTCTTAGGGGTCCATTTAAAAAGGATTCTGAATATTTCTCAGCCCGGAAAACCCGGACTTGATGAATGTCCTTTTCCATCTGTGTAGGCTGCACATTAGCACATTCACAGGTAGGAGGGAATGATGACATGTTGGGGAATTTGCTTTTAAAATTGTGGCAATAGATAGGCCCAGAGCTTTCCGTTTCTGCTTGCCCGGTGAGCTCAGGTGGAAACAAACCAGGGGTCGGTATCTTCTGAGCACTCATTCGTAGCACGGCTCTAAGCAACACCTTCCTAGACCCAAGATGACACAACCACCCATCTCCCCAAGCATGAAATCTAATTCATTATTAATTGCTTTAAGAGGTGGCTTTTCCAGTGTATCATTTTAGAACACACTTCTTTTTCAAAGTCCATTGGTCCATATAGTTCAAGATCCAACCACAATGATTTTCTTTAATAATTGTACGTGATGGTGGTGACAGTGCATCTCAGCGAAGGCAGACACAGAGACGTTGCATTTTATTTCCCAGCATCCCCGGGTCGAGGTAACAAGATGCTTCTCAAGATGCTGAGACTTCCACGTCATCGTCTCTTTGTTTCATAGTTCGGCTGCTGTGCTAAAACCAACACTGCAGCCTCTCCCTCCCCGACTCCCTCTCTCCCCTTCCTTTCCTTTCTTATTCCATAAACCATATCAATTAGACTTCTTGTCTTCAGAACGGACAAAAATCCACCATGTATGGCATAGGCAAAACTTTTCTTAAAGGAATCTCCGGGCTCAAATTTCCAGTCTCCTGTTAGGCATGCGAAAGCTGGACAATGAATAAGGAGGACTGCTGAACTGGCATTTGAATTAAGGTGTGGAGGGAGACCATTGAAAGTACCTCATCAAAGGCTGCCAGAAGAACAAACAAATCTTTGTTTCATAGTCTGGCTGTTGTGCTAAATTGAAACTGGACGAAGTACAGCCAGAATACTCCTTAGAACCGAGAGTGGCCAGACTTTGTCTCGTGTACTTTGGACATGTTATCAGGGAGGGCCAGCCCCTAGGGACATCGTGCTTGCCAGAGGAAGCCCCTCCAGGAGATGGATTGGCACAGTGGCTGCAACAATGGGCTCAGACATAGCAGCCACTGAGAGGATGGCTCAGGACTGCCAGTGTTGTTGTGGTGGTTTTTAACCATGTTATTGGTATAAAATTCACACATCATACACTTCAATCGTTTGGTCCTATTAAAAAGGGTTGTGTAATCATAACTACAATTGGTCCTAAAACATTTTCTTCCTTCTTGCGCTCCCCATTTTCCACAGCCTCCCTACCCATACTCCCACTAAACCATTAATCTAGTTACTGTCTCTGTAGATTTAGCAATCCTAGATTTCATATACTGGAAAACGTACAAAAAATACCCCAATAACAAAATAAACCAGAGAGAAACCTCAATAGAAAAGAAAGCAGGCAATATTAAAAACCAGAACAAATTTGAAATGGGCCCAAGGGGAGATCATTTGATAAGACGTTAGATTTTAACCTAGTCGGTTCTACTACAGTCCGCTTCCCATCACGTTCTTCATGAAAGCAAAACAACCGACATCCTCAGTCTGCAGTCAGAGGGGTTTCATCCAGGCTTAATGCAGGACGAGGCAGCGTTTTGTTCTCCTGTACACGGAGAGAGGAGTCTGCCTAGTCCCCTAAGAGTTACAGTCTTGGAAACCCACAGGGGCCATTGTGCCCTGTCCTGTAGAATTGCCACGGGGTCAAACAGTGAGTGAGTCTGTAACACATAGGACCACCATGAGTCAGAACTGACTCAAAGCCACAGATGAACAAATAAATTAGATTCACGGAAACGTTTTGGGTACCCAAAGCAGTAAGCACATCCTCTTATATATAGAAAACTCACTTGTGTAAGTGAGTTACAAACCAGCCATCTTTAATTTCATATTTGGCTTTTGAGTTTTCCAAAGTCACACATTGTCCCACGCCACCGGCTTCCCCCAACATGGTAAACTTGGCATTATTTTTTTTCACCAACAATTACATTTTGTACTTGGGTGGAGAGTCAAAGGTTTATCTTCATTTTACCGCACCAGTCACTTCCAAGTTAAAAGGCATATCGCACGAGTAAGAGGCGCTGATGAATTCTCACACAAAGAAGACTAATTGCCACCAATCTGGAAGATTCTGGGGATGGGGGAGCCAGCCAGGCCCCAGAATGCAGAGGGCAGGCAGCAAGCTTTGTTGTCAGGCACCGCATCTGGGGCTCTGCCAGCTTCTGTGTGCCGGGATTGATAAACTACACCAACCATCTGGTGGCTTGGATGCAATCGGCACGATTGATACGGAATTTTAAGAGCATCAGAGACTGACTTCTGCCTCGATCCCTTGCCTGGTTTTCAGATGCTGCAGGAAATGATGCAGAGAATTAGGGAGCACATTTTAAATTACATCCGTGGGCCTCTTCTATGCTGGAGCTGCCTGGGGCCGTGCATTCCAGAACTCCTCCCTGGATCTCAACTCCGGTACTAACAAACAAGCGCTCTCTCTCCCCAGTGAGAGGCGATTTGTTTCCCTAGGTCAGGGCCACCCAGAGGCAGACTGGCTGGCACTAGGCCAGCCAAAGGGGCGCTCTGAGAGCAGTGGGAGGTGACAGCCATTGTGGTTGTTAGACTCCATTCAGTTGGTTCCAACTTATAGTGACCTCATGGACGACCAAACAAAACACTCCCGGGTTCTACGCCGTCCCCCAATCGTGGTGCCTGCAGGCACTGTGTCCGCCCGTCTCCTTGAGCATCTCCCTCTGGTGCTGACCTTCTGTCCTACGGTCTTCTTTATGGGTTGCAGGTTAGGGAACCGCATTGGGGCACACCCACTCAGCCTGGTGACAACCCCTGTTTCTCACAGCCTCCTCCCAAGGCTCACCGCTGTCCCGATAAGCAACATCATGATAAATGGAGGAAAGAGCGAAGCTGTCAAGGATTCCATTGACACCTGGATCCACAACCAGTGCTCACGGAAGCAGCAGTCCAGAACTCAAACCACTGACTGCGTATTATTGTTAATAAATCATTGTGTTAGGGGCTCTTACAGCTCTTATAGCAATCCATACATCCACTGTATCAAACACATTTGTACACACATTACCATCATCATTTTCAAAACATTTTCTTTCTGCTTGAGCCCTTGGTATCAGCTCCTCATTTTTCCCCTTCCTCTCCCACCCTTCCACTCTTGTGAAGCCCTGATAAATCATAAATTATTATTATTTTCATATCTTCCATCATCGGCTGCCTCTCTTTGCCCACATTTCTGTTGTTCATCCCGCTGGGGTGGAGGGTTGTACGTTGCTCATTGTAGTCAGTTTCCCATATGTCCCCCTTCTCCCTCCACCTCCCCCTGCCCTCATGGTATTGCTACTCCCATTATTGTTCCTGAGGGATTTATCTGTTCTGGATTCCGTGTGTCCAGAGCTCTTATCAGTACCAGTGTACATGCTCCTGATTTGTGAGGGAGAACTGGGGGCATGATAGTGGGGAGGCGGAAGTGGAATGTTGTGTGTTTTGTCGGGTGTTATGCTGCACCCTGGCTGATTCCTTCCTTCATTGTGACCCTTGTGTGAGGGAATGTCCAATTGTTTACAGTTTCCACTCCAACATCCATAATTTTCATCGATATATTTGTTTGTTTAGGGTCTTCTGATGCCTGATCCCTTATCCTGTTCATAACTCATGATTGCACAGGCTGGTGTGCTTCTTCTCTGTGGGCTTTGTTGCTTCCTTACTAGATGGCTGCTTGTTTAACTTCAAACCTTTAAAACCCCAGATGCTATATATTTTAATAACTGGGCACCATCAGCTTTCTTCACAACATTTGCTTATGTACCCATTTTGTCTTGACAGTGGGATCCTGTCAGGAAGGTGAGCATCACAGAATGCCAGGTTATTAAAACAAAGTGTTCTTGTGTTGAGGGAGTACTTGAGTAGAGACCCAATGGCTATCTGCTACCTTGATAATTAACATTTAAATATATGTGCATAGACCTGTATCCCTATTGTTATATATTAACATATTTACATATGCACATGCTTATATTTATACCTCTATAAATGACTTTGCCCTCCTAGTTGTTTCCTCTATTTCTTTTTACTTTCCTCCTGTCCCACTATCATGTTTGACCTTCATTCAGCTCTCAATACTTCCTCTCAGCTACACTACACTTGATCCAACCCCACCAGACATTCTACACCTTACTCACCATCGATTTTAGATCTCTTGTTGTTTCCTTGTCCCTGCGTTTGTTGGCAACCCCCTCTCTTTCTCCCACCTCCTGCTCTTCTTCCATGTCCCTCGGAGCCATCAGCCCCCTATTCTCTCCTGGGGGTTGGGTATCCTGACTATCTTGCATGGATAAACATGAGAACAAGAAAACGAAAGAGCAAGCCTATCAATAGTTCCTGGCCTGTCTGCTGGCCCTTCTGAATGCTTTCCAATTGGATCTGGTGAAGTACCAAGCCCTGCCCACCAATTCCAAAGTCTATTTTTTTAATTCCTCAGGGACTTCATGACTTTGCCTCCCTTGCATTCCCTTTGTGTTTCACTCTGGTGTGTGTGGTGGTGGGGAGGGGTGGATCAGGCGGGGCACAATTCCCACACTGTGTCTCCCGTGCTGTCCCCCGTAGCACTGTGGGTCAGTCAGTGAGGGGGTGTAGTGTCTCATGGTGGGGTCAGCCCCATGCTCCTCTCTGTGCATCAGACCATGGTGTTTTTAATGGCCTCTCATACGTGTGAAAGCTAGAAAATGAATACGGTAGCCTGGAGAAGAAAGGATGTATTTGAATGGGCTCTCAGAAGAACAAACACACTTGCCTTAGAAGAAGGACAGCCAGAATGCTCTTTTTTTTAAATAATAAATCATTTTGTTGGGGTTCATACAACTCTTACCACAATCCATACATACATCAATTGAGTAAAGCACCCTTATACATTTGTTGCCCTCATCATTCTCAAAATTCGCCTTCCACTTGGGTTCCTGGAATCAGCTCATTTTCCTTTTTTTCCCTCCCCTTCCCTCCCCCCTCCCTCATGAACCTTTAATAATTTATAAATTATTATTTTACCTTACGGAAGGATGGTGAGATGATCTCATGTACTTTGGACTTGTTACCTTGAGATGGACTTCATGTTGGTAAAGAGGCAAACTGACAGATTGTCTCTTCAAACCCACCAGCTGCTCAGTGGGAGGAAGATGAGGCAAGTCTGCTTCTATCTGGATGATAGCCTTGGGACCCCTGTGGGCAGCTCTGCCCTGCCCTAGAGAGCAACTGTGAGCAGGGGCCAAGCTGACAACAGTGGGGCTTGGGGCCACAATCTTCCCAAGCAAATTGCCAGACCTTTTTTATATGACACCGGTGAGTGGATTTGAACTGCCCACCTTTTGGTTAGTACTCAGACACAGACCATTGGTCCACCCAGGGACCTTGTCATAGAAACTCGGTCCGCTGTGGGGCTCAAACCAAAGCATAGTTCACATTGCCAAGAAGAGGTTCTGTCTCAAACACCGCTGCTTAATGGAATTCTAAGGATTTGTTTTCTGATAGTTAATTTTTTTCCCCTGTAATTTCCTGAAATCTCCCTAGAGTTACGCTGAGAGACCCCACAGGGCCCGTGCCCACCGTGAAGCTCTTTGCCTTTGGAAATGCGTCGCGCGCGTCATAATAGATTCTGTTTAAAAGGGAGCTCTGCTAATAAGTGTTTCTGATGGCTCGCTTCCCCGCAAGGAGGACGCGTGATTTTCATCCTATCAGAAAGGCGCTGGAAACACTTGACAATGGAAAACCTCCCATCAGGATGTCAGTTGTTTTTACCCCGCTCCTTATGAATTTCAGTTTCCCAAACTGATATTTATTAAAGAGATTAAATTTGATTTTACACTGCTGTTTGGATTATGCATACGCTTCGTGTTTGATTTGTTTGTCTTTGAGATGAAAGGTGACAGATGACAGGCACGAGAGGCGGTTATTTAAATCGTCACCTTTGCAGCTCCTCTGCAGTAGACTGCATCTCGGAGAGCTGAGAGGCACCAGGCAGGAAGGGGATGGGACGGCTGTGCCCAGGAGGAGGCGGGAGAGGCTGTGGGCAGGGAGCCCTGGGCAGGGAGAGGGAGGGGTGTCCGGATGTGCTGGACAGCCTTGCCTCCTCCGAATCCAGGGAAGGTCAGAATGGGATGGGGTCCTTACTTAGACAGGTAGGTAGCTACCATTCAGTCTGTCCCAGCTCGTGGAGAGTGCTCACACAAGGGACCATCATGCTGCCCCATTGTCACCAGAATGTTCCAGGCCATCACTGTGTCCAGGGCCTCCCTATCCCTTGCCAGCCCCTGCCTTACCACACAGGACCCTCCCCCCGCACCCCCTGCCCCCTAGCTACACACACATCCACACAGATATGTTTTCATTTTGCCTTTGGTGCTGTCCCGATTCACTGTATCCTGGACTAGATGCTCTGGGGCATGTCTGGGCACACATGTCTGGCGCTCCCTGAACTGATGCATGCTGGGAGGCAGAAGGGAAGGGAGGGAAAGTAGGACCTCAGGGTAGGATTCCACTTTCCCCACATCTAGCTATGTGTCCAGGGGCCGGAGAACCACAAGATCAGTGGTTCAGGCCCAGCAGTCACCCCTTTGGAGGAAAACAAGGCATTCTGGTCCCACAAAGATCGACGGCAGTCTTAGAAACTGAGGGGCAGGTCTGCTGTGTCCTGCAGTCTCTGTGGATGACAGCCACTCTGGGACTTTGAATTGTGTGTGCAGAGGTTGCTAAACAAAAGTAGGAGGTGACCATATTGCCCAGGGTCGCCCGGAGCTAGGAGCCAAAGAGAATGTTTTCATTTATTGGAAAGGATGATCCTTTTAAATTTCATAAAAGCCCAAACCTGAGTAAAGACGTTGTCTGTTTGCCCCTCTCTTAGAAATCACAGCTTCAGCATAAACAGCCTTCCCTGTCAACAAAGCCCAGGAGACTCGGGTGGGGGTTGGTGGTGGAGGCATGCCTGCTCTAACTGCCAGCAGGGCTTTGGCGCATTGAGCTGAGTTTATGGCTGGGACAGTGCCGGTGATTGACCTCAGTGGGCTTTGGTGATGGAGTAAAGAGCAGGACAGGGAGGTGTTCGTACTGCACTGCCCAGCCTCAGCATCAGTGTCAGCCTGCACCACCGACCCTGCCCAGATAAGAAGCTGATTCCCATCATTGACTTTACAGAACAAAGCAAGCTGTTTGCTCCCGCCACAAGCTAAGTGGCTTTCTTGGCCTCTCCGTTATTCTCAGGGGACTCTGAGTGGTACCAGTGGGTGGGGATTCAGACCTGCCCAGGTGAGCCTTGAAAGAGAAGTCTACTTCCTGAGGTCACAGTTGCTGAAACTGTCAGGGAGCTCGGTGGTCCGTTTTACTCTGTCCCCGGCAGCCTCACAGCAGGGCCAGCATCAGTGCACACCCGCCCTTCCCCTCGCCACTCAGTTGTTTCCCGCCATCTTCTCTCTGGCTCTGGAGACGACTCATACCTTTCCGGCCCCAAAATCAGCGTCAAGAATGGCTGCTCTTCCAGGTGGTCTCAGGGACCTGCTCTCACATGTCTGACACCGGTCGCCACACCAGCTCTCCCCTCTGAGGTGGGGGAGCCTGCTATCCAAGGACTCACCGGGGAAGGAGAGCTCAGGCCTAATGCTGTCAGACACCACACCTGCCAGGCAGTGTCCACAAACAGAACTCTCAGGGACCCCGCCCTGGTCCAAGTCAGCTGCTCCCTGGCCCATGGCTTGGCATAGAGCCCTGCCCTCCCTGACAGCCAGATACCAATGTGTTGGGGCAGAGCTTCCACTCTCGGGACAAGTTGGTCTCTGACCACAGCACCCACAAAGGGAAGGGCGCTTCAGCACCAAAGCCCAGAGCAGTGTTGGGGCGGGCACGGTTCAGTAGTGCTGCCTTTGTAGGACCCAGGTGGCACCGAGGTGAAACGCTCACTGCCACCTGGAAAGCTGTTAGTCCGAAACCACCAGCCGTCCGTCCAGGGAGCAAGGCGAGGCAGTCTACTTCCCTGCAGGTGACTGCCTGGGGACCCTACTGGATCAATGTGATTCCTGCTCAATGGCACGTTTTCGTTTTTTAAAAGATACCTCCGTGTTTAAAGAAAGTCTATCGTATCGTCGTTCTTGATACTCTGAAAGGTATCCAATAGTTTCCAGACGGGAAAAATATTCTGAGCATTTACTGCTGTTGACTTCAGATACTGCCAAGACAAAGCCTTCTGCTCCTTCTCCTTTCCGGAAAGGCAGAGTCTGTTTAAAGCAAAACACCTTCGCAGTCCGCATTCTGCTTCTAAAGAAAAATATTAACTCCAGTCCCAAATGGTTTCCCTGGAAAATGCTTCTGCCATGTTCTTAGGAGTAAGCCAATGGCTTCCTGTGAGCTCCATCCTTTGAAGGCATTCATTCACCGAGAACACCGAGGGCTCAGTGCCCCCTAGTGGGCCCACGCCGCCACCTGTGCCACCTTGCAGGCTGAGAAACTAACTCCCCCTGCAAAAGACAGGTCTTGAAGCATTCACAGCTGCTCCCCTGCAGAGATGCACCCCATAATTTTGAGCACAATTAAAAAAAACAACCTTTAACCCACTGCCATGGAGTCAATTCTGACGCGTAATAGCTCCATGTAGAGTTTCCGAAGCTGTGAATCTTTACGGGACCAGATAGCCTCATCTTTCTTCCCAGGAGAGGCTGGTGGGTTTGAACTGCCAACTCGGTGGTTAGCAGTCCAATGCTTCCTGGACAAGGCCTCTTATTATTAAAACCCACTGAAGAAAATCCACTGCCACCCGCCTTAAAGTGACCCCACAGCACGGAGTAGAACTGCTTCTTAGAGATCCAAAGGCTGTCTGTCGTCTTTGGAAAGCTGACGGCGTCTTCTTTCTCTTTGAGGTTAGCAGGTCAGTGTCTAGCCCACAGTGCCAGCAAGGCTGGTTAAAAATGTTCTCCCTCACATATCTAATCTGCCTGCCCGAATAGATGAAATAGAGTCACTTCTCCCACCCCGGCCTGGACAAAAAATGTCTCTGATTGAATCAGATCCATGCCAACAGATGGCCAAGAACCTGAATGAACATGTTCTACCGAATTAATTGATGTAGATGCCACTTGTCACCTCCCGTGACTCTGCGTTTTCCTCTCTGGATTCCGATTACTTCACACTGTCGCTCATTCTCGCATCATATTAAAATTCTTTCTGGCTCTGCCCCTCTCCTTGGGAGCGGGAGCCGCAGCTGATGAAGTTAGGCTCATCAAAACCTGTCATTAAAGCTATATTCGTTTTTATATGTTGGGAAAACCTTGCCGTTTGATAGAATAAAATACACCGTCACATTTGAAATCAATGATAATTACAAATGACGGATCATTTGCAAAGAAGCAACACAAAAGTAGCTATTAGGCCCTTTTCCAAAAGTGGAAGAAACATGGGAGCAATTCATTATTGACCAATTATCTGCTAAGTAGCTGTGACAATGGGCTCAAAGGGGCCAGGGAGTGTGAGGCTGGCACAGTGGAGGGTGACTTTCCAGACTTGTACATGAAAACTCAAATAAACCCCACTCCATGGGGCAGATGCTGACTCCTGGCCACCCTATAGGACAGAGTAAAACTGCCCCCAGGGTTCCCAGAAGGCAGCTCTCTATGGCAGTAGAAGCCTCATCTGCCTGTCAAGGAGCAGCTGGGGGTTTCCAATGGCTGACCTTGTGGTTAGAGTCCAACAAGTCCGTACTACGCCCGTGAAGCCACCCTGAATTAGAACCAGCTCAGCAGTAGACTAGCAACGGCAGCTGTGCAGGCAGCCTGTTAAAAATGGTCAGCACGGCTGGTGGCAAAAGGCAGGTGAGAGGAAAAGGAAATATACGGCCACAGATGGAGACTCTGTGATAATCATATGCACTCGGCCCATTAGTTCCAGGTCTCCACCTGGATGATTCTCTTGATGTTGGTGTGTGATGGTGACTTTGAGCTCTCAGGCTCCAGGCTGTCTGAAGCCCCAGAGGACAAGAGCCACCAGGAAAGAGATAGTCAGATTTGGGAAAATGACTATCTCTCCTGGAGAAGGGGCAGTGGGGGTTGGGGTGTCACCATTGGGCAAGTGTCCCAGGTGACCGCAACGTTTATCATCTGAGGGTGAAGTCAAATGTATCTGCACGAAAGCCCAGAAACCCTTCTTCTGAAACGCAAGCATCAAAACATGACGCTCCTGTCTCTGGGCAGATCCCCCACCTGGGCCCGTGCCCTTCTGAAGGCAATGTTTCCATCTCTCTGACTTTTCCCTGGAGAATTCTGCCCTCTTCCATGGATACCAGGTCCAAACTGCAAGGTGACATCCTTAGGGACTTGAACCGGTGATGCAGAGTCCTTGATGTCAGTGTTGAAGAAGTACAACTCAACAGAAGACAGATCACGTCCCGTGAGGGCACGCATGGACAAGCGTGGCCATGGGTCCATTTTGTTTTTCTGTCTTAAAGCAAATTCAACTCTGGCCATGGGGTTGCAGTGCCCCATTCAACAGCAACAACAGAATGCCCTGCAGATGGTTCTCCTGGGAAGGTCTGCCTACACATGTACGTCTCCAGAGCAGGACCGTCCTTCTGCTGAAAGAGCCTCCCTCCATGACCTGACATGCCCAGGACCCGCCAAGGGTTGACACTCACAAATTCCGGGATTGACAGTTACACCCTCTGGTCTCTATCCCCTGCTGTCGATAGTCTGGTGACTGATAGAAATTAAAAGCATGCTGTGTGCTAAGAGGCAGGACATGTGCGAGGGTGAGAAGCAGAAACAGACAGGAGAGAGGTGGAGAGCGGGAGGCGACAGAGATACAGCCTTGAGGAGGAGCGTGAGAAAGAGACTCGGACAGCGAGAAGTGTTTTTGGGGGTCATCTTACTAGGTTTTCCATATAACCCATTTTGTCTTCTGAAAATAGCAACAGCTTTCCCTGCTTCCTTCTATATTGGGACTTCTACTTTTGTTGTTCTTTTCTTTTGCTTTGCCTTCCTTTGCACCGGCTCGTCATCCTAGCCCCTGGTGAGCCTTCTTCGTAGGAGAGGGAATTCCATCCCGTGGACTGCTTGCCTTTGTGACGTGGCTCTGAGCTTCCAGTGGGCAGTTTTCACCGGACCGAGCAAAAGTGCTTTCCTCCTCAATTGGTGGTCCAGGGTTTCTGGCTTTGGGTCTGCCTGCTTGTCTGGGCTTTTCTTGGTTTGGGGAGGAATGTCCTAAACTTCAGCCCTTTTTGGTAGATTTCATCACCCATTGGGCCTGTCATGACGTTTCCGCCCATCGTAGCTATTTCACACCAGTGTGTGTTGTTGAAGTTGATACCTGTTTGCATCCCTCAGAAAAAAACAAAGCAAAACAAAACAAAAACTTTTTTCTCTCTCTCTCTCAGGACTTTTGTTACACTGTGGGATAGGACATGTCTTCTGATAGAACTTGAACTTATATTTTTGGGGCCTCTTTTACAGATTCAAAAGCACTTCAAAAAGCTCTTGGGAAACATCCATCATTTTTTAACTCCTTTTCCCCACAGACTTGTTGCAGCCCCGCCCATCCCACACCACCCCACGCCCCACATCAATAAGAGAGCCGCACTCTCTCCTGGCGTCCGTGCCTCGCCTACTGGGGACATTTTCGAGTCCATGCTGCTAACCAGGAAGCCTCACTTGCGATGTTCCCGGAAGCATCTCCTTTGCCTCATCGTCTGTGGTCCACTGCAGGGGAGTCCTTCTCTCCCAGGGAGAGCTTGCTCTGAAGACTTTCAGGTGTTGCACGATGTCCCCCCATCCTGGTGCCCGTTCCCTGAGATGAGGCAGCACCCTACTTGCTCAGGAGGGTCCACCCCCTTGCAGGATTCTCCAGTCTCTAACATTCTTCCACATTGAAACTCTGTCTGTGCCACCTCCCTCTGCCCTACCAACCACTCCCACACCCAGGATCTTTTCTTGACTGATCTTTGGAGGAAACAAAGAAAGAGCAGTCAAAACTAAAATTGCGGGAGAGCTGCTATTGGGGCCAAAGCCAGCTCTAAGTCTCCATGTCCTGAGGGCTCTGCTTGTCCCCACGGCCCCAAGCCATCCCAGGGATTATGTGGTGACTTTGAGAAGACAGGACATGCCAGGTGTGAATGTCCCTGAGGAGGTCCCTGTAAGTACCGGAGTGGAAGGGAAGCCTCCCTCCACCTGTTTCCAGTGTGGGACAGACTGCAGGACACCAAGCTCTTGAGTGCCCGAGCAGGTCTTGGTGGCAACAGGGGCTGTGGACAAATGGGGGTCTGACTCCCCAGCTCCTTTGGGCAGCATCGTGGACATCCAACTCGAGGGGCTATGGGTGGGTGTGCATGTTACCCCTAAGTCCACCACCAGCTGTGTGCTGGACACTGAGGCTGATGGTGTATTTGGTGACAAAACCTTTTGGTGGCCTTTTGACTTCCTCCTGTCTCCATGTTATTGGCAACATGACTGCCAACAAGAGGCGCTTCTCACACCTCCTATGCCCTGCACCTGGGGGTGGGGGTGGGGAGGGCTCTTCAGTCGCCCATCAAGTTCTAATGACTCCCGAGTAATTCTACCAGTCCCTCTCCCATCTTTACAGATTTTCCTTCATCATCTTAACATTAAGCATGGTAGGCAGTGCACGGAATGAGGTAGGGGTCTACAGGTGGGGATTTTAGCCTACAGAAAACCCCTCTACTTATTATACCATCCTTTTTCCATGAGCCGTGACACTGCCAACCTCAACAGAGACCAAATGTCCACAGGACCTTGGATTAGACCAGTGGTTCTCAACCTTCCTAACGCCGCCACCCTTTCATGTGGTGACGTCCCCCAACCATAAGATTATTTTCTTTACTACTTCATCACTGTCATTTTGCTACTGTTATGGATCAGGTGACCCCTGTGAAAGGGTGGTTCAACTTCCAAAGGAGTGGCGACCCATAGGTTGAGAACCACTAGGTTAGACTCTGTGCATGCAGGTGACGGACCACATGGGTCAGTTTGACAACTCTGACAATGATGACAGAGCCCAAATATGCCTTTGTTAATTGGTAGAAAGGCACCTTTGTTTATGTGCACTGTAAGGATTGCTCCCGCAGCTCTGGGCTTGGCAGAGCAAGTCTCTGTGCTCAGTCTTGCTTCCAAAATAACACTGTTGAAAGCTCATTTTCACCCAGGGCTCAGATCCCTGCCAGGCACGTGGCAGTCTCCCCAACCGAGAGGCCACTCCACGTGGTTGGGGAAGAGCCAGCCTTTGAGCAAGTCCTGGCCCTCACCCCTTCAGCAGAGGAGGCTGAACACGCGGCACTGGAGCAATAACAGGATCAGCCGCACCTGTGGCTTGTGAAGGCAAGATAATAAGGTGATGTCTGTCAAAGTACACAATCTGTTGCTTGGTGCATAGGAGAGTTTTAATAACTGATAGCTGATTTTCTTGCTATGTATAAAGTTCTGGTGAACCCTGTAGGACCATATAGGACAGAGGATGAATATTGGAATATTCATAAGGATTAAAAGGGCTGTTATACAATCTGGCCTTCCATGAAGCTCACCTTCCCGGCATGATCTCTGAAGACAAAGTGGGTGCATAAACAAATGTGGTGAAGAAAGCTGATGGTGCCCAGCTATCAAAAGAGATAGTGACTGGGGTCTTAAAGGCTTGGAGATAAACAAGTGGCCATCTAGCTAAGAAGCAACAGAGCCCACATGGAAGAAGCACACCAGCCTGTGTGATCACAAGTGCCAAAGAGATCAGTTATCAGGCATCAAAGAGCAAAAAATCATATCATTGTTTGCTCACCTCCCTGATACAATTGCTGAAGACAAATGGGTACATAAGCAAATGTGATGAAGAAAGCTAAGGGTGTCCGGCTATCAAAAGATATAGCATCTGGGGGTCTTAAAGGCTTGAAGTTAAACAAGCGGCCATCTAGCAGAGATGCAATAAGCCCACGTGGAAGAAGCTCCATCCTGTGTGACCATGCGGTGTCGAAAGAATCAGGCAACAGTCACCAGAAGACCCCAAACAAACAAAAACATGAATGAAAGGGGTCAGAGCAGAGATCCCAACCCCATCTGTAGACAGTGGGACATCCCCTCACAGAAGGGTCACAAGGAAGGGATGACTCAACCAGGGTGCAATACAGCACTGACGATACACACACTAGTCCTCTGGTTCCTTGAGGCTTCCTCACTCCCCACTATCATGACTCTAGGCCTGCCTTTCAGTTCTGGCTAGACCAGAGCTTGTGCACTGGTACAGATCAGAGCTCTCGACACACGGAATCCAGGTCAGAGAAACCCTTCAGGAACAGAAATGGGAGTAGCAGTACCAGGAGGATGGGGGAAGGTGCAGGAAGAAGGGAGAAGGAGGGAACCAATCACAATGATGGGTGCATAACCACCCCCACCCCCGACTAGAGGAACTAACAACATAAATGTGGGTGAAGGGAGACAGCAGACAGTGTAAGATATGAAAATAATAATAATTTATAATTTATCAAGGGGTCACAAGGATGGTAGGGAGGGAGGGGGAAAAAGAGGAGCTGATACCAAGGGCTCAAATAGAAAGTAAATGTTTAGAAAATGATGATGGAGACACATGTGCACATATGCTTGATACCACTGATGTATGGAATGTTGTAAGAGCCCCCCAATAAAATGATTCTTAAAGAGAGAGAGGGAGAGCCGTTATACGTAGAGACCCCGGACGAAGCCCTGCCCCTCAAACACTCGTGCAGCGTGTGAGGACACGTGCAGGTCATTTCCTTCTCCCTCCCTGCCCTCCCTGCTTCTCCACTTCTGCACAGCCCCTCCGCCAGCCAGGCCATACAAGGAGGGCGAGATGTGCGGAGGAGAGACAAAAATCAACGTACTTTGCATTTTTAAAACCTCATGCAGCCAAATTCTTGGGGGTCATGCGATCAGGAAAAATACTGGCATCGAAAGAAGGTTGTATATGGGGGTTTAGAACAAGGCAGTGCATTTCGTTCCTCTTACCAAGAATAGGAGACAAAACCCCAAAACAGTAAAACAAAATTCCAAGGCCATGGCCTCCTCTCCTAATATATTTCCCTGAAATTTTTGAAAAAAACTTTCTCTGACTTAGCACTTTCCATTGAGGGGTCGACACTGTGGCTGCATTGATCTTGGGCCCAAACAATAACCATTGTGAGGCAGGCAAAGACTGGGCGGTGTTGCCTCCTGTTGCCCAGAGGGTCGCCATGAATCAGAACCAACTGGACCGCACCCAACAACAACAACAACAAAGGGAAGACGATGATTAGTTCAGATCAGCCTCACTAATAGATACCGAAATCCAGAGGGAGGGACAGATGCCTATTCTTCAGTTTCCTCCTTCCTCCCTGAAACTGAAGCTCTGACAGGAATGTTGGCCGGCGTTTTAGGAGGGACCATAGAGCCATCGGAACAAGAGGGCCGTCACATTTGTGAGGTAGAGAGCGTCGACAAACTGGATACCCGGTGCTGCGTGGCGCTTAAAAAAAAAAGCTGTGTCAGTGTCTCTGTCTGCATGAAAGCATCGGACAGAGCAGTGAAGTGAGCATTTTCTGAAAGACGAAAGTGTCCCTGAGAGGGCAAACACTGGCGCATACACATGCTTCTGCACAGCCTCCGTACAAGAGATTGTGCCAGGGTGTAAGCCTTCCACAAGAGCCCCCCATCTCCCTCACCCCAAAAAGCATGGACATCACTGGTAATTGGGGGCATCTTCTACCTCAAACCAAGCTGCAGACACCTCCTGTGGCATAAATAATTCTATGTCGGTGCCTGAAACCCGGATTCACGACCAGGAAAGGTAACCATGAGAAGACGTTGGCAGCAGCTTGTCCCACTCCTGTGTACAGACCCTCAGCAGTGGCTGGCTGACCATTGGCCACCTGGTGGCCTGGCTCCCAGCGATTCCTAGACACCGCTTTGATTTTTCATACTTAACCGTACAGCGTCTATTTGTTTTGTTTTAAGAAAAAGAGGCTTTCTGATGGAAATGAACTCATGCTTCTGGCCAAAACGAAATGAAAGGGTCCAAATTCACCCACCTGGCTTAGACCACATCAACACGTAGTGAAAACAAAAGGGCTTCCACCGAGGCATCGAGCACCGCCAGCTCGGCTCGCCTACCAAATGAATGGATTCCCACATATGCATGCTTAAAGCAAGGCAGCCAGTGAGGACCACACAGCCGTGGTCCCATGCATGCACAATGTTAGAAAAGATGAGTCGGCCTAAAGACACAGTGCCAACTCAGCATTTCCTGGGACAGGAGACAGATGTTTTCCGAGGGGCTTGCGGCCAACTTTGGGGGCTGTTGGGAGGATGTCCACTAGCACGGTGCGGTCTGAACACACATCAAGGTTCATCTGATCGTACCCGAAGAGCATGTGCAGGTGACCTGTCACCAGTAAGCCTACAATAATGCCATGAAAGAGTTCATTTCTAGACTGAAATGCTCCATTCACATGGCATAGAATCGGCTACAGGAGGAGCTTTAAGAGTTCATGGAAAATACCCATTCACTTGATTTCCCATGAACCTTCGGCCCACTCTCATATAGGAAAGAGGCTGAGATCAGGGAGTGGGGTTACCCATCTGCCATTGAGAAGCAGACAGATATGGGACGTATACATCCATGTATATACATGCATACAATCTATGGACATAGCGTACCGAAGCACGCACACACGAGTATAATGAACAGGATTGCTTCGCTTAAGGAAACTCGCTGAGCACACAATCATGATAGCCAGCATGTGTCCGGACAAGCATTTGCCTGTCGGTTTGTCCCACTGTGGTGGCTGGTGTGTGGCTGTGATGCTGGAAGCTATGTCACTGGTGTTTCAAATGCCAACAAGTTCACCTAAGGCGGCAAGGTTTCAGCAGAGCTTCCAGACTAAATACAGACATCAAAACCAAAAGGCTCTCTCTCTCCTGAGGAAGTGATCACTGGAAACTGTATGAGCAGCAGTGGAGAGCTGCCCGAGATAGTGCAGGGACATGAGCCCCTCGGATCAAAGACACTCGGCATTCGACTGACGGAGAGAAGAGTGAAACTTAACATTGAGGGTGGAGTAAAGCTTTGAGGATCTTCATTGGCTGGAGGGCACAACCCAAAATGAGAGGGGACAGGAGCAAACGTCCATTCATAAGCGGAACGTGGAATGTACGAAGGATGAAGCTAGGAGATTAGAACTTCCCAAAAGTGAACTGGATGCATGAAGATTGATATCCTAGGTATTGGTACAGAGTTGAGATGGTTTACTATTCTGGGAACAACAAATTCAAGAGGAATGGCGTCTCATTCATCTTCAAAAACAATATTTCACGGCCTATCTTGAAGTACAGTGCTATCTACGATAGGATAACCTCTATGTACACACTCAAATGTACACACCAGCCACTGAAGCCAATGATGAACAGAAGAACTCTACAGGCTGAAATGGATCAAACACGCAATAACACATGGATAATTCATGGTAAATGGAATGCAAAACTTGGTAGCAAAGGGGAGGGAGTAGTATTTGGAAAACAAGGTCCTGGTGGCAGAAACAAACTGGACGTCACTTGATAGAATTTTGTAAGATCAACGACTTCTTCGTTGCAAAGATCTCCCCCCCACACAATATGAATGGTGCGTGTGCACGTGGACCTAGCCAGACGAAACGCATAGACAGGAATCCACGTGACTATGTCTGTGGGAAGAGAGAATGAAACACGCCATCAGCAGCCCAAACGAGGCGATGGGCCCATTGTGGAACAGACCAACGTCGCTCATATGTTGAAATCCATGAACATTAAACCAGTCCACAAGAGACCTGATGAGCTGCGGGGTGATACTGAGAACACCACATATGAAGGAAGCAAAAGGTCAGTAAAAAAGACAAGAAAGGAAAGATCTTGATGGATGGCAGAAGAAACTCCGCAGCTTGCTCGTGAATGGAGAGTAGCTAAAGCAAACAGAAGCAATGATGAGGTAAAGAGAGCTGAGTAGAAAATGTCAAAGGGCAGCCCCAGAAGATAACGCGCTACATGGAGATATGCAAAGGTGTGGAGCTAGAAAGCCAAAACAAAGAAGCATCCAGCAGATCTTAACTGAAAGAATTGAAGAAAACACACCCCCGCTTTCAGGTGCAACATTGAAGGCTTCTTTGAACAATGCAGGAAGCATCAAAAGAAGTTGGAAGGAATCCACAGAGTCGTGGTACCATTTCAAGAGGCAGCAGATGATCAAGAACTGATGCGGCCGCAAGAAGTTCAAGCTGCACTGAAGGTATGAGCCAAAACCAAGGCCCCAGTAATTGATGGAGTACCAATTGAAATGTCACGCTGAGCTGATGCAGCGCTGGAAGCACTGATTCTTCTATGCCAGGAAATGTGGGAGACCTGGCCCACCAACTGGAAGAGATTCATATTGTGTCCAGTCCAAAGAGAGGTTACCCAACAGTATTGGATAATCTTATCAACAGCATATGCAAGTGTGATTTTTTCCCCCTGAAGATCATTCCACGGTAGCTGCAGTAGTGCACTCACCATGGGCTGCCAGACAGTCACACGGACTCAGAAGAGGAGTGGCACAGGGGATATAATTGCTGACATCAGATGATCTCGGCTGGAAACAGAGACTACCAGTATGATGCTTACTTGTGTTCCGTTGGCTGTGCTAAGGCTTTCAATTGTGTGGCTCATTACAAATTGTAGATACCATTTAAAGAGAGAGGAATTACAGAACACTTCCGTGTGCTCTTGTGGAACCTACACATGGACGGACAGGCAAGCATGTGAACCAGACAAGGGACTAGTGCGTAGTTTAAAATCAGGAGAGGTGTGTGTAGGTGTTATGTCCTAATTCCACACTTGCTTGACCTGTATGTTGAGCTGATAATCAGAGAAGCTGGACTATATCAAGAAGAACACAAAATCAGAATTGGAGGAAGGCTTTTTAACAACCTGTGATATGCAGGTGACAGACTTTCTTGCCGAAAGCGAAGAGGACTTGAAGCACTTGCTGAAGAAAATCTAAGACCATAGACTTCTGGATGGATTACAACTCAAAGTGATGAAAGCCAAAACCGTCACAACTGGACCAATAGACAACATCGTGATAAACAGAGAAAAGATATAACTTGCCAAGGATTTTATTTTGCTTGGATCCCTAATCAATGCTCGTGGAAGCAACAGCATATGATGTATTGCACTGGGAAAACCAGGTGCCGAAGACCTCTTTGAAGGGTTGGTGAGCAAGGATGTCACTTTGAAGACTAACGTGCACCTGCCCCAAGCCACGGCATTTCCAATGGCCTCATAATGCAGGTGGAAGTGGGACTCTGAATCAGGAAGGAAGAAGAATTGATGCACGTGCATGATGGTGTTGGTGCAGAGGATTGAAAGCACCATGGCCTGTCAGAAGAATCAACAATCCTGTCTCAGAAGAAGTCCTGCCAGCATGTCCCTTAGACACCAGGATGGTGAGACATTGCCTCGCATGATACGGACACACTATTAGCAGAGGCCAGTCCCTGGAGAAGGACACTGTGCTTGTTGAAGCAGGTCGGGGAAGACCCTCGAGACAGATTGATGCAGCAGCCGGAACAATGGCCTCAGACATAACAACCATGGTGAGGATGGCGGAGACCTGAGCAGTCTCTCACCCTGGTACACAGAGGGTGGCCCTGAGTCCTAACAGACTCAAGAGCACCCTCTGACAACAAGCGTCTCCAAGGAAGACAAAGTAAGAATTAATCACGTAATGTTTAGCTTAGGGTAGAGCTGATGAGTTTAATTCCCCAATTTATTTTCCGGAAACACGATTTGCATATATGAAGGCATGTGCAATTGCATCTGTAATACTGCCTTCAGTGTCGTTTGTACAGGGATAATGAGAGGTGCATCATTCACCTCTTCAAATGTCACCCTCTGCCTCTGGGTGACAGGAGCGCTGGTTCCTGGTGATATTGCAGGTAGGAGGATTAGGGCCACATATTAGACTTTGGACAGATTCTTTCCACTGGCCAGTGTTTGCCTGTCCTTTTGCTGTTGGGAGATTTACATTTCCCCTCCATTTTATTTTTCAGAAGAAAGAACTCTGATTGTAATGATAGCACAGAGATGGGCAGGAAATACTAGCCCACGCTGTCGAACGGCAATTTATCCACATGCACAGTTTCCACCAGCAGTGTGCGTGTGTGTGTGTGTGTGTGTGTGTGTGTGTGTGTGTGTGTGTGTGTGTAAGTCTTGGTTCTGCTCATTAAATTTCTCAAAGTTGTGAGATGGTGTCTGTGCCTCTCCTTAAGACTTTCCAGAAGAGAGGAGGAACCGAGACAAACCAAGCAACAGAGATGCAGGCACGCCGGCAGCTCTCTTAACAAGCTGGCAATGGGGGAGAGGAAGTGGAAGTTCCAGACAGAGGGTCAGAATTCAGTTGATAAAAATTGCAACCACCTGCTTATCCCAATTTCAAAGGGAAGCGGCTTCACAATCACAAGCTCAGAACTCATTTCTTTGGTAGGGAAAGGCGCAGGAGTCTTCATTCTTTAGGCTTTTAACCAAATCCACGAACCCTGGCGCGATTCCAACCCCCAAACAAAACAAAAGCAAACCCTGCTGCGACTCGATTCTGCCTCGGAGAGACGGTGTATATGGTGTCAGTCTGCCATCGAATCCGACATCCATCTTTCTCCTGTGGAGCAGCTGGTGGGCATGAACCGCCAACCTCGGGGCCAAAGCCCAATGTGATGCCATCCTGTCCAGCCACTCACTACCATGTGAACAGCATGTGGATTCTGAAGCTGGTCAGAAGTTAAACACAGAAGGGACTCACCAGGACCACCTCCAGGGACAAGGCGTTCTTGAATGATAGGGGCTGGGGAACACATCGGGCTAACGGATGACTGAGGAGAAAGGTATATAAGGTGTGGGCTTGGTCTAGGAAGGACCCCGTGTCCCTCAGGAGGCTGAGAGACAAACCACACTTGAGGCAGGCAGTGCTGTCAAGAGGCTTCCGACGGAGGCCCTTGAGCACAGGCACACAGGCTGCGGAGCAGCGCGGGCTGTGAGAGGCACATTCCTGGTTGATACGCAAACCAGCAGGCAGTGCCAATGAGTGATAAGTCAAAGAAACATAGTCTGCCCCCTTATTCAGGTATTTACTTTTATGTTCCATCTGGGTTGTAGCTGCCCTTTTTACCTG
Source organism: Tenrec ecaudatus (assembly GCF_050624435.1). Taxonomy (NCBI): domain Eukaryota; kingdom Metazoa; phylum Chordata; class Mammalia; order Afrosoricida; family Tenrecidae; genus Tenrec; species Tenrec ecaudatus. Next base: position 2,757,874 of record NC_134545.1, on the reverse strand, counting down.
CATGATACTGTCTCAGAAATGTTCATTTAAACTGAAATGATGTCACAGTGAGGACAGGCTCCATAGAGGGCAGTACTGGTTCAAGGCATAATTCTTGGTATCCAGGGAGCATGTAGGTGAAGGGTTGGGCTGCTAATTGTCAAGACTGGCAGTTCAAATCCACTTGCCACTCCAAGGGAGAAAGCTGAGGCTGTCTACTGCCAAACTCAGGGAGCTATAAAGGAGTCTGAACCAACTCCCAAGACCATTGCTTGGGTTGGGCTTGGTTTTATGCAGTGACAGTTGAATAATTTGAAGTCTTAAGCACCCACAGCTATCCCTTCACATTCTGTTAAGGGGGTTAACACTAGTGGTATCAAGGAGCTTGTTGTTATTGTTGTTGTTGGGTACCATCAAGTGGTTCCCACTCATCGGGGCCCCAAGTACAATGCAACAAAGCACAATCGCTGTTCTGTTTGAGCCCATTGTAGCCACTGTGTCAGGCCCTCTCGTCAGTGGCCCTCCTCTCGTCGATTCTCTGACTCTCGACTTTACCAGGCAGGATGTCCTTCTCCAGGCACTGGTCTCTACTGACAAGAAGTCTCACCATCCTTGTGTCTGAGGAGCGCTCTGACTGTACTTCTTCCAAGATGGGCTTGATGATCCTGTGGGCAGTCCACGGTGTTTTCACGCTTCTTCCCCAGGACTGGCGTTCAAATGCATCAATTCTTCCTCTCAACTCTGCCCTGATCTTCCGTGTTCAATGTCCTACTTCCCCAGGCATAGGAGGCCATTGAAAATTCCATGGGTTGGGTCATGGCTTGGCACACCTCAGGTCTCAAAGTCACATCCGTGCTTTCACTTCCAGTAAATAAGGTTGTATCATCTGCATATCCTAGGTTGTTAATAAGCCTTCCTCCAGTCCTGATGCCACAATCTTCTTCACATAATCTTGTTTTTCTAATTACTTGCTCAGGATGCAGATTGAATAAGAATAGTGACGGGGTACAACCTTGATGCACATTTTTCTTGATTGTGAACCAGGAAGTATTTCCTCATTCTGTTTGCACAACTGCATCTTGAACCATGTACAAGCTCCCCATGAGCACAATAAAGTGTTCTGGAATTGGCATTCTTCTCAAGGTTATCCATAATCTATTATGATCCACATAGGCTATTGCTGCTGGTATTCTCTGCTTTCAGCCAAGATCCATCTGACATCATCAATGCTTTGCCTTGTTCCACATCCTCTTCTGAATCTGGCCTCCACCTCTGCAGCTCTTTGTCAATGAACGGCTACAACCATTGTTGGATGATCTTCAGCAAAATTTTACTTGCATGCGATATCAATGATATTATTCTATTACTTATATATTCCATTGGGTCCCCTTTCTTTGGAAGAGATCTGGATCTCTTCCAGTCAGTTGGTCACCTATCTGTCTTCCAAATTTCTTGCCATAGATGAGTCAGTGCTTCCAGTGCTTCGTCAGCTTGTTGAAACATTTTAATTGATATTCCATCGATTCCTAGAGGCTCGTTTTTGGCTAATGCTTTCAGGGTAGCTTGAACATCTTCCTTCAGTATTATTGATTGTTGCTCATATACTTCACCTCCTGAAATAGTGGGCTGTCAACTAGTTCTTTTGATACGGTGACTCTGCATTCTTTCCATCTTCTTTTGATGTTTTCTGCATCCTTCAATATTTTGCCCACAGAATCTTTCATCTTGTGACTCCAGGTTTAAATTTTTTCTAGGGTTTCTTAAGTTTAAGATGCACTGAGTTAGGTTTCTAACTCTAGGTCTTTGCACATTTCATTATAATATTTGACTGTGTCTCCTGGAGCTGCCCTTTGACATGTTCTGTTCAGCTCTTTGGCTTCCCATGCCTTAGCTACTCTAAGATTAAGAGCAAGTCTCAGAGTCTCTCTGACATACACGTGGATCTTTTCTTTCTTTCCTGTCTTTTCATGACCCTTTGCTTTCTTCACGAATGATTTTTCTGATGTCATCCCAGAGCTCACAGGTCTTCTGTCATCGGTGTTCAATGCCTCAAATCTGTTCTTGAAACGCAGTTGGGATAGACTGAAGGCTGTATGTTGGCTGTCAATCTACAATTACTGTTATTTCCCTTTGTTTTCAGCTTTTGCATTGCAATCACCAGTAATTATCGATGCCGTTTGGTTACATGTTTGATCAATTTCAGATTGAAGACATTGTTAGAATTAATCAATTTCTTTAGCACTGGCTTTTGCAGTTGGTACTGAATAAAACTGGTATTGATTATATTTCCTTGAATGGGAATAGATGTAATTCTGCCTATCACAGACAGCATTGCACTTCAAGACAGACCCTAAAGTGTCCTTTTTGCTGACGAACACAATGTCAGTCCTCTTTACACTGTCATACCTGGCATAATAAACCACGAGTTTCTGATTTGAACAGCCAATCCAGTCCCTTTTAGTTCACTAAAGCCAAGGATATTGATCTGTATGCATTTGATTTCATTTTTGAAACTTCCAATTTTCCTAGATTCATACTGTGCACATTCCAAGTTCCGATTATTAGTAGAGTTTGGTAGGTATGCCTTCCCGTTTCAGTCGTGTCCCATCAGCAAGCGAAGGTCCTAAAAGCTTTGCTCCCACGGGCTTTCTTCTGTCCACATGATTGCCGTCAACAATACTTGGAAAATGCCCAGGAGGCTGCCTCCACTCTGACAGACAGGTGGTGAAAGAGCTCCTCAGACCAAATAAAATCCCAGTGCTCTGGGGCCAATTCCAACTCATAACCACCTCATAAGGTTTCCACAGCTGTGAATCTCTATGGAAGCACATCTTTCTCCTGACGAGTGGATGTGGGTTCAAACTACCAACCTTTCAGTTACCACCCAGAGCTTAGCCACTGCACCCCCAGGCCTCTTAGCTAACTATAGTCAAATACAGCATCGTAACAAGACAGTGTTTTCTTAAACAGTTGCACCAACTGCTTATTGAGTTTTGGGGTTTGGGTTTGTTTGCTTTCGGCTTCTGAAAGGCTTTTCAAAACCTGTAGAAGGAACATTTCCCTTGGAGATATTTTTGGTCTACATCTTGTCGCTGTTGTTGGTGTTACGTGCCATCAGTTCCAAAAGCTAGCCTGTAGGACAGAGCAGCGCTGCTCCACAGGTTTCCAAGGCTGTACATCTTTGTGGGGAAGAAGTCCTAGTGGCACCGTCAAGTAAGCTCTGGACTGCTAACTTCAAGTTCAAACCCACCTGCCGCTCCTCAGGAGAAAGAGGAGACAGTCTTGGAAGCCTTTCTAGGAGCGGACTGCCTCTTTCTCACAGAGAGCAGCTGGTGGCTTTAAAACACAGACCTATTATTCTACCACCAGGGCTCCGTACCTGCAGCTATGGCAAACACTAAACACCTCCCACTCCTAGCAAGATTAACACAAAAACCCACACCAACCGCCTGTTTACCTCTGTTCCTGTCGCCCAACCCATCACGTCTGGCAGCAACATTGACGACAACAAAAAGTATAAGGCATGCTTGAAGACAAGAAAAAAAACACCTCACTCTGATGAGACCCAGATGTGACGCAGAAACACAGGGAGACTCAGATGTGTGGACTCTTCAAGGACATTGGCTTCCTTAGTATGACTCCTTCCAATTTTACGTAGAGCTACCATCAGCAATTAAACAAACAAAAAAAGAAATCTTAGCCTAAACATTTTAGGAAAAGAAAGAAGAAAATGTCTGTAGGCTTTGGGGGAGTTCTTTCATTGGTCAAAAGCGGGAGTTATTTTCCATGAACCTGGGTACCCCTCTGACTCCGACGTATTTTGTGCTGTGTGTGTGTGCATGTGTATGTGCGTGTATGCCTATGTACGTTTGTGTTTGAGTGCATATGTGTGTGCATGTCTGCAGTGTGCATGTATATGTGTATGAGTGTTCATGTGTATGAGTGTGTATTATATGGGTGTGTATGTGTGAGTGTTAGTGTGTTTGTGTGGTGTATGTCTGTGTATGTGAGTGTATGTATATGTATGTGTGTATATGTGCACTTATGTATGTGTGTGAATGTGTCTGAGTATGTGTATTGTGTGTCCATATGTGTGAGTGTGATGTATTATGTGTGAGTGAGCATGTGTGTGTGAATGTGTGTGCACGTATGTGTGTGCATGCATGTATGTGTGTGTGAGAGCATTCGTGTGTATGATTGTGTGTGTGTGTGTGAGTGTGTGTTCCTGATCCTCCCTGTCTGTGGGTATCTACCTCTTTGCTCACAGTCCCCCCTGTTCTGGCTCTGACTCTCAGGTAGAACAGATGAGACCCTCAGGACCGCCACACTCACTTTTGTACCTGGAGTGACTCACCAATGGCTGTCGGAGTCTGCTCTGGACAGACTGGGCCCCCATGCTCCACACAGCCCAGGTTGCCTTCCTGAGTGGACCGTAGCAGAGCACCCAAGTGACATATGGAGTTGTTTATCATATGATTGAGTAGTTTCATGTCTCTTGTCCTTAATTACAGAAGCCCATGAACTGAGCGTTTTACATCTCTCTAAGAACACTACAGTCGATGGCTCTCCCCCTCATTTATGAGGGCTATCATGTCCCTCTCTCATAGCTAATGATCTGTGAGGGGGAGGGGCAGATTGTGTGCATTGCCTTCCTTGCAAAATCCCTCCCTACTGATGCCTGTCACTGCTGATGATGAGACCTGACACCCTAAACCCGCAGCTCTGGGCACTTTGCCACCAAGCTCCGAAGAATGTGACAGGCAGCCACTTCCATCAAATATTTATTTGATTTCAGACCAGTGAGCGCAACTTGGCTCCGTTTGAACAGCTTATCTGGGGAGACTGCCAGGGCTCCGGAGGAGCTTCCCCAGTGGAGCAGGCGGGGCAGGACCGAGTGTAGAATGCAGATTGTCAGCTGCCATCCCCTGGACTCGCCAATAGAACTCCCAAACCGGTGACTGAGTGAAAAATAAGCATCGCTATTGAAAAGCTAAATTAAAGCAATCCCAACCATTTGGATAAATAAATAAAAATGCATTGTTTGGTTACGGATAGAGAGAAAGAATTAAAAGATGAATATGGCATCTAAGCTACTTAAGGTCTCATGGAAACTTTACTTCTGGCAATGATCCGAAGCCTGTCTCCCTGAGAGGCTCTGTGCGCCCAGGAGGGCTGGGGCCCAGAAGTCAGGGAAGTGTGTGTGAGGCTCCAGGCGACCTGGTCTGGGATTCAAGCAGTGCGGTCATTACGCTGGCCGGCTGCAGAGACCCATCAATGGCTGAGACCGGGGACCCACTCTGCTGTCTACCGATTATGATTTAATCTCCTCCAGATTCTGTCTCTCAATCTGTACGTCGGGACAGTTTACCGACCTGCAGACGGGGAAATAGATGCAATGATGTAACCTGTAAAGGTGAAGGGAAGCAACATGACTACTTCCCCCCACTTCCCCTTCCCAGGAGGGGGAAGGGGTGTTGCTGCCACGCTGAGCCAAGGGCCACAAGTCTTTCTCTCTGATAGTTGCATGCCATCATACAAAGTGATTGCCAACTGTCCTGCCTGGTCCTCCAGAGACCATCCTGCTGTACGGTTGTCCTGGCTAGTCCTCCAGAGACCACCTTGCTGTACAATTGTCCTGCCCGGTCCTCCAGAGACCATCCTGCTGTACAGTCGTACCGGCTCTTCCTGCAAAGGCGTGGGCAGGGGAAGTGCCCACGCACTGAAACATGTGCTAGCGCAGCGATTCTCAATCTGTGGGTCAAGATCAAGACCCCTTTGGGGGCGGGGTCGAACGACTCTTTACAGGAATTGCCTGATTCATAACAGTCTCAAAATGACTGTGATGACGTAGCAACGAAAATAATTTTATGGTTGGGGTGTCGCCACAACATGAGGAACAGTATGAAAGGGTCACGACTTTAGGAAGGTTGAGAACCACCGTGTGAGATCAAAGAGCTGCGACCCTTTCCTCTGAAACATGCCTCTTTTTTCAGAGCTGTTGGAAAGGTCAGTGAGTTAGTTAAAGTTTATTGTGCCAACCTGGCCCATAAACACATGTGGGGTTAATGGAAAGGTGGAGGGATAAATGGCTCAGTAAGCCTCGCCTTTCGAGTTCTCGGGTTTCTTGCTTTGTGATGGTTGGGCCAGGGTGGTGCTGCCTTAGCCAATTCCCTGCTTCAGCTGGCAAGGCTCACTTCCTGCAAGATATCCCTGTGGAGAAACCACATGGACCTACGCCAATGCAGCCCTGGGTGCTGGAGCAGCCCTGTGGAGACCCCTGCCAGCACTGAGATACTTACACATTCACTGACTCGGCTTTCTTCCTGCAGTTGGCATCATAGTGTGTGTTTTGTGAGATGGAGGAGGACTTTGTGGATTGGTCTTGGACATATGGGTTAATGTTGGACTGGTGGTCTTGGGCAGCACTGGGTTGGGATGTTTCCTGATGTGCACTTACCCTTTCTGTCAAACTCTCTCTTATACATGAGTTTCTGTGGATTTGTTTCTCTAATGTACCCAGACTAACACAGTCAGTTATTGCTCTGAGCTGTGACATTGTTTCCTGGAAGCTGCAAGTCATTCCTTAAGGAGCAACCCCTGCTATCATGCTATAATTACTGCCAGGCGGCTGGGTCCAGCGAATTCACCACAGAGTGATAATCATATAATTTAGTCTTTCAGGCATTTGTTAGAGTCGGTCCATCTGACAGATAGCTCATCGTCTTTAGACCCAACTTTTCCTCTGACATGAAGTCATCTGTGGTCAATCAGCTTCCCCATGCGCCGGCCCCTCCCAAGAGTCCATGGTGGTTGATGGAGACCCTTGCGTTAGTTCCAGCACCAAACCCTGCTCAGCCCAGCCCCATCCTCACAACAGTTGCTGTGTTTGAGCCCAACATGGCAGCCACCGTGTCAATCCATCTCCTGGGGTGTCTCCCTCTTTTACCCTGACCCCCAGTTTCCTATGCATGATGCTCTTCTGTAGAGCCTGAGCCCTTCCGGTGACACGTCCACACTATGTGAGAAGAAAGCTCACTCCCTTCTCCTTTCTAAGGCGCGTTCTGCATGTGCTCCCTCCAACATACATGTGTTCATTCTTTGGCATGCTGTGGTATGTTCCATCTTCTCCAACATTGTATTATAAAGGCATCCCTTCTTCATTGATTGTCTAAGATGCGATCCCACCATTTGTCTGTCAGTCCGTCCTACTGTGGTGGCTTGCTTGTCTCCAGGGTGCTGGGAACTTTTGGCAGTATTTCAAATACCACGAAGGTCTCCCCTGGTGGGGAGGTTTCAGCAGAGCTTCCAGCCAAAGACGCACTAGGAAGAAGGAGTAGACAGACACCCACGTCTGAGGGATTAACCTCTGCAACCCACATGGGTGGCGTGAACATTGTCCGAAAGAGCACCAGGTTGGAAGTCCCCATGGGCACTGTGACTGCCACATGGGCTCAAGTAGGACAGCAATTGGGAGGACAGTGCAGGACCGGGCAGTGTTTCTTTTTGTTGCCCTCGAGGTCGCTGTGAGTCAGAGAGACTCAGCACCCAACCACCTCCACAACAAAGAGTGATCACAAGCCCTGGCTCTGAGCTCTGGGATCTCAACGTTTTTCCTTTACCTGCTTGGATGGCATCTGCTTCCAAATCACACCTTATCGGATTTCCCCAGCTTTTCCCGATTCTTACCAACCGTTTTGGGCACTGGGATTGCCCCCATCACTTGTAAACGTGATGGGTTTGGTTTCTGTTGTAAAGAGATGAGTGTCCACAACACATTCTGACTTTCATTGAGGTGTAACGTGTAGGAGGATTTCTTGCGGCAGTTTTGCCAGCCCCACTGGAAATGATTTTTTAATTTTGTTTTTAAAGAAATGCTTCTTGATCAACAGCTGTCTTTTAACTCAGAAAGCTGGAAGAGGGATGATGGGAGAGAAGTAGTGATCTTCTTCCTTAAGACCGCTTAATGCCTTGATGTCCCCATACTGCAAGCATAGGTTTACAAAGAGGCGGGTCCTCCTGGGCTGAGACTGACCCTTGGCCACCCTTCAGTAATGCCAGAGCCCGTTGCCGTGAAGCTGGCCTGTCTCATGGTGTCCCCACGGGTGATGGGGCACCACTGCGCTCCGTGGGATTTCAGTGCCACACCAGGACCTTCTTCTGAGGCAACTCTGGGTGGACTCCAAAGGCCAGCTTCTTTGGAAGCCAGTGCCAAGCCCATTGACCATTGCAACCAGGGAGGGACTCCATCTGCTGAGTGAGGCCCTAGAAAGGAAAATGGGGTAGAAAATACAGGGCTGGAAGTGGGGCTTCCTCCATACCTCTGGGAATTCTACCTGTGCCTGGGGCCTCAAATGCCCACCCTGAGATCTAAACTAAGCTCTCTCTTGCTGCTCTGACCAGGACTCTCAGACCTAGGCTGGGTACTGGCTGGGTGCCAGCAGGAGGTGGCTTGTGACTTTCAGCCAAAGAAAGGGAAGCTCTCTTGGAGCTCAGTATCCCCTTCATGACATCTGGCTGCCCAACTGTCCCTCCTGTGGCCTGTTCCAGTGCCCCCAGGGTTGAGCATACAGTGCCCCTCGCTGTTTCATGCTGTGCCCACTGAGCTTCACAGAAGTGGCTGCTTTTACAGGTGGGAGGTTTGGGGCCACCCTCTGCCTAGGAAGGCTGCTGACTCAGTTTTCCCAGCAGCGTGTGCTCCCCTCGTGTGTCCGTGTCACTTTTGTGCACTGCAGTGTGTCAGCACAACTTGTACGTACCCTGATGGTGTAGTGGTTACGTGTGGGGCTGCTATCCACATGGTCGGCGGTTTGAAACCACAGGCAGCTCCAAAGGAGACAGACTGGCCTTTCTACTGCCTTAAACACTTAAGGGAGTCAACATGTAGTGGTCACATATTGGGCTGTGATCCTCATGGTCAGCAGTTCGAAACCACCAACAGCCCCAAGGGAGAAAAAGAGGGTTTTCTACTCCTTTAAACAGTGACCGTCTCAGACAGCCACAGTGGCACTGTGAGTCTGCATTCACTCGAGTTTTGACAGTGAGTTTTGTGGGGGAGAAAACCCCCTTGTGTGATTGCCTTATCACAGAGATCTGGAAACTCGCCCACCCATCCCCCCATCCCTGAGATCCATGTAGTATTCCCTGAGGCTGGATAAATAGGGTCCTTATAAGGACTTTGTCATTCTTGTCATGACTGCTGCTTTACAAAGCCAGCCGAGTGCCCCCCTTATTATGGTCATGGTGACCCCATGCCTCTTGTAGGAGGCAAACACTGCCACCAGCTAAGCTCAGATGGCCTTTTGTCTGCGGATTAGCATCAGCAGCCTTCCTCCCCAAGCAAGCTGAGAGAGCCCGGTGTCTGAGACAGATGCAGGCATTGGTCACCACAGAGCTCTCTGTCCTCTGCCTGGACAACACTCAGGGAAACCAACGAAATCAAGCCAATGTCGTGGAGTCAACCCAATCCAGAGCCACCCTGGAGGACTGCTCCGTAGAGCTCCCAAGGCTGCGATCGCTATGCAGGCCAACTGCTGCATCCTTCTCCCTCAGAGCAAGCCATGGGTTTGAACCAGTGGCCTTTGGGCCCTAATGTGTTGCTATGAATTGAAATGACTTGATGGCCAGCATTTGCTTTTTTGGAAAGGAGCCCAGGTGGTACATGGATTAAGCAGTTGGCAGTTCAAGCCCACCTACTGCCTGGAGGGAAAGAGACGTGACAGCCGATGACAGGCTTGGGAACTGGATTGGGTGGTTCCCCTGAGCCCTGCAGGGTCGCTATGAGGTGGAGCTGACCTGAGAGCAGTGCAGCTGGGTTGACTGGACCAGACACAGGTGCTTGTGCTCAGCCCGCCAACAGCCCTGCGACCCCTTCTTTCATTCTCCACAGACGAAGACCCTCTTCCAGTGTCAGGCACCACTGGACCCTGAAGACAGAGCCTCCTAGGGCTCAGGGAGCACGCTGTCAGCCAGGCGCTGCTACGGGGACTTGGCTCCAGACCTGGGTTGCACAGGTTGCCCTATGTCACGGATCCCAGCATCCACAGTTGTCCACTCGGCAGAACCAACACCACCACGTGGCGGGCATTCCTGCGTTGCGGTGAGCGTCCTTGTGCCGCCTGCAGACCAGGTTCTCTCCGAGAGCGAGTCATTTAACCAATTATTGGAAAAGGGCAATTACCCCGAAACAAGGAAACCTTAAATAATTGATCTGCAAGGCTAATTAGCTAAATCTCCCATGAGTGCAACGGAGAGGCGAGGGAGGCAGAAGAAGGCAAGCGTAAATGCGAGCGCATTTGACAAATCAAAGGCCAACATGGCTAATTAATTACAGCCCCCAGAGGGTAGCAGTGCCAGAGTGCTTCACTGTGGAAGTGGTGGGGGCAGTGGCCAGAGGCACCACGAGGGGGCAGTGCAGACACTGTGCAGACACAATGATGGTCAACCCAAACCCACAGCCATCCCTCCATTGCAACTCCTAGTGACCCTGCGGAGGGGGTTCCTAAGAAGGCTCATCTGGGGAGTGACAGTTGGAATCAGAGTGTCGGCCTGGCTGTGAACAGACTGATGCATTAGTAACTCACTATGCCAAGGCCGTCTTGAGCTTTGACCCCCTGCCCCTCCCCCCCAAAAAAACAACAACAGCAAGTCCACTGCCAACAGATTGCTCTGACTCACAGTGATCCCAAGAACTGCCCCATGGGGCCTTTTATATCACCACAAGCTCTTAATGTTTTTGCTCTCGTTTGCTTCATGTTGCCAACTCAGCAAGTTTTGCTTGGCTAGCTCAGGGACAGTGCTTCCGTGATTTGTATAGTACTGCCGCTGTTCTCTGGATTTCCCCAAGGACCCCTAAATAGTAGCTCCCCACAACCACGCCCCCCCACCCTTGGCAGCCACTAATGATTTTCTGTTTCTGTATATTTCTTAATTAATTGTAGTGGGTTATTTGTTGGACTGCTAACCACAATGTCAGTGGTTCAAACCCACCAGCCTCTTCATGGGAGAGAGATGAGATTTACAGTCTTGGAAACCCACAAGCACAGTTTTCCTGTGCCCTGTAGGGTGGGTCTCTGTGGGTCTGATCCGCTGGAGGGCAGTGAGTTTGGTGTCTTGGTTTGGTATGTGCTCTATAGGAGACCTGGTGGTACTGCAGATTTGGTATTGGGCTGCTCACCGCAGTATTGGTGGTTCAAACCCACCAGCCTCTCTGCAGGAGAAAGTCGCGACTGTCTGCTCCCAGAAAGCGTTGCAGTTTTGAAAACCCGCTGTGTTTTCTCGTCCTGTGAGATTGTGTGGACTGGCTTCACCAGGAGGATGTTTTCAAGGTCCGTCCATGGGACGGCGTGCCACAGGGCTTCCTTTCTCCACATGGCCGGTCTTAGGCCGTTGCAGGGATGGGCCACGTGTTGTTTATCCAGGCCTCTGTTGATGGGTATTTAGGCTGTCTCCCCTTTTGGGCTATTGCAGATAGTGTTCAATAAATACTGGTATACAGCACACACTCCCACACTATTACGCAATGTGGCAGTTACATAATCGCCGTTAACTTGTGGAGGAGTGGAGTCTAGGTTGTCAATCAGGTTGAAACTTGATTGGAGTCACTATGGAGATACATAGCTTGCTGGAGGTGGGACACACACACTCTCCCTGTGAGACATTCCTGTTCACAAGCCAAAGGGAGCTAAGCTGATAGAGCCAAAGCCCTGGAGCTGGAGGAGCCACCTGGAGACTCACACCAACTGAGATACTTCTACCGCCACTGGATCCACAAGACATTCCACCCACTGGCCTGTGATCTTCCTGCATTCGGTGTGATTGCATGTGTTTTGTGAATCTGAAGAGGATTTTATAGACTGGTATCGGACATATGTGCTAATATTAGACTGATGGACTTGATCTGGACAGGGCTGTAATGTTTTTTTTAATACACAATGACTCACTGATATAAAGCTCTCTCTCACACATATGAGGGTCTCCCTGAATTTGTTTCTCCAGTCTACCCAGCCTAACACACCCAACATCGCAAAGATGGCTTCAAACTATTTGACATAGTTTCTTCAGAACACCTGCAGTAGGTAGATGATGAGTCATTGTTCTGGGGAGTCTGGGCTGAATGGTACACAGAGTGGTTCAGAGGGTGGAAGGGCACTTTCATGGGAGGAGCTGGCCAGGGCGGGAAGCACTAAGGTGGGAGGAAGAGAGCAAATAGACGTCATAAGCAATTAAAGTGATCCAAGTTCTGGCACAAGATGTAATTGAGTGCATCCGTTTCTGGAGTCCACCCAAGCCCGCCTCCGCTTAATCCACAGTCCAACAATTTCCTGCCAAGGGCAAGCATTGGTGAGGGCTTACAGCAGGCCATATTCTGAGGCTCCTGAGCCTGCCCATGGATTCCTGGGGGTGCTCTCAAGCTCACATTGAATTGCTAACCACTAGATCATCTGTTCAAAACCACCAGCCTCCCCGAAGGAGAAAGATGAGGCTGTCTAGTTCCATGAAGACGTACGGCCTCAGAAATCCTATATGGAGTCTCTGTGAGTCAGAATTGGGTTTGATTTTGGTCTGACCCAGGAAGATGATTGTCTTTGTGAAGCCTCTCGGGCTTGGAATGCTTGTGTGTGCGCGCGCACGTGCGCGTGTGTGTGTGTGTTTGTTTGTAAGCTCAGGCCAACTCAACTCATTGCCATTGAGTTTATTCTAACTCAGAGACCCCATAGGACAGGGTAAAAATGCCCTGTGCATTTCTGAGGCTGTACATCTTCCTGGGAGTAGAAAGCTTGCTCTCTCTCTCTCCGCCCCCCCCCTCCCCACCCCCCGGTGGAACAGCTTGAAGTTTCTAACAACAGGTCTTGTGGTTAGAAGCCCAAGGCTCATTGGACAGAGACAGGGAAAGATAAAAGGCGAGAGTGGGCTCTGCTTATTGGAGAGGCATTCCCTGCATAGCACCCGTCAGTACGCCACCCGACCAGGTAAGCCGGGGAGCAGTTCAGCATCATTCATTGCTGTAGCATGTGCCCCAGCCCATGGCACCAAATGTGAAATGGAAGAGCATGCGGCCTTGCACTCATGGTCCCCACCCTCTCTGGCACGCTGGCGCTCGTTCTGTGCCTGCTGAGCCAGATCCTCTCAGCGGTGGTCCGACCCTTACTTTCCCAAACAAGACATCCATTTCTACTGAACCCCCCAAGTCTCTCCATCCTCACGTCTAAGGAGCATTCTAGTTGTATTTCCTCTAAGACAGATCCACGCCTCCTTCTGACAGCCCATGCTGTATTCAGTGTGCCTCCCCAATACCTCCATGCATGCGGCTGCTAGGCTTGGGGTTTCTTCTCTTGTCCTGCTGTCGGGTGCTTAGGAGATGGGTCAGGTGCACCCGAGTCATCAAAGGACCGGTAGCCAGTAGCCACGACGTGGCCTGGTTTCGGCTCAGGGTCTGAGTGCGTCTGGAAGCTTTATTCCCCCCCTCCCCCCGGGACCCGCGCCTCCTGACAGTTCCCCCACCGGATGGAGCACGAGACAGCGCTGTCCTCCCTCCAAACAATAGTCATTGCTTATCTGTGGCAGCCCACGAAGGCAAACTTTTACCTAACCAAGTGTGAAAGAGGAAATCATTCTGTGTCCGCCGAATGCTGTCACAGGCTGCTTGTCCCCCAGGGACGTATTCCCCACGAGTGATTCAGCACAAGGAGACGGAAAGCACGCTCGTGTTTGTAAGTCAGATGATTCCACCATGAATAGGGTCTCTCTCATGACGGCTCCTTCCCCCACTGCTCTGCCGCCCCCACTCAGCGTCCTGGGAGGTGATCTTTGCACCTGACAGATGGTGACGCTCTTCCTAGCATCCATGTGTGTCCAATGCCCATTGTCACCAGGGAAATGGGAACTACCATATTGTGTGTAAAGGACACGCGGTTATGGATTTTTGCAAACCGACCAGCCCCCTCAGTGTAAGTTTCCCAGGTGCTAGTTTCCCGTGATAGCAGTATGTGTATTTCCTTGGGTGCATGGTGTGTGAAAATAAGGTATTTGTTCAGGCTCTTCTGGGAAAGTTCACCTTAACCATTGTGAGCATGACCAAGATGGGACACGGAGGCATCACATGTGTGCTGCTGAGGGGACAATGGCGGTGAGAGACTTGCTCAACGCAGGGTCACCCAGACCCTTCCATTTGTACAGAGCACAGTACCTTGCAGGTGCACTAGAGTGCGGGCAGTGAAGGGAGGGGGCCTGCGGTTGGCTCTCCTCCCTGGAATCGCCGAGGCGATCACAAGGAAGTTCAGAACAGAAACGTCAAGAACACCCCTGGATGTTGCCCATTCCCAGAGGGGACACCTGAGATGCGGGGTTCATGGGTGGACAGGGTGGTTTAGTTCCCCCCGGAGAAGAACCTTCACTCAGGCCCGGCTCAGAGCCCCTCTCCTGAAAGCAGGTCTCTGCAGCCTTCAGGCCTCTATTAAACTGTGTGTTCTTTTAACGACTGCGAGAGGTGGCTTTCCCTCCACTAGCAGTTTTACTCCAGACGAAAGGAAGTTTCCCCAGTCCCCTCGAGTGTTCACCAAGCGGTGGCTAGTCTCACCAAACCCACCGACTCTCCCAATCGACTGTCGAAGCACCTTAGAAAGGCCAGGGCTGATAAGTAGGCCTTGGGTCCCCATCCATGTGTGACACAGGGCAGGGGAGAGCGGTGCTCCTAGAGACCACGGGCCCTGACATCAATCTCTCTTCTCCCTGATGCGCTGGAAATCTGATGGGTGGCTGCTGGACCAGCTGCTGATTCTCTGAGAGGGCCGAGAAGAATCAGAAGCCCCCTGTTCTAGTTTCCTGTTCCCGCTGTAGCAGAAATACCACAGGAGATGGCTTTACCAACAAAAATCCATCCTCTCCCAGCAGTACAAATTCGGGGTGCCAGCTCAAAGGGAAGGCTCTCTCTCTCCATTGGCCCACAATTCAGGATGAATTGTCCTGGTCTCATTTCACCAGCTCAGGGACCAGCATCCTGGCAGATCTCCGTGTGTCTGGGCATCAGTGTTCCCCTGGGTCTAGGCGGTTCTCAGCATAGGGACCCTGGTCCAAAGGACAAACTGCTCCTAGGTCTTCTTTTTCACAGTGGTAGGAACTCTGGTAGATCTCTGCTTGCTTTTATCACCTCAGAAGGGATTAACTCAAGACCTGACCTAATCCTGTAGAGCAGGGGTCCTCAAACTTTTTAAACAGGGGGCCTGTTCACGGTCCCTCAGACCCGTTGGAGGGCCGGACTATAAAAAAAACAAAAAACGACGAACAAATTCCTATGTACACCGCACATATCTTATTTTGAAGTAAAAAAACAAAATGGGGCAAAAGCACTCAATGGGCTGGATAAATGTCCTCGGCGGGCCACATGTGACCCGTGGGCT